>NC_061866.1:35086241-35436549 GCF_907164915.1 Impatiens glandulifera
CATTGTTCTTCCTATTTTTTTCAACATTTAGTAATAATGTGAACGCCTTATAGATTGTTGGAAGTGGTTTCATCATTAGTAGATTTTCCTTGATGTTTTCAAAGGATTCATCAAGGCAAATACAAATCAAGGTCTAAGAGAAACAAATACAAGTTCCCTATTTTATAATCCATGATAACATGTTTTCAAGTTTGCACCCTACACAATTCTTAGTATTACTTCTGCCACATGTGCATTTTCTATGTGACTGAAGGTGCACTAATTCATCCCCAAACAACCTAGTCTTAGAATAGTATTCCTCTAGGTCTAGGTTACCTTGTTGAATCGTGTAAATGTTTTTTCTAAGATGGTACTATGTTGGCCCATTATTTCCCTCTTATCTATCCCTAATTTCGAGCATAATTTAAATTACTATGTATTTTAAATGATTACATTCCTTTATTGAACTTTTAACTTTTTCTAGTCTTTTCTTCTAACTTTTTTTAGTATCTACTTTTTAGGGTCACACATCTTTTACCTTAATAAAGACGCGTCTGACTAACATGAATAAATTGAATAAATGACCGACTATTAATAGATTTTAAGTTCTCATTAATTAAGCCACTTTGTAACCCTGCTGGACAAGATTATGATAATTTTTAATGAATTAATCCAAAATTCAGAACCAACTAAATCCAATTTAATAATTTGAATTAACTATTTTGGATTCAGAACCAACTAAATCCAATTTAATAATTTGAATTAACTATTTTGGATTGGTTGAGTTCAACTAATTATTCAAACTTTCCAAATAAAATATAATTTTGCTAAACCCAAACAATAATTATTTTGGATTCTGAACCAAATTTAATATTTATTTTTATTATTAAATTATTTTTTTAATGTAGAAAGTTATCATGAATTTTATCATCATTACTTTTCCTTTATATATAAGATTATTTTAAATGATGATGTTATTAAAATTTAAAAATGTATTAACATATAAAAAATGTTGCTTTTGATCAGATAACAAATAGATTTTATTGAAAGTTGTTGCACTAATTATCAACATAAATAGAGGATAGTAAGAAAACCTTATAACTAAAAAATTAGTTTATATATTATTTAAACCATAATCAATTCATATTAATGAATAATAATTTGAATAAATTTACTTCAAATTAAGGATGCATATATGAGTAAAACGAATTGAATTAGTAATTTGCTTACCCCTAATTAAGATAACATTTTAAAATTATATTATATTAAACAATGTTTATATGGTTGTTAAAAAAAGCCTCTTTATAATATTATATATTTCATGGAATTTACTAAAGAAGTGTCATCCCATCCTAAATATATAGGATGTTATATTCATTTGTAAATATTTTACCAAACATTCCATTTTAACTTAGTATTCAACTTAAGTCCTAATACTATAATTACAACAAATTTTAAATTGGGTATTCTTTCCTTGTTATTGATGATCTAGACTCACAATTAATTGTTTCACACATATTAATTACTATTTAAGTTCATACATTGAGAAGACATGATCATGAGACATTAGGCGGTGAAAATCATCATTAATGATGTTTACTAGCTAGTTTTGTAAATGTTTCTATATATAGTAATGTATTAGTCATAATTTGGAATGAAATGTACATTTAGTACAATATGTATAAAATTATTAATTTTGTACTCTTGTGTGATTATACTTTGTAAGATACCATAATTAGAGGGTTAATTTTCTTCTAATTTCTTATCTATTCAATATTTTCTTAACTCTAATTTATTTTAAATTAAAAATCACATATCAAAAATTAATTTACAAATATTATCTAAATAAGAAAATTTAAATAATATGATAAATATATAAAAATATAATTTTAATAGAAAATAAAAATTTCAATCATTCTTTAAAAAGATTCAAAAATAATAAATTCATTTAAATTTAATAAAAATGAGGAATAAAGTAGAACAAACACTATCAAATATTTAAGCGTGAAAATTGCCAATGCTTAAAGATATGTCATTACAAGAAAAAAATATATACCAATTGATAATATATGATCAAAATATGGACAAATGAAAAACAACTACCAATTCGATTAGTTCACTCTTTTATTGTTAAAAGGAGAGGACGGATACAATCTCAATAAAGGATCACTAACATAATTGAAATGTATAGGTAACAAATGATCCACCAAAAGGGTGAGAGTGTTATCCAAATTAAAAATAAAATTATGACGACAAATATAATCAAACTAAACAAGAAGTTAACCAAGTTTAAAATATAAAACCAACTTAAATTTTGGTGTTAAAAGGAAAAACGGGACACAATCCAATAATAAAAAAAACTATTGAAAAGGTAAAAAGAAAAATTTCAAATTCATAGAAACTGTTAGATTTATTTATATTTTTTTGGTTTACATTTCTTATGTTATCACTTCATGTCATATGTTGCAAATTATGAAAATATTATGTATATGTATATGAATTGAGAAAATATTGTGTATATCAATAGTTCCATTTGAAATTGGGAGAAATTAAAATGTATGCTTAATAAAAAGATAAGTAAAAGCTTCCAACTTTTGCCAAATCCTTAAAAAATGATTCTAGCCTTGGAATATCTACTAATGAAAGTCTTCAAAAACAGTTCAAAAGGTTGGTTAAGAAAATATAGGAAAACTTAGAAAAGTTCAATTCTAAATACATTTGGATATCAGATTTCTCTAATCGGGCTCCCCGATCCGGATAGAAGGGGATCCCATTGCTTTTGGAACAAATGATCTTTAAGCATTCGCTCTAAGTCGCCAATAGGAAGTTAACTCCCTCCTCGAGGTCAATTTTTTGAATAAATTTAAATTCAACTCTAATATATCAACTAGAAAGATGCCCGTGCGATTCAAATGGATAAAAATATAAATAAAATAAATTTAATAAAAAATAATAATATTAATATTCAATGTTTAAATTTTTAATAATCACAAATAATATATTAAAATAAAAAAAAACGCTCTCATTCCACATTTTATTTACTTAAGTAAAATAACTTATCTTCTCACTCACATATCTCATCACATTTTTTTTTTCCAATAAATTTAATAATAAAAAAAAATAATATGTATTTAATGTTTAAATTTTTAATAAATCACGAATAATATATTATAATAAAAAAAAGAACGCTCTCATCTAATTAGTTATATATATATATTAGTTATTTAAAAAATTGAACTTATATGATTAAAATGTCCCGTATTCATCTAATTTGGTGTTAATTTTAAATATAAAGTTTTATTAGGGTTGTATTTATTTTGTTAGGTTGCGAGTTCGAAACATATGTATAACATTTTTTATTTTATTTTAAACCGTTTTAAGTTTATAGGTAGGTAACCCACAATCCGACTCAAGTATCCATTTACTATCATATATATATCCAAATTAACCAAGTTCTCGACCCGGCAAACCAGACACTTTAAAAACTAAGCATCATTATATATATATATATATATATATAGTTTAGTTAGTTAAAAAGTTGAGTTTATATTGTTAAAATGTCTCGCGTTCATCTAATTTGGTGTTAAATTTAAAATATAAAGTGTTATTAGCCTAGTTGGTTAAAGGGTTATTCTTGTTTTGTTAGGTTGCGAGTTCAAAACATACATATAGCAGTTTTAATTTTATTTTAAACCGTTTTAAGTTTATGTGCGGGTTAACCCACAATCCGACCCAAGTATCCATTTACTCTCACATTTATATCCAAATTAACCACAACTCTCGACCCGATAATCCGGATAATTTAAAAATCAAGCATCATTATATATATATATATATTGTATATATATATTATAGTAAATCAATATGCTACATCTAATCCTATATCCAACGGGTTAGATGTATTAGATATTGATCGGTTTGATAATCGTTTGAATATCTAACCCTAAATATACAATAATTCATATTCATTTTTGTACGGTTGAAAAATCGTGACACACTCATCTTTTCTAGTCACTAGTAAAAAAATATCTTTTAACGTCCAAAAATCCGGTCAATATTTATACTTTTCTGGTCTACACTAATCAATACTGTCCATTAAAATTACAGAAGACCACGGATGGTAGAGCCAGGGTCGGTATTGAAATGACCATCAATAAAGTCTGTAGTTTCTACGGACGTTATTGATCAATAAAGTCAATGTTTTTTTCGAATGTTATTGATTAATAAAGTCCGCATTTTAATTCAATAATCACAAGTGAATGTAAATAATACATCATTGAATGAGAATATATAATGGTATATATTTGTGCCAATTTGAGAGAATTAAGAAATCTAAAGAAGATTGAAGGTTTAGAAAGTTAGAAACCAATTGACAAAAAAGTTATGGCTCCTAGGGTGCCACCTACCCCTTTTGTATATTATTAACAAAATATCAAGTCCTTAGATTCTTAAAAACAAATAATTTGAACATAAAGTTATTATACATACTAACAACTAACTAGAAACTCAATATAGTTGGAATTCTCAACTTACATATAAGATATAATAACTAACATAATTATGACATCCTTCCTTAAAATGTAAATCTCTATGATTCATCGTGTTCTAAAGTAGATATAAAGGGCTGAAATCCAATGGTTTGGTAAAAATATCGGCATGATGTACCTTTGAATACACATGTTGAGGAAGAATAAAACCTTGTTTGAAATGATCGCGTACAAGATTACAGTCTTTGTCTAGATGCTTTATACGTTCATGAAAAACTGGATTTTCAGCGATATGCATCGCCACTTAATTATCACGCCACATCGGAATTGGTAACGTAAGTGAGACATTCATGTCTTGTATTAAAAATGAAATCCATTTGAGCTCACAAACTGTCGTGGCCATACTTAAGTATTCTACTTCAACTAATGATCAAGAGATAGTACTTTATTTCTTTCACTTCCAAGATATTAGTGCATCACCATATTTAATACAATATCATGTGATTGATCATCGACTACCAGTGTATGTAGCCCAATTTGCATCTGAAAAACTCTCAAGTAGATTGTTAGATAAACATGGATAAACAATCCCAAACTGGGAGTCCCTTTCAGGTATCGCACAACCTAAAGGGCTACATCCCAGTGAATTTGCAATGGTTGATTCATGTATTGGTTTAGTTATTGTATGCTAAAACTAATATCGAGTCGCGTAAAATAAAGATAAATCAAACGCTCAACCAAGGGGCGAAGCCATGATTTAAAATCTACCTGGGCTAGAATGATAATAATATTAAGCAAAAAAATACACTTAATTTATTGTCATTAACACTCTTTAGCGACGAAATCTCTCAATAACGATGGTAGCCTTATACATAAATCCGCCTTTACGCCCAACAAGTCGTCTAAACCTCTCGGGTTTAGAGAGGTTCAAATATCACATTATTATTTTTCTTATTTAATTTAACCCCTTTTGTCATAAGAATTACATCAGGTTTACAACATATTCCTGTAATATTCAAAATATATTTTCGTTCATTAACATATTCCAACATCAATACGATATATTTCTAATCCTAAAAATACTTAATATTTCATAGGTCTTTAAATGTGAACCTTTTGTGAAGTAAATATTGAACACAATTAATTTGATATAAATTATCTCTTGTAATCAAAATATCGTCAACATAAACTAATAAAGCTAAAAAATCAAATGTTTTAATTGTGAACAAGCAATTATCATGAAAACGTTGTAAGAAACCATAATTTATAAGAGAATTTGAAAATTATAAATTTCACTGACTAGATACTTGTTTCAAACCATAAAGACTATTTTTAAGCTTACAAACTTGACCTATTTTAACATCGGTATAACCTTCTGGAAGATTCATATAAACATCCTCTTTAAGGTTACTGTGGAGAAATGTTTTATTTACATCAAATTTTGGAAGGATTTCAGTTAATAACATTCGTTGCCATTAATATTGAAAATGGCCAGAATATATTATGCATTTTGGCCTGAAACATGCATGACCGAGCTACTTGGAGAAGATGTTGTTTTCTTTCTACCACTCCATTTTGTTGGATGTGTAGACACACAATTTTTTTTATATAAAATTATATTTTTCTTTAAAAATTTTGACATTCGTTCTGCCATTATTTGTCCTAATTATCTTGATAGTCAAATTGAATTGAGTTTTGATCATGACATAGAATTCAATGAACGTTTGAGTAACAAGATATTTTTATTTAAGTCCATGTGAATATACTATAATCAACAACAATGGTTAACATAAAAGGACAATATCTATCTGAACAATTTCAAAACATTGTGTGGTTTTAAAAGTTTACTACAAGGAAATTATTTTAGTTTAGAGACATAATAAATATCACAATGAACAATATATTCTTCATTAAAATCAAAAACATGTTTTAATGCAACATCAGAAAAGTTCTCAAGTCTCTTATATATTAATTTCAAATCAATACAACTATTTAGTGTAGTATTTTCTAACCCGAATTTTTATCCTACGTTTTCAAGCAAGTACAAGTTTTGAGATAGTTCTCCAGTTCCCATGGTGCTATTGTCCTTAAGATCCTACAATATACAACCAATATGCAAAAATTAACATATAATATGATTTGTTTTAGCAAGTTTAGATATTGAAATTAGGTTGTATTTAAAGCCTCGAACACGCATAACATCAACAAAGTTTCAATTTATTAGAAAGTTTTACATTTCCTACTTTCTTTACATGTTTAGTTGTTCCATCGGGTAAGAATAAAGTTGTATTAGAAAAAATCATAATCTCAATCATATTATTCATATTTGAGAATATGGCAACTAACACCTCTATGAATAATCCAAATAGATTCATTTTTATATTATTATGAACATTAAGACTACGAGAACCATTAAAATTATAAGTTTTAAGATAGAAGGTTGTGTACCTTCATAGTAATGTTCTTTACCTTTTCTTTCTACAAGAAGATCTTTCATCATTTCTTTGAAGGTAACAAAAATTTCATATTTTTCTTATTTTGAAAGATGATTTTTCAATGGACTCTGGTTGTTCTTTATAATTGGAGAGGGGAGTGTCTACCATATTCTCTATATTTTTGATCTTTTGATCTCTATTCCCCTTCCATCAATCTTGAAACCCATTCAACTTGAAGTAACTCTCTTGATTATGTCATTCAGTTCTACAATGGGTACAATACATATCTTTTGAAGAATTTCTTTTGTTGTTACCCCTTCTGATATATTGTCTTCCTCCTTTTTCTCTATTGAATTTTCCAGTTTTTGTCCTCTTTGTTGTTCCATGTTATCCTTCATGAGCATAGAGAAATTCTTGTTTTGATTAATCATTAGTGATTAAATTTATCTTTGTCTCTCAATGCTTAGAAGCATAACATATACTCGTTAATGCTTGGCTTTATATCTATAAGAAGAATTTGTTGTCTTGAATTGTCGTAGTATCATTCAGACCCATCAAGAATTGGGTTAGCTTGTTCGATGTATCTTGTTCAATGACCAATTTTGTCATTTTACAAAAGAAAGAACTTTTTGGTTCACAGTCACAAGATGACAAGGGCTCCAACACTAGAGTTCATCCCACAATTTCTTGATTTTAGAGAAATATTTCTCTTGTTAATGGTCCTCGACGCAAATTACTAATCTCCTTTTGAATTTAAAAAACTTGAGAACCATTATTTATCTTTTTTGGATTTCTTTCAAAGATATAATGTAGTTGTAGTAGAAGAGTAATTACCTTTTATTTCATTTGTTACTATATTAAGGATCCATGAGCGGACCAAGTAGTCAACATTCCTCCACTTATCAAATTGTTTCGGTTCAGTTGAAGTAATACATGATCCATCAATAAACCCCAATTTCAATTTTGTTTCAATGGCAAGTCGGATTCCACCACTCCAACATATATAGTTTGAATCGTTGAAGATTGTGGTGCAGATCATTCGTTATCTAAGTTGTGAATAGTCATTATATATTTGTCACGTTCATTCTTTTTGACCATTTTGATAGTTTCTCGAATCTTCTCTTTACTCGAATTACTTTCGAAGAAGATAAAGAAGAATTTAAAGAAAGCGAAGAAGAATCACTACCTGAAGAAGAAGATGAAGATGTTGTCTCAATATCTTCTAATTCTTCTTGTTCTTTCCAAATATCCCTAAGTGTGTTTGATAATCCTTGAATTGGTATTGGAATTGGAATTGGAGGGTCCAATTCCAATTCTTAATTTTGGTAGACCTTTTAATATTAAGAATTAGAATTAGAATTAGAATTCAATGTGATTTAATCTAGTGTAATTTTATAGTTCTCAATTTTACTCTTTTTAGGTTTGAATTGTAATTTCAATTTTGTTTTATATATTTTTCAATCAAATCAACTTATTATTTTATCATTTAAAAAAAATTTAAGTTTCAATCGATAAATTATTTTTTGAAATTTAGGATGTTAAAATAACGAACCGATGTCTTTTTTTTTTTTAAATTAGTAAGTCAATATTTTGAAATAATATATATATATATATATATATATATATATATATATATATATATAAATTTAAGAACTTAGCATGTTGAACCGATATTTTGTTTTTAAACTTAAGAAGTTAAAATGTCGAACCGATAATTTTTTTTAATATATAAAGTTAACATGTTGAACCGATATTTTTTTTTTAATAAGAATCGAAATTTAAAAAAATATGTTGAACATTGAACTATCCTAATTGTTTATGTCAAACAAATATTTTAATAAAGTAGATAATATATATTAAAATTATTTTTATTATATTTTATTTTATAAACATAGAAATTGAGATTAAATTATAATTTTATAGTTTTCCAAAATATAGGAATTGAATTGTAATTTAATGTCAATTCTCATGAAATAGGAATTCCAATATCAATTCCAACTCCACTCATCCAAACATACCCTAAAATAAGATTGAAGGGAGGTGTTACAAACTTTTTTTTATAAATTTAATATTAATTATATAATACATAATAAATAAAATTATATACATTTTATTTCATATATAATTTTTCATCACCATAAAATAAAATGATACAAGTTTTTAAAAATACATTTATTTATTTATATATTATAATAAATTTTTATTATTAAAGTTATCAATATATTATTAAAATTAATAATTTATAATATTTATAATTTGAGATAGATTTTCATAAAATATAAAATGACCTAGTTATTTTTATTTTATATATATAATTTTCTTTAATTTAGTTTTTAATTAGACTTCAAAATGAATCATTAAATTTTATTTTTTTAAGTAATTTTATAATGAACTAACATGATTTTCATGCACTTACACGTTTAATTACAAAATACAACAATTATCATTTTCCTCATTCACCCAAAAATCTCATTCTTATCGATCTTTTACCATCTTTCACTTCGAGTAACAAACATATCCATTATTACTCACAACCGAACTATATATATATATATATATATATATATCATATTACAGACCTTCTTATTTCACCCAAACATTTTCTCTTTATTGATCTCTTACCATCTCTCACTTCGAGTAATTAATATATCCACTAATTACTAGATGACCAGATTCCCAAAAGACTTGAAAGAAATCAAGGAAGTGGTTGTGAAGAAAGTGAAGGGCACCAAGTTTAAGTCAAAGATTTCTAAATGCGGATTCAGCTCAACAGTTTACAACATCTGGCGGGAGAGAAACGCGAGGGCATTCTCGAGGAATTAAAGAAGTCTGGAGCAGACCTGAGATGATATTGTAACTGACTGTAGCGCAAACATCCAGACATGGAGAATAGTCCCGAAAAACGAACAGAATTAGAACCTTTATAGAAACTGGAAGGTATCATATCAGGAAGTCACCAAAGATGCTGTTTTTTTAGCGAGATAAACACAATTTAAATTTGTTTCTAATTTCGATGATTGTTTGTAATTACTTATTTTTAGACCCTAACGAACTTAATTTTCCTAGGTTTGCCTAGGAAAATACAAAAACTCATTTAGTTTTTTTCCCGTTTTTGGGAATTTTTAATGAAATGATGTTAAGTTGTTTTTTCCAAAAATACTAAAATATTCACTATTACTTGTACCAAATTATATATCATATTATAGACATACTCATTTCGGCCAACCAACATATCTCTTACTTCCCAATCGAACTATTATTTAAAACATTTTGCACCATAACCATCTCATCAGTATAAACCTTTCCTCTTATCATTATCACTTTAACCAACCAATATAATCATTTAGTTCTTCAACCATCTTATCATATTATAGACCTTCTCACTTCAGTCAACCCAAAACCAATCAGAATACATTTTGAGTATTTTACACACAACAATTTCATTATATTACAAACATTCTCACTTCGGTCAACCAACATATCATTTGTCCAATTAAACTATCATTTCAAGAATTTCGCACTCTTTCATTTAAAATTTTATAATTATTTCAAACTTTCACCTCGCGGGATTATTAACACTTAACCATACCACTTAATATTGTTGATTTATTTTTATAATTTTATGTATGAATTAACCATAGCTCTCGACCCGACAATCTACAAACTATAAAATTAATCATTATTATTATAACCCCCGGGAAATCTCTTTTGTAGTTTAACACGTGTTTCGATGGCACATGGAAATACGGGATAACATAGGGTGATTCGAGGTTCGATGGTTTCAACCTTGGTTTGTATGCCAGACAATTTTTTAAAATAATATATTATTTTTAAAAGATTTTGAAAATATTTGATAGCTTTTAAAATAAATTATGTAAAAAAAATTAATTTTATTCGAATTTTAATAATCGGAGAATTTGTTATAATAAAATGACGATTTGATTTGAAATCCAGTTTAAATTAATTAAACATAATTAATTTAAGAAAAAGATTATTTATTTGAAAACAGAGTCGCCAATTGATTTTCGAAAGATCAATAAAAAGATGTACGTGTACAAACGTACTTTATACTAGAGTTTTATTTTTTGGTTCGAAGTTTGGTGATACTTGGGAATGGACTTTCGCATTTTATCCTGTGTACCCATCCGAAGATGGTCTCTATTTATAAAGCTAGCTTTTAAAAAAAATCGGTTGTATCATGTTTGTTTTAACTGATTATTCTTTTGGTCCTCGTCATGCTTCTAGATTTTAGCCTTATTTAAAATATTGAAACATTAATATTTAAATGCTGGTATGATAACTAGGGTGGAAATACTTAAAAAATATCAGTCATTTTTAAAGGTATTAGGTTTATAAATAAACACCAAACAAGCCTTTATTTAAAATATTTTTGTGGGAATATACCAAAAATATTTAAAATGTATTTTCTAATTTTTCGAGATTTTTAGAAAATGATTTGAAGTCTCAAAATTATAAAAATAATTTTGGATTTTAAAAAGTGAACCCAAACAAGCCTTAGGACATGTGTCCCAAGGTTTGGGTTCGATTTTATCGGTCGGGGTCCGGAGACCCTCAGTTTGGGCTCGGGAGCTCTCGGTCTGAGTATTGGAATCTCTCGGTCGAGGTGTTAAGGACTCTCGGTCCTTAGCTAATCTTACTAGTCTAGGTATAAAAACCTATCGGTCTTGGACTAGCCTAGGACTAATTTTTTTGATCAAGGTGTATAAACCTCTCGGTTCGGGTAGCTTTAGGCTAAGTTCCTCAGTTCTTGGTCTTAAGAGACTCGGTCCTGGGTTTGGGATTCTCGGTCCCAAGTTTGGATTTCTTGGTCCAAGGTCTGGGGATCTCGGTCCCAAGTCAGACCTCTCAATCCTAGGTCCGAATTTTATCGGTCCTAGGTGAGAATCCTCGGTCGAATTTCTTGGTCCTAGCTCAAGAACATCGGTCTTATGTCTCGGTCCTAACTCAAGAACACCGGTCCTAGGTCTCGGTCCTAGTTTATTTTTATTTGTCCTTGGTCTCGATTAGGACTGAGGATCCTCGGTCGGATTTCTCGATCCAAGAATAACAAACCTTGGTCCTCAAGAACACAAGGATTCAATTTTTTAAATTCATTTTTTTAGCTCTAATTCTTTGATCTAAGAGATTGGGTAGTTTCACAAAGCTTCTAGGAATATGTTGATCATCATCTCAAGGTATCAATCGACCTAGATGATGATCAATTTGTTCAAAATAGTTTGTTATCCAAATTTGGGTTTTTTTATTTAAAAGTTGTTTTGAAATGAAAGTAGTTATCCAATAGCTTCGATATAACACATATACTTGAAAAGTACCAAAACAATAACATTGACAGTTCATTTTGACCAATTCAAGAAATCAAAATTTTCATTTTAATTTGATCAAACATGATCCAAATAGTTGTCCAACATTATTACAATCATGTTGGGAAGATTTCTGGGTTGTGATTCGATCGAATTAACCCAAAAACAACAAACCCATTTTTATGATTTAAAAATTCAAATTTGAGTTTTTGTTTGTTAGATCAATTCATTTATTCTATCATATTCAAATAAGATAGTTTCTAAATGACCATAGGATCAATATTTAATCATAAAATCGCATAAACAGCAAGCATACAAGCTTCTGTATGAAAATTCAAACTATGAATATGAATTTGAGGATGATTACCAAAGATCTAAGAACACTCCATGATCCTTAGGGAAGCTTTCTGGATGCACAGATCCGAGTTTCAAGGTGTTAAACAAAAAAATCGAAAAATCTGAAGCTTTGAAGCTTTAATGGCAAATGTTTTTATTTTCTTCGATTTAAGGGTACTATGTTGGTTGGTTGTCTTCGGAATGACCTTAGGAGGGTATTTATACTACTCCTAAGTCAGTTGGGAAAGCCTAATAACTTGAATCAACCAAAGTACATTTAATGTATTTTGGCAGTTCTTCAATCAACTCGCCGAAGTAGGTAATTACGGGGTCTATGGTTGTAGGGGAAATGATCACGATCTCAAGGGGATCATTTCAAGCTTTGAATAAGTTGATTTGGTGGACCAACGAGAGAGTTCCAAAAATTCAAAATTAACTCGACTATTCATCCTTATCTTCGCGGCGTCGCGATTAGGAAGATGGTGATAGGCCAAAACGATGTCATTTTAGGCGTATTTTGGCGTTTCGTATTGACGCCATTGGCGTCTAGCGTTCCGTTAGTGTTCTAGCTAATTGTCCGTTTCTTGATTCGCTACAACTAGTTGTGTGGAAGCGCTTTGAGTATTGGATGAGTCTTCGGCGCCCATCCAATGGACGCGGCTCCTGTTGTAATAAATTCATGTATTTTCGGCAACACCCGATTGTGAATTTATTTTTATTTTAAAACCTTAAGAGTTTGTTTGAAATTGATTTTTCTTTCACCCTTTTGGCTTTAATTTTGATCTTTTTAAATACACACAATATTAAAATAAATTAGGAAAATTTTCATGCGATGCACACGGATAAGAATAAAAACAAAATAAATTAAAAAATTATAATAATATCTATTCAATGTTTAAAATTCTTAATAAATCACGAATAATATTTTAAAATAAAAAATATAACGCTCTCATTCCACATTTTATTCACTTCGGTAAAACAACTTATTTTCTCACATATTTCATCACATATTTTTTTCCGAATGAATCTCTTATCTCGTGAATTTACACTTTCACTTTGTCAATCAAATATTTGATTCATATTTTTTAATAATTAGCATCGTGACCTCACACTTTGGTCAATCAAATATTTGATTCATATTTGTTTAACCACTTTCAAATGATACCGGTCTATTATCCATCGGCAAACCACATCTCAATCACACTTGGTAATGTTGTACTTGTTTTGTTAGGTTGCAAGTTCGAAACATACAAATAACATTTTTTATTTTATTTTTAACCGTTTTAAGTGTATGGGCGGTCAACCCACAATACGACCCAAGTATCCATTTACTCTCACATAAATATTCATATTAACCACAGCTCTCAACCCGACAATCCGGATACTTTAAAAATTAAACATCATTATATATATATATATATATATATATATATATATATTAGTTAGTTAAAATTTTGAACTTTTATTGTTAAAATGTCTCGCATTCATCAAATTTGGTATTGAATTTTAAATATAAAGTGTTGTTAGCCTAGTTGGTTAAAGGGTTATATTTGTTTTGTTAGGTTGCAAGTTTGAAACATACAAATAACATTTTTAATTTTATTTTTAATCGTTTTAATTTTATGGGCGGGTCAACCCATAATCCGACTCAATTATCCATTACTCTCACATATATATCCAAATTAACCACAGCTCTCGACCCGACAATCCGGACACTTTAAAAATTAAGCATCATTATATATATAGATTAGTTAGTTAAAAACTTGAACTTTTATTGTTAAAATATATCGCGTTCATCCAATTTGATATTGAATCTTAAATATAAAGTGTTGTTAGCCTAGTTGGTTAAAAGGTTGTACTTATTTTGTTAGGTTGCAAGTTCAAAACATACAAATAACATTTTTAATTTTATTTTTAACCGTTTTAAGTTTATGTGCGGGTCAACCCACAATCCGACCCAAATATCCATTTACTCTCACATATATATTCAAATTAATCACAGTTCTCAACCCGACAATCTGGACACTTTAAAAATTAAACATCATTATATATATATATATTAGTTAGTTAAAAATTTAAAATTTTATTGTTAAAATGTCTCGCGTTCATCAAATTTGGTATTGAATCTTAAATATAAAGTGTTGTTAGCCTAGTTGGTTAAAGGGTTGTATTTGTTTTGTTAGGTTGCAAGTTTGAAACATACAAATAACATTTTTAATTTTATTTTTAATCGTTTTAATTTTATGGGCGGGTCAACCCACAATCCGACTCAAGTATCCATTTACTCTCACATATATATTCAAATTAACCACAACTCTCGACCCGACAATCCAGACACTTTAAAAATTAAGCATCATTATATATATAGATTAGTTAGTTAAAAATTTGAACTTTTATTGTTAAAATATCTCGCGTTCATCCAATTTGATATTGAATCTTAAATATAAAGTGTTGTTAGCCTAGTTGGTTAAAAGGTTGTACTTATTTTGTTAGGTTGCAAGTTCAAAACATACAAATAACATTTTTTTATTTTATTTTTAACCGTTTTAAGTTTATGGGCGGGTCAATCCACAATCCGACCCAAATATCCATTACTCTCAAATATATATTCAAATTAATCACAGTTCTCAACCTGACAATCCAGACACTTTAAAAATTAAACATCATTATATATATATATATTAGTTAGTTAAAAATTTGAACTTTTATTGTTAAAATGTCTCGCGTTCATCAAATTTGGTATTGAATCTTAAATATAAAGTGTTGTTAGCCTAGTTGGTTAAAGGGTTGTATTTGTTTTGTTAGGTTGCAAGTTTGAAACATACAAATAACATTTTTTATTTTATTTTTAATCGTTTTAATTTTATGGGCGGGTCAACCCACAATCCGACTCAAGTATCCATTTACTCTCACATATATATCCAAATTAACCACAGCTCTCGACCCGACAATCCAGACACTTTAAGAATTAAGCATCATTATATATATAGATTAGTTAGTTAAAAATTTGAACTTTTATTGTTAAAATATCTCGCGTTCATCCAATTTGATATTGAATCTTAAATATAAAGTGTTATTAGCCTAGTTGGTTAAAAGGTTGTACTTATTTTGTTAGGTTGCAAGTTCAAAACATACAAATAACATTTTTTATTTTATTTTTAACCGTTTTAAGTTTATGGGCGGGTCAACCCACAATCCGACCCAAATATCCATTTACTCTCACATATATATTCTAATTAATCACAGTTCTCAACTCGGAAATCCGAACACTTTAAAAATTAAACATCATTATATATATATATATATATATTAGTTAGTTAAAAATTTGAACTTTTATTGTTAAAATGTCTCGCGTTCATCAAATTTGGTATTGAATCTTAAATATAAAGTGTTGTTATCCTAGTTGGTTAAAGGGTTGTATTTGTTTTGTTAGGTTGCAAGTTTGAAACATACAAATAAAATTTTTAATTTTATTTTTAATCGTTTTAATTTTATGGGCGGGTCAACCCACAATCCGACTCAAGTATCTATTAATTACTCTCACATATATATCCAAATTAACCACAGCTCTCGACCCGACAATCCAGACACTTTGAAAATTAAGCATCATTATATATATAGATTAGTTAGTTAAAAATTTGAACTTTTATTGTTAAAATATCTCGCGTTCATCCAATTTGATATTGAATCTTAAATATAAAGTGTTGTTAGCCTAGTTGGTTAAAAGGTTGTACTTATTTTGTTAGGTTGCAAGTTCAAAACATACAAATAACATTTTTAATTTTATTTTTAACCGTTTTAAGTTTATGGACGGGTCAACCCACAATCCGACCCAAATATCAATTTACTCTCACATATATATTCAAATTAATCACAGTTCTCAACCCGGCAATCCGGAAACTTTACAAATTAAGCATTATATATATAGATTAGTTTGTTAAAAATTTGAACTTTTATTGTTAAAATGTCTCGCGTTAATCAAATTTGGTGTTGAATCTTAAATATAAAGTGTTGTTAGCCTAGTTGATTAAAAGGTTGTACTTGTTTTGTTAAGTTGTAAGTTCGAAACATACAAATAACATTTTTAATTTTATTTTTAACCGTTTTAAGTTTATGGGCGGGTCAACCCACAATCCGACCCAAGTATTCATTACTCTCATATATATCTAAATTAACCACAACTCTCGACCCAATAATCCGGACACTTTAAAAATTAAGCATCATTATATATATATATATATGAAAAATATTTTACCAATTTATTTTATTTTTTATTTATTTTTAGGATTTAAATATATAATTCTTTTAAATGAATTAGATACAAAATTCACTCTTAGTTATCTATTTTGTCATTTAATTTTTCTAAAATTATTTTGAGACATTATGTTACAACATTTATCCCAAATAATTTTATTTTTTTATTTTGGCCTTAACTCTTAATTAATTTAATTAATTAACATATTAATTAATTCTAATTAATTGTTTAAAATAGGTTTTTGGCCACGGGGTTAATTATTTTGATCTTATTTATTTAAAAATAATTCAAAATAATTATTTTAATATCATAAATTAGATTTTAGATTTTTAGTGCTTCCAATTATATAATATATATAATTATTGGAAAAAATATATGATATGAATATATATAGTTATATTGTTAGAAATGGTGTACGTTAATATATTTTTATGTTGAATTTAAAATATAAAATATTATTAGTTTAGTTGGTTAAAATATTGAACTTATATTATTATGTTGTAACTAGTTAAAATGTTGAAGTTATATTATTATGTTACAAGAAGGTTGAGATAAAACATTATTAGTCTAGTTAGTTAAAATGTTGAACTTATATTATTATGCTGTAATTGGTTAAAATGTTGAACTTATATTATTAGGTTACAAATTTGAGACTTATGTATCATATTTTTAATTTTTTTATTTTTTAATTTTTTAATTTAACCATTTCAAATTTATGGGCGGATCAACCCACGTCCGACCTAGTATCTATTTACTCTCACATACATATTCAAATTAATCACAGTTTTCGACCCGACAATCTAGACACTTTATTATTAGTCTAGTTGATTAAAATGTTAAACTTATATTTATTAGGTTGCAAATTTGATATTTGTGTATCACATTTTTTTATTTAACAATTTCAAGTTTATAGGAAAGTCAACTGACGACCCGACCTGTGTCAATTAACTCTCATATACATATTAAAATTAATCATATCTCTCGGCAATCTAGACACTTTGAAGTAATCATTATATATATATATAAATGAATTTAAAATATTATTAGCTTAGTTAGTTAAAATGTTGAAGTTATATAGTTAGAAATATTATACGTTCATTTATTTTTATGTTACATTTAAAATATAAAGTATTATTAGACTAGTTGGTTAAAATGTTAAAGGTATATTATTAAAAATATTATATGTTCATCATTTTTATGTTAAATTTAAAATATAAAGTATTATTAGTATATTTGGTTAAAATTTTGAACTTATTTTATCAGGTTGTAAATTTAAGACTTGTGTATCATATTTTTAATTTAACCGTTTCAAGTTTATGGACGGGTCAACCCACGACCCGATTTAGTATTCATTTACTCTCACATAAATATCTAAATTAATTATATTTCTCGATCCGACAATTCAGACACTTTAAAATTAAGCATTATATATATTGCTTAAAATATTGAAGTTATATTGTTAAAAATGGTGTACATTCGTCTATTTTTATTTTGAATTTAAAATATAAAATATTATTAATATAGTTTGTTAAAATGTGGAATTTATATTATAATGTTGCAAATTCGATATTTGTATATCACATTTTTAATTTTTTAATTTAACTATTTTAAGTTATGGGTCAACCCACGACCTAACTTTAGTATCCATTATTTTCACATATATATTCAAATTAATCATATCTATTTATTCGATAATTCAAATAATTTATAATTAAACATTATATATATATATATATATATATATTAAAAATATTGAAGTTATATTGTTATATATTATAAGTTCATCTATTTTTTATGTTAAATTTAAAATTTAAAATATTGAACTTGTATTATTAGATTGTAAATACGATATTTTTGTGTATCACAATTTTTATTTTCTAATTTAAATATTTCAAGTTTATGAGGGAGACCGACGACCCAACCTAGTATCCATTTACTCTAACTTACGTATCCAATCAAGCATTACTTTCTATTTGTTATTATATATATATTATAAATTTTGTTTTTATATGAATGAAAATAGATAAGTGGATACTATAATGATTGTTTTAAAGATATTTATAGTGATGTATTATATAATCTCGTTTTAGTTATTATCCTATATTTATTATAAGAAATTAAAAATATTTTATTTCTTATAATTTTATTATCAATACTCTTTAAACACATATAAAGTTATTTATTATATATATAAATATGTAAAAATATATAAATACAAAAAAAAAACCATAAATAAATATAAAATTACTTATTTGAAGATAAATTTTTATAATTTTTTATTTTCATTACAAAATATATTAAATTTTATTTATATTAACAGAAAAATAAATAAGTCATAAGAATTATATTTTTAATTTTACAACCAATTTAAAATTAGTTAGTAGTGATATACGTAAATATAAAATTTGAATTATATATTTATTTTATTGAAATCATTTTGTTTATATCTCTATACTTATTTTTTATTTAAAAAAATAATTAGTATAATTATATTATTTAAATAAGTATAATATAATATTTTTATATTTATAATCAAACCATGCAGCAGAGGCATGCATACTCGTTAATAAAATCAATTTTTAAGGAGAAATTTTCCAATTTAAAAGGTAATGAGTGGAAAGTCGTGATAGCCGAAACCAACAATTTAATTTACACATGTCTTAAAAAAAAAATTAAGTTAAATTTATACACTTAAAACAGTCTAGTTTGTTTATTTTGTTACCTGAATTTAAAATCAAGAGTAACTAACTAACTATCATAACCATCTCAACCCATCAATAAACGTTACTAATGAAAATAGAAAATGAAACTTATTGTTTTGATTTAAATTGATCATGAAAAAAAAAAATCACCCCTATTGTATTCATACCAAATATATATGAATGAAAAGATAGTTAAAATATCTGAGTTTAAAATATTACACTTTTATGTTGTTAGAAGAAATTAACAGATTTGATTTAATTAAACTTTGTAATTTTAAATTTATGATTTCAAAATTTTAATTTTAAAAATCATAACAAAATTGATTTAATTAAACTCTCACTACATAAATTAAGATCTTAAAATTTTATAATTTTTTTTAACTAACAAAATTGATGTAAAAAATTTTACATCTTAAAATTTTACAATTTCATAAATTATTTCACTTTACAAAATATTATGATTTATTTTCTTTTATCAATTATCTAATTAATTTTATAAATATGACTTATTTTTCAAATTAATTTACTTATATATATAACTAATAATTTATACTAATATTAGTTTAAAGTAAGAATTTGAAGTAAACTTATCAATTTATAATCAATGGAAACTATAGATTTTAATTATCTTGATTTGTATCAATAAATTTACTAGCAAATATTTATTCAGATTGGCATGGTATGAACATGAATCTAGAAGGGAACACCAATGACAATAGTACCTTCAACAAATAAAATCTTACATATCAAATCATCCTACCTTTCTATCCAATCATTTAAATCATAATCCAAAATACCTTAATAATCTTACTTGGATAAT
Organism: Impatiens glandulifera; assembly: GCF_907164915.1. NCBI lineage: Eukaryota > Viridiplantae > Streptophyta > Magnoliopsida > Ericales > Balsaminaceae > Impatiens > Impatiens glandulifera. The sequence continues at coordinate 35,106,577 of NC_061866.1, forward strand.
TTCATTAGATAAACTATTTTTTTACCAAACAACATTTTTTAATACCTGAAAAGAAACAGATCAAACAAGCTCTTACCTACAATACAGAAAAAAAAAAAGTAGAAAAAAAGCTTCATGCAATAAAAGGGATCCTACCATTTCATGGTGCACAAGTTGATAAACAGACTCCAGCTAGAAAGTGAAATAATTCAAATAGATGAAGAAAAAGAGACTCTACGATCAAACTCGCACAGTTTGTTTTGCTAAAACAACTCTACCACACCTTAGGTAGAGCAATCGAAGAGGACATAAGAGACGGACCAATTAATAATGATTAATAATCTTAAAAAGGAAAATCTAGGTAAGCAGCTGCTACTACTAAAGTCTTCCAACAAAACAAATAAAAGCCCACATCCAAGACCTCCATCCATATGGGGGGCAAAGGTGCAGGTACAAACAACAAATAAATCAGATGTTGATTCACATGAGAAATGAAGAATCATGCTTTGATTCTCATTGACATGATGATGATTGCAGGAAAACCAGATTCTGCAAAACACATACATCTATTATAGTCCTTCAGTTTAACCTCAAATCATGTCAGGATTATGACACAAGACAGATGGAAGGGCGGTCCAAGCCTTTCCACGGGTCAATTTGCGGGTCTTATCGTATTTTACAAGCAGACTCCATTGTGTTCCTTGGTGACATTGACTCGAAGACCTGCATGATTGTTGAAACTGTTAGTTTGGGAAAAATATTAAACAAGTGGGCAGGGAAATATGACAGTTGTATTGTTTTTCTTTATGTAACTATTTATCAATAATATGTCGTTTAAAATAACTTCAATACAAACCAAGTTTGAAGAAAAAAAAAATGGGGGAGGAAAGAGGTGGAAAAAAGTAGAGAAGGGGAAAAGCCTTCACATCAAGCCACATAACCTTCATTCAATTCCCATGGCCCCCGGAATTTCAATCAAGACGCTTTCGGTGTAAATTGAACTTAAGAACTCAATCTCTAGTTCAGTACTTTGACCACTTGAAAATTAACCTACTCAGGGTGGGTTGAAGGATGGAGATTTTTTCTGAAATGCATCAAGTAGGAGTTAAAGTGTTGAACCAGCGACTTTCTGCTTAGGAAGCAGACATCACTGAGCTATCTCCATCCTTCCTTGAGAGGATGGAGATTATTAATACTAATAAACATGAAGACTGAACCCAAGCAAAATCTTCATTTCACAATCTCTCTCCACATGAAGTGGATGCATAGACCATTAAACTCCAAAGCAAAAACATTATTGCAACATAGTCTAATGGATTTTATGTAGAGCATTTTCAGTTTGGATTTTTACTTCCTTTTTCTCCTTCAAAGTTTCATGAACCCACCTCAACCGACTTTATTGGGTGCAAATGACTCCTTTAGAACTATCATTGGACGGAAACCCAATTGGATTGCTAACCTTTGCAATTGGTGAGAAGAGTTTGAATATCATATCCCTCTATACTTATGCGGCATAGTATGCTTATGCATGATATTTGAGCATTTATGCGTGTTTTACATGAATAAGAGGGAACCTTTTTTTAATTGAAATGTCTATTAAAATAATGATTTGAAGGATATTATGATAAGTGATATGAAATGACATAGGTAGACTGAAAAAATTAAAATAACATTAAAAAGATAGCAAAGTATGGGACAGAGAGAATACTTGGACTTTTTAGATTTGAGTTATTTGGGATTAATCTCAAATAAGCCACCATTCAATTATACATCCCTTCATTGTGAACCAAAATACCAAAATGCCTTCTATTGTAAAAATAAAAATACTTTTTCATTATATATTTATATCCATAGTCTTGTTACCCAAATAACTCACTTTTCAATAACTTATACCGATAAGTTTATTTGGAAATAACCTAGTCGTTATCCAAATAACCCATAAACAAACAAGGCCTAAGTTTGTTTTATGTGGGTTATTTTCAAATAATCCACTATCCAATCTCATCAAATTTAGCATCACAATATTTAAATCATCAACTAAAATACCAAATTACCCTTACTTTATTTTTATAAACATTTTAAAATACAAAATAATGACATTTTTATCATTTTACCCACACACCAAACAACGTTATTTTAAAACAACCAGCTGGTTATTCAAATAACCCCAGATCAATTAAGGCCTAGGTAAGAGGTAAGTCCTAGTAGAATGAGTCGAGTTTAAATTGATCCGGCACCACATGAGAACATCAACCTTGGTTATTCAAATAACCCCAGATCAATTAAGGCCTAGGTAAGAGGTAAGTCCTAGTAGAATGAGTCGAGTTTAAATTGATCCGGCACCACATGAGAACATCAACCTTGAGCCGAAAAAGAAACTATTCATACCTCTTGAATGCATGCAAGCACTGGCAAGGCTGAATTCGAAGTCCACCCACTCAAGTAGCAGCTATTGTTAGTCCTCTTGCAGTTTTCAACATCGCCTATAAAAGAATGACAGCATATCGTTGATTAACCTGATGAGTCTTGAAATTACTAGGACACAAGAGGAAACTTACCTCTGTTTTTTTCATCTTCATAGTCAATTAACCAGCTGTCTGCTCAGAACCGCTGTTGTGAGGGAACTGAGGAGGTGTGACAGGAAATATCATACGTGCATGTCCAGGAATAGGAGATGCTATCCCTGAGATCAATGTGTCAAAAAGTGACTGACATGCAATGCCAAATTTAGCATGTATATATTATTACATTGTCCAAATTAGATTATGACAAGTTTGCTTCAAACGTGTTCTAATATAGACAGTCAATAGTGAGCATAACATTACATAGAAACACACATGAGAATGAGTTAAGCACATACAAGGAATCATAATCAACTATCGCAAACAGCCTCACTTTGACAAACTAAGTGAGCCTCAGAGTACAGATATCCCAGACAAGAAAGTAAAATATGTGATATTTTGCCACGCGGAGGGATCTAGGTTACAATCTTGCATTATCTCTATAAGTGGCTGAAAACTTTAGTCTTGATTTTTTTTTGTATATGGTTTTGCGTGCTCTCGCACTCACCCTTTGATTATATCTCTCTTATCCACTCTAGTTTGGTTCTTGGCTATTTTGCTCATCCCTTTTGAACTTACCTATTTGCTTCTATTGTAAATGGGTCTTTTGAATTGTGAAGCCAGTTCACTCTTTTATCTAATTTGCTGCGTTGTAAGTCCAATATATCTTATTGATTGGAGACTTGGCCTTGTTTGATCTTGGGTAATTTGAAATCTTTGGGTTATTTGGATAAAATCTTGTTTGATGTATAAGTAAACTATTTAGATAAAATTACCAAAATATCTTAAGTAGTTAATATTTTACAATGTTATAAAAATAAAGTAAGGGTATTTTAATTGATCATATGAATGATGGGATTGAAAAGGTTATGGATCATTTGAAAAGAACCCAAATAATCCACATTAAACAAGCTCTTAATTATAATGTGGATTCATGCCTATAGTTATGCTACATAAAATATCAGATATTAAGAAATATATTTTTGTTTATGCATATGGAAACAAAACAAAAAAAAAAAGTGTTTCCAAATGGGAATTATATTACCTACTGTTCAAATACCAAAAAAAATCAGAAAGTTCATGCATATCACATACACATCTAAGAAAACACGTGTCTGAGCTAACAATCCACTCACGATGCAACATTAGACATCAGCATTAAAGGAAGTAGGGTTTTTAAGCGATAACAAATACCTGTATGGTAAGGTGAGGGAACTGAGGCAATAGATTCACTCGTCCCTCCAGTAAGAGGAGGCCCTCCATAACGCACAACATGTTGACCAGGTGAAACAAAGGCAGGTATGCTAGAGTATCCATGGCTTCCAGAAACAGGTTGACCCATTTGTGCGTATGAAGCCATGTTTGTACTTACTGCACCAGGTACACCGTACATCTGAAGATAGTTCTGACCCATGTAGGGGCTGTAATAACCCTGTAGAAACAGATACACCAATAACAGCTCAAGCACCAACAAAGTTCCAAATTTCATTTCAAAATTCAAAATAAATGTAAAAGATAAATGTTTAGACTTCTTGACTGACCTGTTGTGGATAAACAAATTCAGTTCCATATGCCGTATACCTGTAAAAAAATAAGGGATAAGTTGAGGACGTGTAGCTATATAGAATGGATGAAAATGTAAAACACAAAAACAATCATAGAAAACAACAAACGATTATTTGTTCATGTCTTAATCAAACATAATTAATGGTTACCAATAAAGAGTTTATGATGTGATTTAACAGTCCAAGTATACCAAAACTTTGAAAGAAACAGATATTATCCTTCAATGCGTTGCAAATAAATTTAAAAAGAAAATAAGAACCCACATCTTATACTATTTTCAGTCATACTGTTAACAAGCAAGTAGAGAGCATATATTGTTGGAAAAGTTGTCCTAAGCCAACTTACTATTATTTCCCCAAATCTTAAGATACGTGCTTAAAAAATTCTGCTGTAAAAAAAATCTTAGGGTAAATCTTCACAAGGATGTAATTAACTTTCAATCAAAATCTGAAAAATGTAAAGCAATTGTAGAGGTAGATTATTATCAGCCTTAAATTAACAACTATGTTTTTGTTCATTTCAAAATAATCACTTGAATAATCTGGGACTTGTTTGATGAAGGGTTGAATTTAATCCAAATAATCCCTTATCCCATGATCAATCACTTTATGTTATAGCATTTTTAAATATTAAATACAAAGGATATTTTAGTAATTTAACCCAAATAATCTACTTTTTCATCAAACAATATTTTTTCCCAAAAAAGTCGGATTATTAAAATAAAACATCAAACAAGTAAAATGACACATATGTTACAGATTGTCGATGATGAACACGCCCACTCAAAGAGAATGGGGTGTTTAAGCCACCTTAGCACCTGGAAAAAGATCAAGAGAAGATCATTAAAACCCAAAACAGATGGTTTTTCTTCACCTAGAATAACGACTTTTATCTTCTATAACTGAAGCAAATAGATGCAGTTAGCTGCATCTTGTATGATCAATAACATCATAGTGTTGAATAAAAGAGAATAGGTTATTTAATCAGTACTCACCCATAAGGTGAATATGCGACCCCAGGTTGATAGCCAAATGATAGAGGTTGTTGGTAATTGTGGCCTCCCACATAAGCACCACGGGGCATTTGGGGAATTCCAAGATAAGGTGTTGCTGATCTGTAACGTCCTAAATCAAGAAAACATATACCAAGCATATACAATCACAAATACGTCTTTCTTTGGTTGCTAAAATACTATCACAAATACTTGTATACTCTAAATGCCAACACAAATATTACACATCTATTGTTTATGCATTGATAGTCAACATTGGGTTGTTTTGTTATAAATAAAATCATGATTCGCACAAATCTAAATTTGTTATGATTGTCAAAAATCACAATCATCTAAAAACTAATATGATCATAATCTAAAAAATAAAATGATCATGAAATAAATCTCCATACCAAATGAAACAAAAAATTACACTATAATTTGAATCATCATCTAAAAAATAAATTGTATATCAAATGAAACAACAAATTCACACTATAATCTAGATCATGAGAAAAAAAACCATCATTATGAGAAAAAAAAATCTTCTATCAATAAAAAAAAAAATATTAGTTTCCAATTAAGCTCATTGTGTTACCAAACAAAGATAGCTAGATGATGAAGTTAAAGTGCAGAACCTTCATATATGCTAGATACCCAATACCAATTATGATTTTCTTTTAAAACAATTTATGAGAAAATGTTTCCGACTTCATGATCTATGACTTCAGTCAAGGTGTTCTTAGTGGAATTTCAAACCTCAGCCTCTTGATTCAACACTCTTACCACTTGAAGTGCCCTGAGTGGGTAAAATGTGAATATATTGATGCATACAAGCCAGAAGTAGGGAGAATTCAGAATGAGATGAAGAAGAGAAACTGAATCAAGAAGGGGATGAGAAGGACATAAACAGATTCTTTCATTCAAAATAATTGCTTCGCCATACAAGCTCGGTATCACTATATTATTAACAATTATGCCATTCTACTATTTTACAAATTACAACTATGTCATCCTACCCTACTATTATATAAACATATCCTACCCTACTATTATTTAAACATATCACTACACCCTCTTTGGAAAATAGGTTTGTGACCGAACCTACAATGTTTTGATGGAAACATATGTGACAGATTAGTCATTGAATTCAAGTTTCTTTTGATCAAAGGAATTGTTGATGATGAAGACAATTATTGGAGACACTGGTTTGGTATAGGTTTTTGTCAACCTGATCAAAATACAACATTTATCGTAAACCTCTAACTAGAAACTGATCCATGAATTTCTTTTAATCACAATCCAGAAATTTGACGTAAACACACTTTCCATACCAAACGAAAAGAATCACTTTCAAATTGTTTTGGAGATTCTTCTATGCAATCGTGATTGTTGATGCTAAAAAAATACTAGTTTCCAAATAGAAAGACAATCCAAACACCTGACTCCATCTCGACATTGAGGGTTAAGACACTTCCTTAGAGGCAAAAACAATCACAGTTGCGAGAAAATTTACTCAACTACCAGTGCTGCATGCCAACCAAAAAGTCTAGGGAAATTTGGGTTGACAAGAAAAAGAACAAGAAGAAAAGGAGAAACTGAAATCAAGAAGATATGGATGAGAAGTGCAAAAGTAGATTCTTTCATTCAACATAATTACTTCAACATACAATTTTACAACTATTTATATGCATAATATACTATATCATAATTATGGCATTCCTACTATATACAACTATGTCATAACTACCTTACTACTATATAAGGCAATCATATGTGTGCTTAGAATACTCAGAGTAGCCAAAAACTTCCACAAGAAAAGCTACTTGTATAAGCATGAGATAAAAGAAGACATCTTTAGAAGCAAATTATAAATCTTTCAGTTCATCATGGACGATAATTTGTTGATGCAAGCAAGTAATCAAAGATGATTCACATAACATTGTAAAAGAATACGGAGTATATCAAACAACAGATAATATACCAATTCAACAACTAGATTAATTACCATAAGGAAAAGATGGTTGAGGACGCCCTAATGAAGCCAAATTACAGTTTGCTCTCCTACCATCAATAATTGGGCTTGGATTGGCACAAGCCCGCTTAGCAGCTTCTGGATCACGAAATGTCACCTAGACCCACAAAAAATAATGTTAAAGCCTTCAAGAAGCTATACAAAAACAAAATCACACTAATAATTGGAGTCATTCAATGTTTTTTAAAATAGGTATTACGTTTATGGAACATAGATGAAGAAGTTTGATGTTTGGACAGTAACATAAAAGGAAATGAAGCAGTAGAGTCATCCAACTTCAATTTTATTCGTGTTGGAGACTACCCATTTCAGTTAACATGACAATCTATAAATAATGATTACAATAATACAGATCATTTTGAAGTCACAAAGAGAAATCAAGCATATGGAACAAAGACATATATATTCATGAATGTTAAGTTAAAATTGGCAGATTTAATCCCTTATCAACAGAAAAGGAAAAGACATAACAAAATCAAGCATGTCAAGATTGAAAGCCCGAGAATTGCAGGTTCAAGACAATGATAAGAAAGAAAGAAATAAACATATAAATCTCGAAAACAAGGTGACTCACAAATCCATATCCTTTCGATCTGCCGGTGTGCTTATCAGTGATGACAACAGCCTCAAGGATCTCCCCATATTGCTCGAAATGACGGCGCAGAGTTTCACTCTGCGTCTCCCAAGCCAATCCTCCAACGAACACCTTCGTGTAGGTGGTATCACCAAACGGGAAATTCAAGAATTGCAAGCTGGATCCTCCAACCCCTCCCGCCGGAATCGGCTGATACGCCATGAAAATTCAGCGAGTTGTAAGGATTATAGATAGAATATGATAAACTGGACTAAAATTAGATCAGAGAAGGTGATCAGAAAAGGATCCGAAGCCCTCTGGAAACTAGAGCTGGGGCGACAAGAGATCAACCCCGCGAGCAAGAGGAGGAGAGAGAATGTTGAAAAGCCCTTATTAAACCCTAACACAAAACAGGGAAAGAGAGAGAAAGAGAGAGAGATTATGGTGGGAACATGGCGGGAGAGTGGGACCAGCTGTAGCTGCAAAAGGCGACGATGATGAGCTGTAATTTCTAATTTGGAATCTTTTATACCCAAATTCTGGGCCTACATTTCTGCTTTTTTTTTCTTTTTTTTTTATGCTAAACATCATTTGTGTGTCACAATTAACATCAATTATTAGTTTGGTCGATAATGGAAACCCAAATGCCTTACAAACTCTTATTCACTTCTTTATATATTAGTGAAGGTCCCAAAAATCTGATTAAATCAATTCAATTAGTTAAGAAGGAGATGGATTAAACCTATTAAAATAGTTTAAATGAAGAAGATTATTTTTAAGAGATAATTTATTTTAAACGTTTTAAATAAAAATGAAAGTTTATAAAATAAATATTAAATATAATTCTATTTATAACACTCTAAATTAAAATAGAAATAAAACCATACAAATCATATTAATTTATTAAATTAAATAAAAAGAAATTAAATAAATAATGTTCCAATTTTTCATAAATTAAGAGCATTTTAAAAAGAGAATAAGAATGGAAAAATGTAATTTTGAGAAACTACGTAAGAAAAAACTGAGAAGATTTCAGCAAATGTTCATGATATATATTTTCTTAAATTTAAGAAAGGATCTAATCTGGAGAAAATTCTAGGAAATGAGCATACATATATAGGATCCAATTGTATGAAGTTGAAAAATAGTCCGAAAACTTGAACTTGTTTTGTAAGCCAAAAGAAACTACACAAATATGGTTCAAGCTCTGAAATATACATTCACATATGTACAATTCTAAAGTCCTTAGTCATTTTGCAGGTTTATTGGGTAGATCATTATACATTTACCCAATTAATGAAGGAGGAGAGTATCTATCATTTGCTAGAATTAGCATTGAGGTGCATCTAGAAGCACACTGCCGAAAAGTATGACAATAGTAGACAGAAAAGGAAAACCTACTATAATGGAAATCACTTATGAGTAGAGATCAGACAGATGCTCTTTCTGCAATACCATCTAGCATGCAAGTTCAAAATGTGATTTGGCTAAGAAAGAAGATTAGAAAATTCACAAAAGTCAGAAAATAAAGATGCATGAAAATGAAACAGCGGTGCAAATAATCAAAGAGCAACATGTGATTAAAAAACATGAAACAAAAGGTAAAGAAATTTCTGTACAAGTAGAAAGTAGTACGAAAAAGGAGGTGGAACCTCAACCTAATCATGTTGAAGAGATAGTTGAAAAATTGCAATCAAATCATGTTGAAGTGGTTGTTGATGAAAACATAGAGGAAGATACTCAGACTAACCAAGAGAAAGAAGACCATTCAAAGGTTGATACAGATGAATCTAAAGTTGTTGAGGATTTCAAAGCTAAAGCTGAAGGGAATGAAGATAATGATCTAGAAATTTAAGTTGAGAACAACAATGTGAAGAGCCCGGTAATCCCTAAAACATAATTATTTTTAACATATCAGAACAGATTCATATAAGGAAAGAAATTAAAATAAGAATATGCAGTATTTATCAACATCTTCAGTTCATCCCCTTTAAAAATAAGAGGAATGGGAAGAAGATGACAACTTGTTGATACAATAGGTTGGTATGAAAATAAAAATCCTGATTGGAATAATTAGGATTTGATACGGTTTATAATCTTTGTTTGTAATCTATGTTTATGTTTGATTACTACTAGTTAGATTCTTTAGGTAATTTGATTGTTATATTTTAATTATAAGTAGGGTTTGTCTAATTTTGATCATTAACCTCTTACTTTTGAGATTTTAATGAAATGGTTTAACCATTTCCCCCCAAAAAAAACCATGATTTTTTAATTTTAATATTTATTTGATGAGATGAAAAGTGTCTTTAAAAATAAGTAGATAAATATAAAAAAAATATTTTTTTTATTGAGATTATATGATATATATATATATATATATAATATATATATATATATATATATAATATATATATATATATAACAAACTATCCTAATTCTATTTGAACATTCAACCTTTTAACTACTTAATTATAAATTCAATTTTAGATAATAATAATTTTGGTTTAACCATTACCCCCAAAAAAAAACATGATTTTTTATTTTTAATATTTATTTGATGAGATGAAAAATGTCTTTAAAAATAAGTAGATAAATATATATAAAAAAAAAATTATTGAGATTATATGATTTTAAATATATATATATATATATATATATATATATATATATATATATATATATATATATATAAAACAAACTATCGTAATTCTTTTTGAACATTCAACCTTTTAACTACTTAATTATAAATTCAATTTTATATAATAATTTTTTTTATGACTTAACTATTTTGTAAATAATTGAATCACTAATACCTTACTTATGCTTCAAAAATTGCATAGACTATAATTGATGATAAATAGAAAGTTATAACTTCAAAAAAAAATCCAAATATTTGTCATTCATAGTTCCACTAGATTTTAAATTTGATAGAAAAATGTGTATAATATTGTAAAAATCTGTTCACATTAGAATTTCTTTTCAAAAAATAATTTTTTTGAATTTTTTTTACTTTACAAACTTTTTAACCTTTTCAATAAATATTTATATATTTATCAATTATATAAATTAAACCCCCAATAATATTTTAAACTAACATCAATTAAAAATATGATAAAATTAATTATAGATCAATAATTATTTATATTGTGATAGGATTGGGATCGCCGATAAAGGAGCGAGGTCCGACTAAAGGAGAACGCTTACACACCCACAACGGTTGGTACTAATCCGGTTAGAGATTAATACCGGTCTCAACACTATACAAGTTGTCACAAACTCTTGAACTGAGTTCAAGTGCGGAAGTAGTTTGTTTCAACTTGAAGCAACACACACGGATTGGATAGTAAGGATAAATGGAAAGAAGAAAGAACACAACACAAAATTTATGGATGTTCGGAGATAAAACTCCTACGTCACCCCTTCTTCTCAAATCTTGAGAAGGATATTCACTAAGAATATTCAATCACCCTTTACAATATGTCAAATAACCGAGGCTTATTTACTGCTCATTATTGACTTACAACTCTCACACAGAATGAATAGAATTGTAATACAATTTTGGACAGATTGTAAGAACAGTAGGTTTGATCTAAAACTTGTTTTTCGAAACTGCAACTCTAGTAACTAAAAATAATTGTGTTGTCACAAAAGAACTGTCTTCTTAACCCTTTCTTTTGTTCTTCAACTTCTCCTTATATAGTGAAAATATGACAACGGTCATATTTCTCTTTCAACGGATACCTACATGGTAGTCCTTGAATTTGATTGGTTGGTCAAAATGAGCTGTAATGCATTAAATGCAGTTGATGCTTCCCAAGAAACAATACAGCCGACCAGTTTGTCTTCTATTGAGTTTAACAACTGGTCGGTTGGACAGTTCTTTGCTCCTTGGAGGCTGCATGTGGACTTATACCAAAATAAGTATATCTGGTCACTTGGCAATCTTCTGCAGTCTGCAGTCTATCAACAGACTTGTATCAAAGAGGAAATAACACACTCTGCATATTTGAAAATCTTCTTCTGTATATTCCCAAAGAGAACCTATTGTATCAAAATGGAAACTTCCAGTAGTTCCATATCTTTGATTTGATCTTAATTAATCTTCCTATTAGGATTGTACGGTCATTTAGGATTGAGCCAACGTTTTGAGCCGATCGGACTTCATATCGGTTTGTTGTTTGATCGGTCTTGATTCAGAAGAGTAACAACCGATCTCTGAGAAAGATATTTCACCGATTCTGAAGTTGAGCCGAACCGGTCTTCTACTGATGCTGAGAAGATAAATCAATTAGATGGATTCAGTTTGTGTTGCTTCTATGATATCGGTTTGACCGACCAATTTGAGAATATGACCGCTCCCAGCTTTTCCTGCACAAAAGGTTGAGTTTGATTTAGTTCTTTAGAAAGTTAATTACTTATTAATTAACTATCTAATTTATCTAACAATTTCTCCCTTTTTAATTATTTAAGTTAAATATTCAAAACCCTATATTCGTTAACCGGTTTTAAAGAACTTATATTTATTGGCCGGTTGAAAACGGTTTGACTTGAGGAGAAAGTTTTGAGAAAATTTTGTATGAAAAATTTTGTATGTTTATCTAGCAACTTCTCCCTTTTTGATATTTTTAATTAAAATTATCAAAATTAGTATTTTTGAAATTAAAGCCAGATCATTAAATTCCCAAAAGTATTCATAGATTCCAAAAGATATTCATAAGTTCCCAAAATAGTAGTATTCATAAATAATAATAAAAAGCATAAGGGTAGAGGTGGTGGTTAGTGGCTCCCTTCATCCTTTTTGTTGATCAATTCGATGAAGTAACGGTTTTACAAAACCCCTTCCCGGATTAGTAGGATCGACATCTGACCAGGATCCCCTTGTCGGTTGAGCAGGAACATTAAATGCAAGATGTCTTCGGATTTGAAAGGCATTGTCAACCAAAACTCCACGACACTAATAGGAAAATAGGTTTTAGTAACGAGGTTTAGTAACGGCGCTATAACGCCCTTACTAATAATTTTTATTAGTAACGGTTTAATATATCCGTTACTATTATAAAGATATCAGTAACGGCCATATAAAACCGTTACTGATAAAAATATTCAGTAACGGGTATATGAAAGAATCGTTACAGATACAAGTGTTTTTAATCTTTTTTTTCGAAGTAATGGTATTAGTAACAGTTATTCTTAAAACCGTTACTGATATGTCTTCGCTCTTTATTTGACTCAAGACATATTAGTAACGGTTCCCTTCAAACCGTTACTGATGCAGGTATTGGTAACGGTTAATCTTAAAACCGTTACTGATATAATATCAGTCATTTCGTCTTCACCAAAAGTATCAGTAACGGTTTTTAGAATAACCGTTACTGATATGCATTCGCTTTTTATTTACCTAAGACGTATCAGTAACGGTTTTTTATAAAACCGTTACAGAAATTACCTATTTTGTTTCTTTTCCAAAAAAGATGTTTAGTTTGACGTTCTGCTTCTTCTCTACCTGATGGTTATAGGTCTTCTCGAAACGTTCGCATTTGGCACCAAATTTACTTACGATCAGCGGGTTTCTTTGGTTATTGACAGTATGCGGAGGCTTCTATTCTCAGGCTCCATTCATTACCCTCGCATCACTCTTGACCTAATTCAGAGTCATTGCTTTGTTTGTTTATTTCTCTTTACTCTCTATCTATAATATCTATCTGCCTAATTAAAAAAAAGAAATGAGCACAGATGTGGCCAGACCTAATGATGGCGGCTTGGATGTTATCGATGAGCCAGTTCATAATCAGGTTTCGCCTTCTGCTTCTTTCTGCTTTCTTCGAATTTCTTAATCTTCTGTTACAAACAATTAGTAAGATAATGCTATACGGAGAATGTAAAAAGTGATTGATTACTCAAATGAGAAGAATCTATGTCTCTAGACTTTATAGCTTATGAAGTGAATTAGCTCGAGTTACTCATTCAAAAGAAATGTTGGTTTCTTACATTACGATTTTGAAGGGAGAAAATGCTTGTGAAGTTTATAAATTTGGCCCGTGAAGTTGGTCTATTTGTCCATCTTCGCATCGCATCGGCTTTATGCTTGCGCTGAATGGAACTATTGGTAAATATATGCTAGCAAACTGTTCTTTGCATTAGGAAACTAACAAATTTGACAATGTCCTGATGAATGTCTGTTCAAAGTAGTCATTTGTGTACGACATTGTTTTAGGCAGAAATGGAGCGATTCAACGCCAAGATTGTGGACATTATGAAGCAAGAAAACCTTTATGCATCCCAAGAGGACCATTATTTTATCTCAGGTCATTTTCTAGTTTAAGTTTCTTTTTCTTTGATCTCCCGACATTTGTGAGATACTCATTCTTGGTTAGAGGTGTGTTCAATTTAACATCTAACCAAATCATTTTTGTGTGGCAAATGAAACTGAGCCAACTATTTTTCGTGTCAGATTGAGAACGAGTATGGAAATATTGATGCATCCTAGGATCTTCGGTCGGACCTCTTTGTCCTAGGCTAACAAGCCTCAGTCCTAATAAATACCAAGTGTAGGTTTTTTTAATTCATCTTTTTAGCTTTGATTCTTTGATCTAAGAGTTTGGGTAGATTCACAATGCTCATAGAAACATGTTGATCATCATCTCAAGGTATCAATCGACTTGGATGATGATCAATTTATTCAAATTAGTTTGTGATCAAAAATCAAATTTTTGATGTTTTAAAGTGTAAGGAATTATTCAATAGATTCCTTATAATACATATACTTGATTGGTACCAAAACAAACCACTAGTGGTTCGTTTTGACCAATTCAAGAACTCAAAATTTTCAATTTATTTTGATTTTGCTAAAAAAATCAACTTACAAAATTTTATGAATCAAATTTTGAATCAAAACTAAACTTAAGCGGCCAACAATTACAAGTTTTGAATATTTAAATTAAATAATAAAAAAGGGAGAAATTGTTAGATAAAATAGATAGTTAATTAGTAAGTAATTAAATATTTAAAGAACTTAACCAAATCCACCGTTTGTACAGGATAAAAGAAATCCGGAAAGACCAAAGAAGCTCAGAAATGCAGTAATCAATTTAACTCCATATCTACAAAACGGTTTTACCGCTTAGCCCGATTGATCGATAATAAAAAGGCGGTGCAAACCAGGATCATCTAAATAAACTTTATTCGGCTATCTTTACAAGAAACAGAACCAGTAGAGGATCGACTCAGCAATGAAAAACGGTTTTACCGCTCAGCTTCATGATCGGTAAACTCATCAGTTATACTTCAGGAAGAGAAATTGGTTTCTATACTTCGATAGTATGACCAGTTGACCGATATCAAAAAGACAGCACAACCGGTGATTTGCCCGATAAACTACTTGGTATAATCCTAAGCTACTATACAAGACAATCTGTAAAATGATCGGTAGTTTGACCGATCTGATCCAAGAGATGGAACCAGTTTTATGCTAAGATAGATTTATACTAAGAGCGGTAGGTAGTTTCCATTTCAGTGCAATACATAACACTTTCAGAAAATACAGAAGGGAGCCTTCTAACGTACAGACTATATTATTGTCATTTTAATACAAGTCTGATAATATTTTTTGGGAAACAGAAGACTGTCAAATATTCAGATACCTATTTTGGTATAATTCTAACAACAGTCCATTTGGAGCAGATGTTTGTCACATTACTCTAGATAATCAAATCATTAGAAGATAAAGATGCATGTTGATCTACTCCTTGTGAAGTATTAAACTCATTAAATGCCCTACTATACATCCTTGATCAACCAATCAGATTCAAGAAACAAAGGGTTACCATGCAAGTATCCGTTGAAGATGAAAAATATGATTGTTGTCATATTTACTATTTAAGAGATCATAACACAATCAGAAGAGACACCAATATACATGAACGAACGCAGACAATCAACCCTTGAACCGGACCAGAAATCTCAAATCATCTTTGTTCATATATTGTGTAAAGCATTTCAAAGTGTGTTAAAACTTCACGTGTATTACAAGTTCATCTATTTTGTGTGAATAGTGAGTGTTGTAAGTCGAAAACGAGCAATAAATAAGCCTTGGTTATTCGACGTATTGTAAACTGTTTTGAATATTCTGAGTGAATATCCTTCTCAACTTTTGAGAAGAAGGGGTGACGTAGGAGCTTTATCTTCGAACATCCATAAATCATGTATTGTGTTTCTTCTCTACTTCATACTTTCTTATCGCTGTCCAAACCGTGTGTGTGTTTTTTCAAGTTGAAACGAACAGTTCCGCACTTGAACTCGATTCAAGAGTTTGTGACAACTTGAGTAATATTGAGACTGATATTAACCTCTGACAGGGTTAGTATCACCGACGTGTTGTGTAAGCGTTCACCCTAGCAAGACCCCAGTCTCTTTCGGCGATCCCGATCCTAACAGATTTTGATCAAACATGATGGGAACGGATCAAACATAATCCAAACAGTTGTCCAATATCATTACAATCATGTTGGGAAGCTTTCTAGGTTTTGATTCAACGAAATTAACCCAAGAACAGTAAACCCGTTTTTTTTTTATATTTAAAAATCAAATTTGGGTTTTTGTTATTTAGATTGATTGATCGGTTATATCTAAATAGTTTATAAATCATATAAGGATGAATTTTCAACCATAAAACAATATAAACAGTAAGCATACAAGCTTATGCAATTTGAAATATAAAAATTTCAAATTAAAACTGTAAATATGAATTAGAGAATGATTAGAACTTTATCAAATATTGAATAACACTCCTTGATCCTTAGGGAAGCTTTTTAGATGGTTAGATCCAAGCTTTAAGGCTTTAAACAGAAAAGTCTAAAAATCTAAAAACTTCAAGCTTAATGGCGGATTTTTGATTTTCTTTGATTTGAAGGCTATGAGTTGGTTCATTGGCTTCGGAATTACTTATGGAAGCTATTCATAACATTCCTAAGTCGAAGACTTCTAGTGGCATGAATCGGCCAAAATCCATTAATGTATTTTGACTATTCTTGGCTAAAGTTATTGGAATACGGATGATTCATCCCTATTTTGATAGGTATAAATGATCACCATCGTAGAGTTATCATTTTGAGCTTTAAATGAGCCAGAATGGTTGACTGTGGAGGAAGTTAAAAAATAAAGAAATCATCCATGGTTCTTCATCCTCAACTAGACGGTGTCGCGATGAAGAAGAAGGTGGAGCTCAAAACGACGTCATTTTGAGCTCGTTGGAGTGTTCTAATGGCGTTCCATTAGAATTTTTGCTAACAGGTGTTAGCCAATTCTTTGTGACCCGGGCGCGCGCTGCTTCTGCTATAGCGGGCTCTGTGTGCTATTGAGGAGCGTTGGATGCGATTATAGCGTCCATCTAATGGACACAGCTCCTACTGTAACTTTCTCTTCTATTTTCGGTTACACCCAATTACAATTTTTATTTTTGTTTTAAAATTTTAAGGGTTTGTTTGAAATTGATTTTTTCTTCACCATTTTGGCTTTAATTTTTATCTTCTTAAATACAAAAAATATTAAAATAAATATGGAAAATATTTTACCAATTTATTTGATTTATTTTTGTATATTTTTTGGGTTAAATAAATAGTTGTTTTAAATGAAATGGATACAATAATTCATTCTAAATTATTTATTTTTGTTTCTTATTTTTTTTAAAACTAATTTTAAATAAATTAGTATAACATTTATCTTAAATAATTTTAATTTTATTATTTTGACTATTTTTTAAAATTAATTAGCCTTTAATTATCACAATAATTAGCTTAATTAATTATTTTAATTGATTTTTGTGCATGAGGTTAATTATTTTGATTTTATTTATTTAAAAATAAATCAACATAATTATTTTAATATTATAAATTTGGATGTAGATTTTTAGTAATTACAATAACTTAACATAAGAGAGTGAATATAATGATGAAACATTAATAAATAAAAATTACGAGGAATCAAATAACTCATTTAATGACATGTTTTAATTGAAATTTATGAATAAACGTTTAAATTGTTTGTTATTTCAATTTGTAATTGCAAATTATGGTTGACATGTATTGCATTTCAACATGTTTTTTTAATAGTGAAATAACATTTGAATAGAATTAAATTGCTTTAGGTGAAAAGAATGATAGTTTTAGTTTGAACATTTTTTAGGGTTTTAAGTTTGCAACATTTTATTTATTGAAAAAACAGTTTAACACCCTTTTATTAAGAAGTCCAAAAAGTGGGAGGATCAATAATTAAACTAGACAAACCCTAGTTTTGATTGTAAAATGACAAATAAATGATCTAAAAGTTTTTGAATGATAGTAGTCAAACCACATTACAAACACATATTACAATGAACAAAGACTACAATCTATCTATCACAACCTGTGTTATCTCCATTTCCACTTTTTGACCGTATTGCATTCTTCCACGTATCCTTCTTCTCTCATTCTTCATGAAGGGAGATTGAATTGAAGTAGATGATGATGCTTGTCTGCTCTCATTGTTTAATCTTTCTTTGTATGAACCCGTACTAATATGATAAAATGTATTCTTCTTCGGGATTTTAGGGCTTTTGTCACTGTTTTTTCTCTACTTCAGTTTTACGTGTTTAAGGATCAACAACCTTAGTTTCCTCTTCATTTTTCTCATTTATTATATCTTTATTTTCATCTTTTGCCTCGTCATCTTCCTTATCTTTAGGTTTATCTTTTTCATCATCCCCTGTTTAATCAATTTTGCTTTCTTCATTATCTAATTCTACCTTTCTTTTTGCCTCTACATCATTGTTTTCTTCCTTCTCTTAGTCTTCTTTGATTTATTCCTCAACATTTTTCCTTGTTGATTGCCTTTAACTTTCTCAATCTGTTCTTTGATCATTGATTCTTCTGTTTCATTTTTTAGATTTTTTTCTTTTTTGGCTTTCGTGGAGGAGTCAGACCATCAAATTCTACTATTGTAAACGGTGAATCATCGAGCAATATCATGGACGTTGACCTATCATTACAGCATCATCACCCTCCGACGTCAGATCCACCATGGCTGGAGCTGCAAAGGAGTTTCTCCTTTAAATATTTAAACCAACTTTTGATGAGTTATCGTTAATTTTTCTCCATGAGAATTATGAACAAGTCAGCTTATTATTAACTATCATCATTGATAATTAAGACTCTCCTCCAAGGTGTATATAAACATACAGAACTTTGATCAATTTTCAGCTTCGATAAGACCTTAGTTGTTGGACTCTTTGAACAGACTGACCGACGATAGTAGCTTTGAAGAATGAATCTTCACCCACACCATCATTGTTTCTTTATCCATTGAAGATAGTCCCAAACCCGACTCTCCATCTTTAGCTAAATCTCATACTTTATTCAGATTGACAGAGACTTTCTCGATGAACCTATAAGCAAATATCTGAAATAGAACTTGCCAAATTGATGCAAAATCGAGTTTCCATCCTGCTTGGAACAACGTAGAATAACCCACCTCAATGTTGCAATTATGGACAATCGGAGGAGCCGATTCTAGTTGGCCGAGATTTTGATTGATCACAAGGCATTTCTTAATGTGTCTTAACTCATAAGATTGTACATACGGCCGATCGAAGCTCAGTCGATTAGAAGATTTTGGTTGGCCATGATTTTCTCATCTAGGAATTTAGGGGTAGTAAAGGGAAACAAAGGCCTCTCGCCTCCTCATTTATGTTTCTTCCTGTCTTGTCGTCTTGAAGATGTACCTCTATAAACGAAATTTTCCGTTATAATCTGGCAACATAATTCCTATATACAAGAAGAGGAGATGAAGAGATGATTGTAATTTTTGTTTTCAACTTCATTTATAAATAAATAACTAAGTGGCATATTATTTGAAAAAAAAATAACACGTATAGTTCGAGTTTCATACGATAAGAATGCTCAAAATTTGAACCTCATACGGTAATTGGACAAATATATAATAGTGGAATATGTTTTTTTTTAGCATATGTAATATAATTTTATTGTTAAATTAATTGTAAAATGGTTAAAAGTTTATGCTTTATATTTTCTTACATAATTCAACACTTGCCATTTATTTTGCAATTTTTAATATTTTTTTGAGTGAGTTTAAAACTAAAAAATTAAAATGTGTATTAGTGTGAAACTTATTTGACCATCTATATTTATTTGTATGTAGTTAATAAATTGAAAATATTTTAATTATAATAAGGGTTAGAAATTTTAATCAAGTTAGTCATTTTTAAAATTTTAAGAACATAATTTATAATTTACTTTAAAATTGTATTATATTATCAATAAATTATATTTTGTTGTAAAAGACAAATAATGAGACTTTATCAACATATTTTTCAACCTATATTATATGTTATGTTGTAATTATTATCGCAAAATTTTGAGTTAGTAAAAACATTAGAATAAAATAAAGTTAAAACTATATTTAAATGTTTAACGATATAGTTTGTAACATTGATTCAAAATAATGTTGTTTTTATAGTTACAATATTTAAATTCTTAAAAAATAATTCAATTATTGAAGAATAATATGAATTTGAGATTTAAACGAATCTTTTAACCATATTTGTTTTACAATATTTTAATTTTTTTTATCGAAATAGTTTAAATTACAAAATGTGCTACAAAAATTTCACTATCTTGTTTTTAGTTAAAATTTGAGATGCTATTTAATTATTTTGCCAACATTTTATTTTATGTTAAAAAAAATAGTAGTTGCTAAATGCTGATTATTATTTTATTTTTATTTTTTATATATATGTTCACATCTCTATGATGTACTCACTTAAAGGATATTGGTTTTCTCAATTTTACAATTAAAAAATGAAATCAAGTGACATTTTTTTAAAGTTGAAATTAAAGTTAATATTTTTGACTTTTAATTTTTTAACAAATAAGTTAGGTTAAAATTTGAAAAGTAATTTGTAACATTTGAGATGAATTTTCTATAAAATAATCTATTACAATCAAACTACTTATAATGTTATATATACATATATATCTTCATATTCACTACATTTATTTAATACTTGTCTTTAACATATTGTGTACCACTTACTTCTTCATTGTCTAGTGATTGGGGGAGTTATGGACCTTGCTTTAGGGGTTGTTTAACCTTACATGGTTATGCCAGAGACAATTAAAAGATTAGTGGATCATTTAAAATGAATGAAATCCTAGGTTTTCCGACAACAAAGTTAGACAAATGGTAATTTTGAAGAGGTTTCTTCTTAGAAACACAGTTTTCATGGAGAAGTGTGTTCTTGTGTATTTGGTTGGAGACACTTTGGAGATGCCTAGACAAGGGTAGATTGTTTAGGAGTCACCTTGTCTCTAACTATTTTTTTTTTTCTATTGTTATATCTTTTTATTTGGTCTCTCTTTATTTAATTTTTTATGTTGCCCGTTCTTTTGTTATCCTTCAAAATTTCGCTTAATTAAAAAAGAAGTAAGAACCTAGACATAGCATATAAGGTGGCATTGATAGTGTTGCTGATGGACCAAGAGTCATTGATGGTCTAATTGGACGGACTTGAACCAAATCCGGGCTAACATGTGCACACAAGGCGGGAAGTGTAACTTTACTATAATGCGACATATATACCACCTTGGGCCTTGTTCGGTTTGGGTTTTTTAAATAACTCAAACAAAATCAAACATTATTTCACTCTCCTCCTCTCTCATTCATCACATCACTCAAATCATTAACCGAAGTACTAAAATATTATTTATTTTAAATTTTTATTTTTTATTTTATTTATATATATTAATACCCTTTAAGTCTTTTTATGAAAAATAATTATTATTCTCTCAAAATTATCAATCATCATTATTTTTTTCTCCCTATAAATTTTTTAAAAAACCTCAATCAAAACAAAGCCTTGATCGCATTATGATAAAATAATTTGTAATTGAGGGTCTCGTAAGATTTCTAGAGTTTAAATCAGAGGTATCTTATCATATCATACAATTCTTAAAATTGATAAATAATGTCTGATAAGACAAAGAATTATATTAACGAGGTTGTTAATTGATGAGCTATTTGGGATTAATGATCTATCCAGACACCACAAGTGAAATGTCCAATAGTCATTGTTTTGTTCATTAGGACAAATCTCAAAAGGCCATTCATTGAAAGAGAACTGATATTTATAGATTCCTTCCTAATTCAATCTTCAACTCCAACTCCCCTAACAAGTCACAAACCTTCCGTATAAGGAAGTCTTATTACCTTTATAATATGAATACTTGAAAAATCAACTTACAAAAATAATAATGTTGAATAGTCAACCCTAATATTTGAATTTCTTATCCCCATCTTTGCATTAAGTCATTTCACAAGTTTTGTCCATTTAGCTTTCTCGATCATTAAGATTAGCCACTTTACACATCGGGACGGACCCAGGATTCGGTGGTGGGTGGGCTTAAAAGAAATTTAGGGTGGACTAAAATAAAAGATAATTTTTTTTTGGATAAAACGAATAAATAAAAATAAGTTTTATTATTTTTTAATAATTAAATAAAAAATAGTAAATTCTATTGATTTTTTTAAAAAAAATAGAGGGTAACGTCAAATTTTAACTGTAAAAAAAAATCTTTTTTTGTACCTGTCCACATGATAACATGGATCACCTTGTCTACATTTGTTCGCTTTCATAATTAATCATCAAGGTTAGCCACTCCATATCTTGAATTAAAAATATACCATGTGATGACCTTATAGAAGTCATCTTGCTTTCTTAATCATGTTAGCCACTCCATATCTTGAATTAAAAGATCATGTGATAATAGATAACCATGTTGAAGTCTTCATCTATAATTAAAACTTTACCCATGACCAAACTTACGTGACTAATTAAGATCCTTTAGAAAGTTCATACTATCTAGTAGCTGGATAATTACTTTCTTTAAAACGTTTACGAAACTATTTTCTTGGTCTTATTCAGAACATAATTGTATGTATTTATTTTTGACTACCTTGTTCAGATTTGGTTTTAAATAATCTACTCTCCTTCGTTTGGGATATAAATATAAATTATTTGTATAAAAACTTACAAATATTAATATATAATAAAATAATAATATCATCTTTTAATTGTTAGGTCAATAAATAATTGTGCAAATATCATCTTTTAATTAAGCCAAAATAATGTGATCTAATGTGAAATCAAGTTTATAAACTTATGTGTGTATTTGTCATTAATATAAAGTAAGGATACTTAAGTGAACTTTATAATTTTATGAAGGGGCTAAACTAAAAATGTTCAAACCAAAATAACTAACATTATGATTATTTTGTAACGGTATGGTCCTTATTTGACTCCATCATCAGAGAGAGAAAACTAATTTGACGTACTCATCAATTAGAAGATCCATCACATTTCTAAGAGAAGAGAAGATTAAAGAATATTTCAATTATTAATAAAGAGAAGATGAGTACATGAGGTACGCTTCCGCTAATCCCAATTTTAATTTCTCAAACAAATATATATGATTTAATTCAGAAATCTAACAATTGGTATCAGAGCTATCCTAATTTAATTTTGTGAGAAATTATATCGGATTTTATTTTGTGAGAAATTATATCGGTGTAGACACATGTGAAAAAAGGGTCATTACCGAGAGTACAATCTCTCGGCAATGACCCTAAATTTGTCGGTATAACACTAATATCAAAAGTTAAGAGAACTCTCGACATTTTTCTATATAACGACTTTCAGTAAATATATTTGGGTGTTTCTTGAGAAATTTCTTAAATCTCTTGGTTTAGACACTAGAGAGAAAAAACGAAAATTATAAAAAAATCTTTCAGTATTGTTCTAAGAGAAAATACCGAGAGATAATAGATCATCTCTCAGTTTTTTCACACGATAGAAATACCAAAATTTTTGCTAATAACTTTTGGTATGTATGAAAAACCGAGAGATAATAGATAATCTCTCGATATTTTCTCTTGGAACAAAATCAAAAGATTTTCTTATAACTTTTGTTTTTTCCCTCGTGTGAAAATCTGAAAGATAATAGATCATTTCTCGGTATTATCCTTGAAAATGGTTCAAATAGGCCGTCTATTTTTTACGCAACCAAAAGATGTTATCAGCCAAACCAAAACATATACAATACTGTTGGATTAAATTAAACAAAAAAAGAGAAAATTAATTAAGAAAGAAATAATTAATTAACTTAAGAGATTGAGCACAACATAATTTTGATGATGTGGTTTGAATAAAACTAAGCTGGGTTATTTTCCGTTGTGTAGGTACAAATCTAAAGAAGACTGTCTATTCAGACATAGTCTAATTACTTCAAACGTGGTCTGAAGAAGAGCGCGAGTAGACGGCGTCTATCTTCATCAAATATAGTTTGAAGAAGAGTGCGAGTAGACGTTGTCTAATTACTTCAGACGTGGTCAAAGTAATGCGCGAGCAGACGTCGTCTAATTACTTCAGATGTGGTCTGAGTAAGAGTGCAAGTAGACGTCGTCTATCTTGATCAAACGTGGTCTGAAGAAGAGCGCGATCAGACGTCGTCTATCTTCATCAGACGTGGTCTGAAGAAGAGAGCGAGTAGACGTCGTCTATCTTCATCTAACGTGGTCTGAATAAGAATGCGAGTAGACGTCGTCTATCTTCATCAGATGTGGTCTGAAGAAGACCGCGAGTAGATGTCGTCTATCTTCATCAGATGTGATCTGAAGAAGAGCGCGAGTAGACGTCGTCTATCTTCATCAGACGTGGTCTGAAGAAGGGCGCGAGCAGACGTCATTTATCTTCATCAGACGTAGTCTGAAGAAGAGCGCGAGTAGACGTCGTCTATCTTCATCAGACGTGATCTGAAGAAGAGAGCTAATATACGTCTGAAGGAAGCATCCGTCTAACATCGTACTCAGCTCATCTACAGCTCTCGTTATTAACAGTCTGACAAGCCTTTTGATCTCAATAAATGAACAACTTCCACGTACTTCAATATTCAAATTTCCCACGATATGTTGTATGTTCCACTACAACATCATATCAAAGGATATTCTGCACACTATCAGTCCTATACGACCACGATCTCAATGATTATATCCGTGTTGTACATTCTTGTACTATTGGCGGCGTCCAACGGACACATGACAAGTGTCCAAGTAGAAGATTCGATTGTTGGCCCACTTCAAGTACAAATTTCTACTCAAGGACAACGAACGAGAGGTTGGTCATAACTTGCATTCAATCGAATCATTTTACGATCTAGCTATCAAGATAAACTCTCTGTAAAGCATTGTGTTTACAATTTCCTAAGAGTTCTATGTAATTCATTCACTGTTCTTTCTATGTGAAACTTCAGTGTTGTAAGTTGAATAGAGGTTCAATAGAGAGTTAGATAGAAGTTTAAAAAGCATGCAGTTGTTAAGTCCTGTGGTTTCTAATTGGGTTTGTATAGTGTGTTCTATACAAATCAAAGTCTTCTAGTGAATATCCTCCTGTTGAGGAAGAATGGCTGACGTAGGAGTTTTATCTCCGAACATCCATAAAACTCCTTATGTTCTTTACTTTTCTGCCATTTGCATTCATCTGTCTGAAGCTTCAAATCCAACAAATTGTTCCGCACTTAAACTTGTTCAAGAGTTTATGAAGATTTACGAAGAATATAAATAGATTTTAACTTCTAACAGAGTTAAAATCGAATCGAAGTTTGTAAGTTGTTAACAATAGTCAGACCACCGTCTTTATTATTAACACTGATCCTAATAAATACCATTCATAAACAAAAATATCATTATAATTCTAAAATTCTAAACAAAACCATGTTATCAGCCAAACCAAAATGTTTATAAATGTTCAAAAACCAACTACAAATGTACTAATTGTCTAGGGCCCTTGAAACTGCTTCATTATGAATGCAATTACTTGTTTATATTCCTCCATTTGCGCATCCTTTTGTGCCCTTCCCACCTCCATTTTTGCCTCCCTTTGCGCCCTTTCCGCCTCCTTTTGTGCATTTTTCGCATCCCTCCTTTGGATTTCCTCCACTATCGACATCATTTCTCTCATTTCTGCTTTAAGCTTTTCATTCCCCTACAACAACAACCGATCAGTGGCTCATTGAAAATTTTTGCCACTCCGTCGATCCTCTCAAAAGTGTGTGGTCCGGACACCAGATCTCATACCGATCACTGTCCCATGTAGTTGGCGTCCAAACATTTTCTCTATCAAGTTGAAGTCGTATATATCCGGTTCATTGCTTCTTACTTCTTCTATCTCCGCCTGTACATTTTAAATTAATTTTCATTTATATCAATTATATATACTTTTATTAAATTTTCAATTAAAGTCATCTAACTTACGATCTTCTATTGAGCTCGTACGTTCGAAACCGGGTTGGGGTTGTCTTTTATAGCTTTTGGGGTATGGGTCCCCTTAAAAATTTCAACGACAGTGGGTGCCCGTCCAATTTCACCATTTAGATTAGTTTTGGAGTTTATACAAGCTAATTAGAAATTGAAATACCATTTAGATTAACAAACAAAGAAGTTCAATATTGAGAGATATGTTAAATATCTTTCGGTATTTAAGGGTAATACCGAAAGATATATCAATATATTTCAGTATATGCCCTTAAATACCGAAAGATATTTAAAATATCTCTCGGTATTGAACTTCTTTGTTTGTTTTTTCACTTTCTTAGCTTAAACAATATTAATGTAACATATTTCACATCCTTAAACATGAACACACATCATCTAGTTTTAAAATTATACACAATCCCCACACATTTTATAATCAAACACTACACACATTATAATTATCATCAAACACAAACATACATATTGTACACTTCTTTATATAATCAAACACAATCATAGACACTTATAAAATTTAACACAATCCCTACACTTAAAAAATAACACACACTTGATTAAATTAGGAGTTTAGACAAGCTAAGATAGTGAAAAACCAATTAGTGAAAATTCAATACCAAAAGATTTTCGGTTTTAAATGGAATGCCGAGAGATATGTTAAATATCTTTCAGTAATGACCTTAACTACAGATTTTTGGGGAAGAGCCAATACCAAAAATATGTTCGATTAACTTTCTCTACTACTCCATCCCAATACTTAGAATTATTTTCTATTTTTTTGGGAAAAGCCAATACCGAAATATTTTTAAATAACTTTCGCTACTACCCTATTCCAATACTTAGAATTATTTTCTGTTTTTTTTAGAATAGACAATACCGAAAGATGTTCGATAAACTTTCATTACTATGAATATTTACCGAAAGATGTAACATTAAAGCAATTTAGCTATGAACACGGATTTGTGCAAATGTTATTGCACTCTCAAACATGAGATTTCTACCCAAGAGTTTAAAAATATTTACTAAAAATGTCATTCGATCTTCACTAGTTTTCGCAATAATATGTATTATTGATATTGTAAGGATTATAATAATTTGGTGATGAACACGGATTAGTGCAAAGGTTATTTCACTCTTATATAGGGGAATTTTACTATATAGTTGAAAAAATATTTACTAAAAATATCATTCGATTTGCACAAGTTTTGCAATTATACTTATTATCGATATTATAAACATTAAAGTAATTTGGTGATGAACACGGATTAGTACAAATGTTATTGCACTTGTAAATAGTGAATTTCTACCCAAGAGTTGAAAAATATTTATTAAAAATGTCATTCGATCTATACTAGTTTTCACAATAATACGTATTATCGATATTGCAAATATTAAAGCAATTTGGCGATGAACATGGATTAATGCAAATTGTATTGCACTCTCAAATAGGAGGATATTTACTTGAGAGTTGAAAATTATTTACTAAAAATATCATTCGATCTGCACTAATTTTTGCAATAATATGTATTATCGATATTGTAAATATTAAAATAATTTAGCGATAAACACAGATTAGTGCAAAACTTATTGCACTCTCAAATAGAGATTTCTACCCTAGAGTTAAAAAATATTTACTAAATATGTCATTCGATCTGCACTAGGTTTCGTAATAATAAGTATTTTCGATATTGCAAACATTAAAAAAATGTGGCATTAAACAAAGTTTATTGCAAAGACTATTGCATTCTCAAATAGAGGATTTCAACTCGAGTGTTTAAAATATTTACTAAATATACCTTTCGATCTGCACTAGATTTTGCAATAAAACGTATTATCGACGATATTACAAAGATTACAATAATTTGGCGATGAATGTTGATTAGTGAAAAGGTTATTGCACTCTTATAAAGGGCAAGAATTAATTTTTTTTACAAAATATGATATTCGATCCGAAATAGGTTTTGCAATAATAATTATTATTGTTATTGCATAATTTATAGTAATGTGGCGATGAACCTGAATTAATGCAAAAGTTATTTTCCATTCATTCTGTAGCCGAGAGTTAGAAACTTTTTTACTAAACTAGATATCATTCAGTAATATTATTCGCAATAATTTCTATGAAAAATATTCCTAAAAAAACTGCAAATATTATAAAAATAAATATATAATTTAAATTTTCAAAGTCAAAACTATATGAATAAAATATAACCATAAAATTTCCAAATAAACAAAAAAATAAATAAGCATAACCTTAAACTGTTAAAAATTAAACAACTAACATGTTCAAGGAATCCAAAGATAGAAGAAAGCTAGGAGTGGAGGAGCTAGGAGTTATTGAAAACAATCGATTAAGTGTAGAATGAGTAGAAACCATGATGAAGATTTGATAACAAAAAATAGGTTGAAGAGAGTGATTGAAGGAAGAGTTTGAAGAATGATATTTTTATGTATAGATAGAGAGTTTGATATGATAAGAAATCTTGAAGATAAAGATAGAATAAAGTGATGAAATGATGAAAAAAAAATGGGAAGATATCTTGATTGAAATAATGAAATGATGGCGTGTGAGAGTAGAAAAGACACAAGTTGTTGGCCGAAATTATGGTGAAACGATAATCGAGGAGACATAATTTAATATGAACCGCAACTAATTTTTCATTGAATGTGAAAATTCATTTAATTTAATGTACATTATAAAGCTAAAAGATCATCTATAATTGTTAATTTGAAACGTATTACTAATAGATTACTAATAGAGGTTTCAAAACTATTAAATATTATTGTAATGTAGTTTGCAATAATATGATACTATACAATTACAGAACTTTTTGCGAAAGATTATATATAATGTTTGATACAAAATTTAATGCTAGTATATTACGAATATGTCGAACGATGTTTTCAAAACTATTAAATATTAATACAATGTATTTTGCAATAATATAATATTATACTATTGCAGAACTATTAAATATAATTGTAATATAGTTTACAGTAATACATTATAATAGAATTGCAGTATCAATTGCGAATAAATTTTTGATTTGTGTCAACACAATATATATTACAAATTTCATTATCACTACTTTAGAATTTAATTTGTAAGAATCGCTGCCTTATTTATAATATTTGTTACAATAGTTAATGAAAATATACTTTATTGTAAAAGATTTTGCAAACATTGATGTCAATATATTTTAGTGATATTATCAGCATTTTTCTTTGGCTTCTTTATTACTATATTAGTTGTAATGATATATTTATAAGAATTTAGAAAAATTATTACATTTTTCTATTTTGTGATATATTTTGGAATATATATTTTTCATATTATATTTTTCGTAAAAATATGTTTTGGTTGGAAATTTGCAACATTACAATTCTTTTATTGCAATGTAGATGGGTGTTCTTAAAAACTTGCATTAAAAAAATGGTTACACCTATATGTTGCGATTCAACAGGTTTTTTAGTGATTGCGATGGTTTAATCCATGAAAAACATTAACCGTCGTAAAAATAAAAGAATAAAGAAAACTTCGGTAAAAACATAAAGATATTTACATATAGTCAATCATCGTCACTAAACTAAAAGATAATTTTTCGTGGCAAAATTCATAAATTAATTCATACTATATTTTGTATGAAATTTTCAACGAAAAATATATTGCGTCAAAGTTTTATACTTAGTCGAAAAAATCGTAAAAAATATCTATCATGGAAAATATATCACAAATTTTTTACGTTATGTTCCACGTTTTCTTCATCATTACTTTTATCACAAATGCCAAAAATAGAAAATCATAACCGTCCTAAATTTCGTAGAAAATCCTATGGAAAATCTTAGAGAAAATGAGAGGGAATGATGTAGCGCAATCTGATTGGCCGATTCAAAAACCTGTACACCACCAAAGGAAAAGAGTCAATTCGCGCATACTAGCCAAAGATCTAAAGGTTGAAGGAAAGATATCGGATAAAAATAACAAATTTTTTCTTTATTCTCTCTCTAATCACCTTTTATCATTCTTCCAACTAGTAATATAGTGACACATCATTCTCTCCCACATTCTCTCTCTCAATTTCCCCTAACACTCTTCTATATATATTTACTTAAATAATAAATTAAATCAAATATAATTAAGTCAAAAGACCAATGCAATAACATATTTTTTGAAAACCTTGATTGTGGGATTGAGTTGATCTTTTGCCTTCAATTTGCTGGAAGGATGCTATTTATAACCTCCCTAGGTCGATAGTGGCTTCAATTAAGTTAAACGACCATTGATTGGTCTTTTGGTTGTTCCTCGGCCAGTTGCTAGTGTAGGCATCGATGATGATCTTGGGCGCATGGAAAATGATCACCGGAGTAGGGTGATCATTTCACCTTTTGAACGAAGTCAAAAGGTGGAGAAATGACAAAGTTCCATCTTTCAAAAATCAAAGATTCTGAGTTTTAAAAAAATTTGAAAAAAATCAACATAGGGGTTTGAATAAGGTAGCAAAAAAAAACTAAAAATCGTCAAAAATATCTTTGGAAGCTTTTTGGATTTTTTAGGTTTTGAAGTTAAAAGTCTTTGTTTGTTGTACGAATTAATTAAAGATTGTTCCTAAACCTGTTTGTAAACTATGTGAACTTTTAAAACCTTTCTATTCTTCATGTATTTCAACCATTTTTCAAAAATAAGTTTGTGGAGGAAAATATGATTTTGATGTTCTAAACCTTCCATTATTTAATTTCATGATTTAGTATAGCTCAAAATATATAATGTGACATGTCTGAAACGGTTAAGGTGATTGAAATAATGTAAAAATAAAAAAGACTGATTATATAATTCCATTGGATATATATATATATATATATATATATATATATATATATATATATATATATATATATATATATATATATATATATATATATATATATATATATATATATATATATATATATGTCTTTTAACTAAAAAAATCTATACTCTTCAAAATAATCACCATTAATTTTTTTTTTCAATCTCCAGGTTATTCAAATAATTTTTACTAATCAAGCCTTAAGATTTTTTTTTTAAAGGTTTGAAATGTGAAGACAAATCATATTATTATTATTATAAGAACTTCTATTTTTGTGAAATTCACATTTTTGTTAATAATATTTGGTTAGATTAAAAAATATAGAAAGACTAATATATTTAGAATTATTAAGTTATAGTTGTTATAAAATCGTTTCAATTAGAGTCTCAATAAATAAATAAATTTGTTTTCGGCCAAACTAACATCCATATGTCCGCATCTGACTATTCCTTTACTTAACTTCTCCAAAATAAATTATGTCCTATCTTACTCACAAATTTTAGTTTTATATATTTTAGCATAGTTTGAAATATTAATTTAAAAATGTCTTTTAATTTTTATTAAGAATGTCATTTATAAAAGAAATGATATATTTTTACTAAAAATATCATGTTTAAGGAGGAAAAGTTCAAATGTTAGCTTTGTTGTTTGGGTGAAGGTTGAAACTGAGATACCCAACATAAGGAGGTAAACGAGTCAAGTTGTTCGTGAGTAGCTCAATTAAAGCAAAGTTTGACAAAGTTTGAGTTGAGTTCGAGTAGCTTGATTTTTGAACTTTGACAAAGCTCGAGTCGAGTTCGAGTAGCTTGATTTTTGAGCTTTATATTTGTTGTTCAACTAACTCGCGAGTAACTCGTTTTAAATATATATTATATAAATAAATAAAAACAGTTGTTTCCTTGTGTCACCCACCATTTCCAGACTCTCTCTCTTCTCCTTCCGTTCTCAAACCCCACTTTTTCTTCTCCTTCTTCCCAATTCTTCCTCCATTAAAGAGACTATAATCGTTGGCTTAAAGGACAAAAGGTTACCAGTTCGATTCTCGATTCTGGAAGTGCTTTGAGTTTAAGCGGGAAGTCATTATTGTAGGGTGTCATGCTAGTTCTCCTTTAATTTTATAAAAAAGACTGTAATCTAGAGGAAATTCAAAGCCTTCAGAACCAAACCAACGAGAAATGACTATTCCTGAGCCGTTGAATTTCTCAAGATCGAGCCTCCATCAAGAGCTTTGTGTAGTTAAAAGGACTCTCAGATCAAATGTCACTACAACAAAAAGACTTTTGACGACGCTTAAAAAGACTTCTGCCAACCCTTAAAAGCGTCGCTAAAAATATCACCGACACTTATTTTTGCGTCGCCAAAAGCAGGGTGGGCGCAAATTATAACGAAGCTTAATTAAGCGTCGGTAACATCAATTTAAGCGTTGCTAAAAGTCTATTTAATTTTTAACAATTTTTAAAATTATAATATTGATTTTTTTTACAATTTTATCTGAATATTTTTTTAAATTAATAATTAATAAAATATATTTTATACTAATTATTGACATTTTTAATTATAACAAAATTAATATAAATTCTCACAACAAAATTAATACAAATTATAGTCTTGAGACAAGTTCCATAGAGTTGGAGTTGTTGAATTCTTCTAGAAACTTCTCTACTTCAAACAGATTTTTCTGGAGCATCTGCCTGAAGCTTTCTAGCTGGTTTCTAGCTAAATCATATTGATTGAAGCTTGATTAAAGCTGTAGTTGGGTTCAGAAAGTTGGATATACAAACACAACATAATCAATAATAAGAATTAGAAGGGTAAAATCTCTGAACTAGACACAAAAATACAATATATATGGACATGCACTAACATCAATAACTTCACTGATCCCATTCACCTCACTTCCACTTGATGTAATAACCTCCACAGTTGGTACCAAAATCCGCAAGAGAGACAACTCTTCCACCTTCACAACAATAACCTCTAAAATAATTTTTTTCACCAGACTTTGATGTAATAACAACCACATCTGTTAAACACAAATTTCATTAAACTTTTATACAAATAATAGTAAAAAAATTCATTTAAGATTCGTAAAAACATTGAACCTTTTTCAGCCATTCCATTCTGCACTTTTGCAATCACATTGAAAAAACATATTTGGCTTGACAAATAGAAAAACTTGATTGTTTGACGACAAGGAAATCATAACAGTTATGTACCAATTGATGTATCCTCCTCCTTAGTTGAGGAGTCAATCAAAGAGGCAGTCAATGAGTTAATCAATTCATTCTGAAAAGGAGGAATCTTCTTTAGCTCAGCAATCACCTCTAGACACATAATTTTGTCTTTATCTGCTGATATTTTATAATATAGAGACCAACATATGTAAAAGAGAAAACGTAAGAGACATGAGAAATAAATATAGAAATTGCCAAATATGAATACTTAAGAGAGTTTTTACTTTGATGAGTGTCATTCCCATGATCAGACAAAAGAGATTATTCTCATTCTTCCTCTTCTTGGATCCTGAAGGCTGAAGGCATGCTTAACTTTGGTAGATGAAAGCTGATGATGATATGATGATGGTCTACATGCATATATATAAATATTTATAATATCCCCTCTTCTAGCCTAGTGGCAACAAGAGGTGGATATCCCCCAGGCCTCCATGAGGTCCCGGGTTCGAGCTCGTCAGGCGGCAAGTTCTGCGCCTGGTTAATTGGTTAAGTATGTTTGCGGGCTATGTACTTAACCCGCGGGGATTAGTCGCACTCCATAGGAGTAGCGGAACCCAGCGTTCTCAAAAAAAATATTTATAAATAATAGTAAAAGTCTTCTCAACTCTTCCATTTGTTTCTTAAGTAATTAGTGAGGAGATGAATGGAATTAGAATTTGGAAGGAACAATACTCTGCTAATTTAATGAATGAAGTAATTACTACTTGCAAGAATGTGAAACAATCACAATACCCTTTATCCCTTACTAATTAGTTAATTGAAAATTGCAAGCCATGCCTATATATATAAAGCTAGGATTTAAGATTTATATTTCTATTCCAAAGATTCATGATAGAAATTCATGAATGAATGCATCTATTAATTAAAGATTGAATACAGAACAAAATTTGTTAACTTGTTAATTTTTATTACCTAACTGTATATATGAATACAAAATCTACATTATTATTATTCTTCAAAATAATATTAAAACTATCAATATTGAAGCTTAAACTTGCTTGCTAGCTAGTTTGGATGCTTTCATCCTTTGGGTTGTGATCAGTAGTATAAATACAAGGGAATTTTACAATCTCACTTCTTCTCCACCCACATTAGGCTGAATCTGTTTTCAATTGTTATATTATTCATTTCACTTTTCTTTCGTTGATCATTTGTCGTCCATAATGTACATTGTGTCATTCACTTTGACTTTGAGCATCAATCAATACATATAAAAGTTCACTCATCTTTCATTTTATTATATTTTTTTTTGCAGAATTCTATGTGTTCTTTGGTCTTTTCCATTTTGGGATGAAACGTCCCTTTCATTTCCAATAGAATGATCTGATCTAGGAAACACTCACTAAATATAGTTGGTTTACATTGTATGTATAGACTAAAGCCCAATTT
Organism: Impatiens glandulifera; assembly: GCF_907164915.1. Taxonomy (NCBI): domain Eukaryota; kingdom Viridiplantae; phylum Streptophyta; class Magnoliopsida; order Ericales; family Balsaminaceae; genus Impatiens; species Impatiens glandulifera. The sequence continues at coordinate 35,141,125 of NC_061866.1, forward strand.
AAAAGCCTTCCTATATATGTATATAAAACCAATTACCAACAACAATTTGTATATATATGAGCCTTAAGAAATTATAAGGAATATATAAGTACAATTTTTAATTCATAAACTTAATTAGAAAACTGAGCTACAAACAATATCTCAACTTAATTAGATTTGTATAATATAGTTTGATTCCACTAAGAAATTATTGTCATAATATGATTTGAGTATAAAATGTGATTGTTTGGAATAGGAACAAAAACAAATAGAAAAATAGTAATTTTGATATATACATGGACTTACCTATCATTTAAGATTGCTATGCTCAGTGCCATGAGAGCAGTATCAAGTGGCCTCCTCAGAAATCCTAAGCATGTGAATCACAACAAGATACATCCATAAATTTACAAAGATAGATTAAAGACACACAAGTGAGAGGAAAAAAAAGAGACCATACTTTAATTGATGAACATAATTATAATGAAGTAACAAAAACAGACAAAAGTTCAAAAGATAATGTCATATGTTTAAACTAAAATTATGAATCGAGTTTGGAGTTCTACCGCTAGAATGATCACTCCAAACAATGTCCATTTCATTTTCCTATATGTTCTTAACATACGCTCACCAAAGAAAATAGAATAAACAAGCAATCACTTCAAGGCTTGCATATATGTTAAAAATATATAGCTTACAGAACATGAAAGAAGAATTGGAGTCATACATTCAATATAATCGTTAAATACAGTCAAATAAATAACATGATGCATAAACTTCGTCTTCCAACATTATTAACATAAAATTCAGCCTCATATGGAGGACGAGTTCTCTCATAATAGGCAAACACAACAACAACACAACAATAGAATTCTGGAGTATATGACCGTGAATGATACGCATGTGCGAACGGAATGCGATATATATATATATATATATATATATATATATATATATATATATATATATATATATATATATATATATATATATATATATATATATATATATATATATATATATATATATATATATATATATATATATATATATATATATGGAATGGGAAAAGGTCGAAAATGAACCAGTTGATAAGGAGATTGAATGATTATCGTAAGTAGGAGAGTGATTTACAGATAACACCGATCTAGATGGTGTGAAGAATGCCGGAGAATCAAGAATTGAAGAATTTATGAATTGAATCTGCAGAATCTTGAATGGTTCTCAGCTCCAACAAACTGAGTGATGTCTGTAAAAAAAAATGAACTTCAGAAATCTAGTATCTAATTAAGAGTGCTTGAAAAAAGATTTAAAAAAAAAACAGGTAGACCTACCAAAAGTGAACTACACTAATCAGATGAACTGGAAGAGATGACATGGATATTAAGATCAAATTCATTCTCATCAGCTTTTGAAGCAAATTCAGCAAGATTCAATAATGTTGTTCCCACAATAAACACCTTATTCTTCTACCCTAGATTTGAGTTCTGATTTCAGCAAAATATGCATCAATTTCATATTCTCAACAGGATTCCATAACTATATATAAAGAAAAAACAAAAGAACTCACATTCAACAGTGTTAAAGAGATCTCCAAAGGATGGTAAACATTGTCTTTGTAACCAGAAATACCACATGCGCATTAAAATTCTTCCTCCTAATATACGTTTTCTCCAATCCTTCCCTCCTTAGTGAAATTCCTCTTAACCGTTTGTGGGAATGGACTTAGGGCAAACTTAGTTCCTTTCCACCTGATCTTCACTGTCATCCCCTGCTATTCCTCCTATTCGAGTATAATCGTCGAATTATACCTACGAACGACTAACCTAACTTCGAATTTCTTCGATAGAAGCGGCCACCATGGCCGCCATCTCATCATCTTAACCACCATTAGATCCGTAGAGAGTTTGGAGAGAGAATTGGTACTCCGAACTGGCTGTGGCAAACTGATTAGGTTAGAAAATTAGTGCACATCAAATGAATTGGGTTTGGTTTTCTATATATCTAAAAACTGATTCCTAATTTAAAAAATATATAAGTTAAATTTTTATTCTTAAATGTAATACTATGTTTAATTAATTTATTTTTAATTTATATTATCTTTTATTTTTAATTTAATTTAATTAAATTTAAATAATAATTAAATAAAAGATATATATTAATAAAAAAAATTAATAATGCTATAAAAAAATTAAAAATTAAATTTTAATGTTAATAAAATTTTAAGTCAAATTTAATTTAAAATTTTAAAAATAGTGAAATAAAATATTTATAAAGTTTAAAAATAAAACATAAAAAATATTAAATTTTAGAATAATTAAATTAAAAAGTTTTAACAAATTTTATAAAAAAAAATAATAAAGGTGATGGTATAAATATAAAGGTTGGCAAAAGTTTTTTTCATTTAATTTTTACCAACCCTTATTAAGCGTTGGCATATAAGGGTTGTTGGAAGTATGTTTTGTTGTAGTGTCTCACTTGTATGGATGAGAAAGCTTGTCGCTTGTATGGATGAGAAAGATGTCAACGTCGCTCATTGATCTTGCGCCGAAATAGACACTATAAAAAAAATGTATTTATCTCTTTCTGCCTCAACTACTATTGTCGATTAGGGTTTTTTGTTTCCTTTTGATCGACTATTTTGTGTATATCGTGGAAGATAGGTTTTTATATCAGACTTCCTTATTATGCATTTATACCATGTGCTTTTGATTCATATGTCCTGTATGTTGGGGTGTCCGGCCCATTGGGCTTGGACTAATAATATATATTATATTTTTATATATTATAATGATATATTATATATTATATTATAATGATATATTATATATTATAATATATTATTCTATACTATATAATAGACATTAAGGGTTTCCAGTCACAACACACAAGTTTGAGGGAAACAAGACTGAAAAAACAAGAAAAATGTAGGTTTTAGGAAAAAAAAGGAGTTTTTTCTTCAATTACTTTCATTTCTATTTCTAGATAGTTTTTAAATGTTTAGGTAATCTTTCTGATTGTAACCTTATTTTTTAAGAACTTTGTATTACACATTATAAATGATATTATAGTGGATGGTTTAATCGGCCTAAAGGTCTTGTGATTTTTACTCTTGTTAAAGGGTTTTCCATGCTAAAGCTCGTTTCTCTTTTCTTTTTCATTATCTTCTTGATTGAATGAAGATTGATAGATTATAAACACTCTTGTTAAAGGGTTTTTCATGCCAAAGCTCATGTCTCTTTTCTTTTTTATTATCTTCTTGATTGAATGAAGATTGATAGATTATAAACAGGGCACTAAAACCAAAAAAGAATATGTTCCGCATTAGGTTCATTTTTACCAACAAGTGGTATCAGAGTAGATTGTACTCCTTGTGCTGTTTATAATAATGGAGAGCAATACGAGTATAATGGTTACTCTTAATGAGTTTCAACTATCATTGTGTGGAAAGGGAAGATGGAAGATCTTCTTTACGTCAAAGATTATTATTTACATGTGTTTGCTGATGAAAAGTCATAAGATAGAACCGATGAGCAATGGACCTTGAGTCATCGTTAGGTGTGCGACTACATTAGGCAATGGGTGGATAATAATGTTCCCAACCATGTCAGTGAAGAGATACACGTGAATGGTCTATGGAGAAAACATGAAGAGTTATATGCTCGGAAGACTAGTAACAACAAATTTCTTCTAATCAAACAGATGATGGGCTTGAAGTACCAAGATGGAAGCACCATATCTAATCACTTGAATACATTTTAGGGAATTATTAATCAACTAACTGGAATGGGTATCAAGTTCGATGATGAAGTGCAAGGGTTATGGATTCTTGGTACACTACCAGACTCATGGGAGACGTTCAGAACGTCAATGTCTAACTCAACCGCAAATAGTATTTGTACTATGGAGGTGGTGAAGAGTAGCGTCCTCAATGAAGAGATGATAAGAAAATCTCAGGTTTCTTCTTCAAATTCTAATGTCCTATTTACTAAAAGAAGAGGGAGAACTAATAGTAGAGGCCCAAATGAGAGGAGTAAAAGCAAAAGTAGATCTTGTAACAATTCTAATATTGAGTGTTCTCATTTTGGCAAAAAGGGGCACATCAAAAATTTTTCCGAACGTTCCGACAAGAGAACAAAAATACAAATGATAAAGAAATGAAATTTAATGATGGTGACAAACATGAGAAAGTCAATGTTACCACTGATGATTTCTTTAGTTTGTATGACAATGATATTAATCTCGCTTGCTAGGAGACAAAATGGGTGATTGATAGCGGTGCTTCAATACCTACCACATCGTGGTGGGATTTCTTCATATCCTACACTTCTAGTGATTGTGGAAGTATTAGAATGGGTAATAATGGCATTTCCAAAGTTATTGGTTTTGGAACCGTGTGTCTAAAGATTGAAAATGACAACACGTTAGTTCTGAAGAATGTGAAGCACATCCCCGACATCCGTATGAATTTGATCTCCACTAGGAAGCTCAATGATGAAGGCTTTTGCAATACATTTTGTGACGGAAATTGGAAGCTTACTAAAGGCTCATTGACATTGGCAAATGGAGAAAAGTGCTCCTCATTGTATATGATGCGGGCAATGATTGTAAAATTTTCAGTCAATGTAGTTGATGATGAAGAAAACGTTGAGCTTTGGCATAACAAACTTAGTCATATGAGTGAAAAAAGTTTGATAATATTGGCTAAGAAAAGCCTTCTCTCTAGAGTGAAGAATAGTTATTTGAAGAAGTGTACTCATTGTTTAGCAGGGAAACAGACTAGAGTTGCATTCAAAAATGTTCCTCACTCGCGTAAACCATGTATACTTGATTTAGTATATTCTGATGTGTGTGGTCCTATGTATACAAGGACACTTGGTGGTGCCTTATATTTTGACTTTTATTGAAGATCATTCAAGAAAGAATTGAGTATATGCTTTAAAGTCTAAAGATCAAATGTTAGATATTTTCAAACAGTTCCATGCTCTTGTGGAAAGACAGGCATGAACAAAACTTAAGTGTGTTCTGACTGATAATGGTGGTGAGTATTGTGGTCCTTTTGATGAGTATTATAAGAAGCAAGTAATACGACATCAAAAAACACATCCGAAGACACCTCAATTAAATGGTTTAGATGAGAGGATGAACCAAACACTAATTGAAAGAGTGGGATGTTTGCTTTCACAATCACAACTTTCAAAATCATTTTGGGGTGAGGCTTTGAATATAGTGGTACATGTTTTGAATCTCACGCCATGCGTTCCTTTGAATTTTGAGGTGCTAGACAAGATATGGTCGGGAAAGGAAATTTCTTATGATCATCTACGCGTATTTGGGTGCAAGACTTTTGTTCATATTTTGAAAAATGAATGATCTAAGATTGACGTAAAGACAAGACAATGTGTATTCACCGGTTTTGAGTTGGATGAGTTTGGTTTCAAATTCTATGATCCAATTCAGAAAAAACTCATTAGAAGTCGAGATGTTGTATTTATCAAAAACCAGAACATAACAGATATTAATAAATAGAAACAGTTGAGAAGAATATTGATGATTCTATTGAGATAGAACCAGTTCCTACACATGCAGTGCACCCTAATCATAGGGAAAATGTGTCAAATGATAGTCATGGTATCGCTAATGATGAAATTCCGTCGACCAATGATCCATCTGAAAATGTTGATGAAGAAGTTCAAAATAAACCAGTAGAACCTCCTTTGAGAAGATCTATTAGAGAGCGTCGTCCCTCGACGATGTACCCTTTATGTGAGTATGTGATTCTCACAGATGTAGGGGAGCCAGAAACCTACCAAGAAACAATTTATGTTGATGAGAAAATGTCGTGGTTGAAAGCTATGGAATAAGAGATGTAATCACTTCATGAGAACCACACTTATGACTTGGAAAAGTATCCACGAGGAAAGAAGATTCTCAAGAACAGATGGATTTACATGATTAAGACCGAAAATAAAAATTCACAACCAAGATACAAGGCTCAGTTGGTTGTTAAAGGGTTTGGTCAAAAGAAAGGTATTGATTTTGAAGAGATATTATCTCCGGTTGTGAAGATGTCCCTGATCCGAGTTGCTCTTGGTATAGCAGCATGCTTGAACCCAAAGATTTAACAAATTGATGTGAAAACTGCATTTCTTCATGGTGATTTGAAAAAAGAAATTTATATGGAGCAGCTAGAGGGATTCAAAGTCAAGGGAAAGGAGCATCTTATGTGCAAATTGAAAAAGAGTTTGTATGGTCTCAAACAAGCTCCAAGGTAATGGTACAAGAAGTTTGACTCTTTTTTAATGAGTCATGGGTACAACAAAACATTGTCAAATCACTGCGTATTTGTCAAAAGGTACTCAAAAGATGACTTTATTATTCTTCTTTTATATGTTGATGACATGTTAATTATCGACCATGATACTAGCAAGATTGATATACTAAAGAGTTGAACAAATCTTTTGCGATGAAAGATTTAGGACCGATAAAGAAGATACTCAACATGAATATTTCTCGTGATAGTTGAGTATACAAACTCAGATATGGCAAGTGATGTTGATTTTAGGAAGTCTATTTCAGGATTTCTGATGACTTTTGTAGGAGAAGCTGTTTTATGGTAATCAAAGTTGCAAAAATATGTTGCGTTGTCCACCACAGAAGCTGTGTACATTGCAATCACTGAGGGTTGTAAAGAAGCTTTGTGGATGAAGAGATTTCTCGAAGAGTTAAGTTGTAGCCAAGAGAAATTTATTGTGTTTAGCGATAGCTAGAGCGTTATCCACCTCTCCAAGAACTCTTTATTTCATTCTAAATCAAAGCATATTGATGTGAGATACCACTGGATTTGAGACATGCTTGAAACAAAGCGATTGTACTTCGCAAAAGTGCACACCAGTAAAAATGGATCGGACATGTTGACGAAGACTTTGTCGGGTGAAAAACTTGAAGCTTGTCGGCGAAGAGCGGGCCAGTTGGAGTCCACCATATGAGCCGGAGGGAGAGTTTGTTGGGGGTGTCCGACCAATTAGGCTTGGACTAATAATATATATTATATTATATATTATAATGATATATTATATATTATATATTATAATTATATATATTCTATATTATTTTATATTATTTTATATTATATATTATTATATACTATATAATAGACATGAAGGGTTTCCAATCACAACACACAAATTTGAGGGAAACAAGACAGAGAGAGCAAGACGAAGGCAGACTTTAAGAAGAAAAATGAGTTTTTTCTTCAATTACTTTCACTTCTCTTTCTAAATAGTTCTTAAAGGCTTAGGTAAGCTTTCTTATTGTAAACCTTATTTTGTAAGAACTTTGTAAGAACTTTGTATTACCCATTATAAACGATATTACAGTGGATGGTTTAAGCGGCCTAATGGTCTCGTGGTTTTTTTTATTATTATTAAAGGGTTTTCTACGCTAAAGCTTGTGTCTCTCTTTTTTCATTGTCTGCTTGATTGAATGAAGATTGATAGCTTATAAATAGGACACTAAAACCAAAAAGGAATATGTTCCGCATTAGATTCTTTTTATTAACACTATTGTTTACTTTGCATAACCTTTTTTTTTTAGATTTTCAACATTAGATGTTACACACATGCCTTAATCTATTTGTTTTTGGAGAGAATTTGGATATTTAAAAAGTAAAGAAACTTGTACCTTGATGTGTCCAGAACCTTAAAACTTTAGGGTTCAAAATGAAAGCCAGACCACAACACAACCACCATGCTAGATCTGATAACGGATAACTTACATAGTGATAGGCCTTTGGGGGTTGTTGAATGATTGAATCCCTTGTGTTATTTCTGTTCATGACTTTGTTGTTTGATACTTAGAGTCATTTTTACTTATATTTTGTTTGTTATTACCCTACCAAGATAGCTTAGTGGTAAAAATCGTTTTAAAAGACTAAGAGATCACGAGTTCGATTTTACCCGTAAGCGTTTTGAATGAAAACGGAGGTTTGGTTGTGGGATGTCATGCTAGTTCTCCTTAATTAAAAAAAAACATATTTCGTTTGTTGTTCACTCATAATTTCCCTTTCTCTTTACAACTACATGCACAAAAAAAAAATTATTTCTAGTAGTACGTCCTTGAATATACAAAAACTTAATGAAGAAACATAATACAAAAGTTGATGAAGAAAACTTCTCATGAAAGAAGATCTAGAAAGAGCATAGTCGCATCACTGTTAGCAAATGAGAAACCAAATCTTTATTAGCGTCATTTTCATTGCAACAAATGGTTATAAATATAAATAGTAGAATAAGGTTAATTGTATACTCAACTTTCATTTTCTAAATTTTAGTATTTGTGATGAACATCTTCTAAATATTCAATTTCATTTGTAATTTTTAATGAATTTGTGATTGAATAAACATTTGTTATCTTTAAATTATATGATTATATTTATATTTGTCATTTTGAAATAATATTGTGATTATATATGTGTAATTTTTGAAATATACATTATATTATGTTTCAGATATTATTAATAATAAAATTTAATTTTAATTAATCAATTTTAATTTTTGAGTTTTCGAGCTCGAGTAGTTCGAATTGTCATCGAGCCAGGTTCCAGTATAAATTTTGATACTCGATCGAGTTCGAGTATTTATAATGCTATTCGAACTCGAGTAGTATATTATTTTACTCGAATCGTGTACCCTCTCACCCAAGGCTGTTAAAATCTCGAGTTAACTCTTAAAATCTTACGATTTTACGATTTCACATTAGGTTAACGAGTCTGATTTTAAGTAAACTCTTAAATAGGTAAACTCTTACGATTTTAAATTTACGATAATATGATTTTATGATTTTACGAGTTTATAAATAATTTCGATTTTACGATTTTACTTTAAAAAATCAAATTTATATTTAAAATTAAAAAATAAAGTTATTGGTTATTTAAATTAATTAATTAATATAATTAATTTTGTAATTATAATTTTTTATAGTGTTATTTATTTATTATTATTATTTAATTAATTTTATATGAAAGTATATAATTTCTTAAAATTGGTTAAGTATAAAATATTTAATTATATATAAAAATTAATAATAATATATAACTATTATTTTTTTAAATTAAATTCTTACGATTTCACGTAAACTCTAGATTTTACGAGTTTACAACCGGTTAACGATTCTACGTAAACTCTCGATTTTGACAGCCTTGCTCTCACCTAACCTTCGTAAAACAAATAAAAATGTTTTAAATAAAAGTTAAACCCATAATTTTTTTTTTTAATATATATAAATAAATATAAATATATATGAATAAAATGAGTTTGAAGAACTGAAAATGAAATGGGATTGTGTTTGATAAAGAGAGCAAACAGGTGTGCGAGAAAGTCCACGCGTAACAAACAGCAGCTCCTAATCCCCCATGTACCTATAAAACGCTTCCTAAACCACCGCCTTACCTTTCAACCCATTTCGATCACCACAGATGAACAACTAGCACATCACTTGCTTCAAACGTGTCCGCATTCTCTCTCTCTCCGGTGGATATCTTATGGACCTTCGCCGCCGATCACCTGCGACCTCGATCCGATCACGGAAAGTTGCCGTCGACGAGGAACCCACAAACCCCCGCCACCTACAGAAACCTTCATCGCCCAAGGCGTCGGACCTTCTACCCCTTCCAGTTTATGCAATCAATGGAATAGTCTTCACGCTCTTCTTCTCCATTGCCTACTTTCTTCTACACCGATGGAGAGAGAAAATCAGGAATTCAATGCCTCTTCACGTTGTTACTCTCTCTGAACTTGTTGCTGTGCTCTCACTCATTGCCTCCTTCGTTTATCTATTAGGATTCTTCGGGATCGATTTCGTACAATCCTTGTTCACCGGACGATCTCCTCAAGACGATGAATGGGATTCAGAGGAACAAGAAATCGTTAATGAGGACAAGCGTTGTGGTCCCTGTTCCGCTGCTATTGACTCCATCTCGGTTACTCAGCCAATGACTCCTTATTCTCCCAATGCTGCTGCGGCACCGGAAGAGAAATACTTACTTACGGGAGAAGATGAAGAGATCGTAAACGCGGTTGTCGCTGGTAAGATCCCTTCGTATTCGCTCGAATCGAAAATAGGTGACTGCAAGAGAGCGGCCGCTATTCGACGAGAGGCGTTACAGAAGATTACGGGAAAGGTCTTAGATGGCCTCCCTTTAGAAGGATTCGATTACGAATCAATTTTGGGACAGTGCTGTGAAATGCCTATAGGTTACGTACAGATACCAGTCGGCGTCGCCGGACCACTGCTTCTTGACGGCAGGGAATACACCGTTCCCATGGCGACTACAGAAGGATGTTTGGTTGCGAGCACAAATAGGGGATGCAAGGCGATCTACACCTCCGGTGGTGCCACTAGTGTTCTTCTAAGAGATGCCATGACTAGAGCTCCCGTTGTCCGCTTCTCTTCGGCCAAGAGAGCCGCAGATCTGAAAATGTTCTTGGAAGATCCGATGAACTTTGATACCTTATCCGTCGTTTTCAACAAGTGAGTATAATTCAATTCAGTCACATTCACATAATTGAGACTTTGAAGAATTAGTTGATGTGATTAAAGAAATGATTGGATATTTGTATACAACAGATCTAGCAGATTTGGAAAACTTCAGGGAGTAAAGTGTGCAATTGCTGGGAAGAATCTATACATGAGATTCAGCTGTAGCACAGGGGATGCCATGGGGATGAACATGGTATCAAAGGGTGTACAGAATGTTCTTGATTTCCTCATGTCCGACTTCCCTGATATGGATATCATTGGCATCTCTGGTAATTATTAACTGCAACTGTTTTCTTATAACCAGTTTATCTAGATTCTGATTACATCCTGCTTTCAAAATTGCCAATGATTTCTTTGATATGAAATGTGGGATTTACTAGGGTATATCTGAAATCGCATGTAAAGTTCATATCTGTCTCCACCATAAGTTTTTGAGCCCTCTCAGTGCTCAATTATACACTTCCTCTAGCCCCACTATTAATCCCTGTCACACAGACTATAAGAACAATCCATTCCTATCACCTCTCACTTCAGTACTTCAATTGGATTGAATAAGAATCTCTTAGGCATTGTTTGATGTGGGTTATTTGAGATTAATTTCAAATTACTAACTATTTAATCTACACATATCATTCAAATCATTTAGATTCTTTCATTATATATTTATTACATCATAGGTTTCACCGTTTTTACAAATAACCTTGTTCGGTATTAGTTTGATCTTGTTTGATATTGGGTTTCTTAGGATTTTTATAGGTTTTGTGCTAATTTGAAATTTGTTTAAGATAAATTATTAAAATGTTCTTTTGTATTTAAAATTTAAATTTATTATAATTAAAGTAATGATATTTTGGTATTTTAGTTGAAAATTTAAATGATTTGATGGTTAGTGTGATATTGATATGACAAATAGAGAGTTTCCAAAACACTGTAAAAAAACAAAACAACCCAAGATTGAACCAGCTCTAGTGAAATGTGAGTTTTTTTTAGAGGGTTTTGGTATTTAGATCAATGATTTGAATGATGAGGATGATGGGTTATTTGAGATTAAACTCAAATTAAACAAGGCCCTAATGTCTTTTTACCTAATTAACTCCAAATAACATGATTTTTAATAACCACATTATGAAAATAACCACTTAACTATTCAAAATAACCCTAGATCAAATAAGGCCCTAGTCAAAGCCTCTTGCCATGAGCTACCAGGGTGGGTAATATATTTGGACAGAGGAGACCAAGTCTTATGATAAGTTGCATGATACTAAACTACCTAGGCTAGCCAGGAGAGTAGTTCTAAGTTCAGATCACTCAGTTTCCATGTGAAATCTCATCTGGTTCACACCCAGATGAGAAAACAGGATAAAATGGTGCTCTCCAATGAAACTTAAATGCACAATCCCTTATGAACATTTAATTTGAACACCAACTATTAATTTGGCATTTGGTGAAGGCTTTATAATTCAAGTAGAAATACAGATGTGATAATGATGTTTTTTTTTTATATTATCTGGTATCGCCAAGCTAACCAACTCTAGAACTGGATTAGGCAACTTCTGCTCAGACAAGAAGCCTGCAGCGGTGAACTGGATTGAAGGGCGAGGGAAATCTGTTGTGTGCGAGGCGATTATCAATGAAGAAGTGGTGAAGAAGGTTCTGAAGACTAGTGTGGCTGCATTAGTGGAGCTGAACATGCTAAAAAACCTAACTGGCTCTGCCATGGCTGGTGCTCTTGGTGGGTTCAATGCTCATGCAAGCAACATTGTTTCAGCTGTGTTCTTAGCCACTGGTCAGGACCCAGCTCAGAATGTAGAGAGCTCCCATTGCATCACAATGATGGAAGCTGTCAATGATGGCAAAGATCTTCACATCTCCGTCACCATGCCTTCCATTGAGGTATTTTAGGATTTTGATTGATATTTCAGTGAGTTATTTGAGCAAGAACTTTTTCCTTTCTTTTTAGAAAAAGAAATTATATGTTGAATTAATAGTTGATTTTTTCTGGGACTGAAGGTGGGGACGGTGGGAGGTGGGACCCAGTTAGCATCGCAGTCAGCATGCCTGAACCTTGTGGGAGTGAAGGGAGCAAACAGGGAATCCCCGGGATCGAATGCAAGGCTTTTGGCTACTATTGTGGCTGGTTCGGTTCTAGCAGGGGAACTATCTTTAATGTCGGCTCTTGCATCTGGCCAACTTGTGAGGAGTCACATGAAATACAACAGATCTAGCAAAGATATTACACAAGCAGCTTCCTGAAGGAAATGGTTAGAGTTCACTTCTTTTATGATGAGTTTAATGTTGTAACCTTATTCCCCGACTTTTAAACAAGCTGAAATTGATTTTCTGTTCTTTTACCTGTAATTATCGTTCTTTCTATGTTACCATCCTGTTCAATACTTGCATTTTGTTTTTGTCAGTTCTCATATATATATATAACACTAAATAATGTCACTGGTCAAATGATTATGGAAAGTCAGCAAAATTTAACACATTGGATTGCCAGAATTTTGGCAAGTTGAGCTGAATCGCATTTAACCAGGGTTGTTCTTGACTTAATTAAGACTACTTCTTGGTTTTCAAGCCCTGTAATATTATTTGGTCTGATTCATCAATGAAGCTCGGTCTTTCTCTAATTACTAAGAGCGACCTTCTATGGGGTTCAATCTGAAGGTGATTGATATAATTGTTTAGTTAAGTTTATTTATTGAGATTTTGGCATTTGGTGTCAGATTATTCTAACACCAATTTCTGTTGTGTTATAACTGCTAATGTCAGTTAATTATCAGATCACATGAAGGTCCGGATGCAAGATAGAAGTGACCCTTGAGTATCCAGGAAAATTATTATGCTTTTCAGCGTGCTAAATTATCCAATGTTTCAGGTATACACTGGCTCTCTCTTGCTTGTTTGCTTGATCATTATCAAACAATCATGTAGAAGAAACAATCGGATTCTGTTTTTGAATAATCTATTTTTTTCTAAATAAATCTTGCTCGATTAAAAAGTGGATTATTTGATTTAAATAATGATGTGAAATAGGATATGAAGATTCATTTAGCTTAGTGGTTGAGCTCAAAAACTCTTTTATGAAAAACTCCTATATAGTATTGGTATAGTATTGGTACACAACCCGAAAAGGGACCTAAAGAATTTTGAATATTTTCTTAATGACCTGTTTAGTATTTTATGAGCTTTAGCTCATTTTATAAAATGTAAATCACTAACCTATTTTATGTCCAATAAAAATGTATGAAGCTTTAATTATCTTCTTCTGTAGTTTGCCATAAAATAAAAGGGTTGAGACGGCAAGCTTGTTTTTCCTATTCCTGTACAATCAGGCAACAAAAGACAGGTACAATAACAATGGAGCTTATATTGTTCTAAAACCACCCAATTTTGCGACGCCAGAGTTCCACAGTTTCCGAGCAGGTCTCCTAGGCCAATGGTGCGTTTGTCACTTACCATTCTATTCGAAAAAGCTTCTGCAGAGACATCCTTCATTTCTGTAATTTGATATGAATCACAGACAATCGGCATTTCTGTAGAGAGAATACTTATCTTAACTGGATTCCTTCTGATGGATTTTGGTATATAACTAATTTATCTGTTTTTATACCAAGGTCAGGGTGAGCAAATGGTAAAACCAATCTGTTTTGTCCGATCCGTATTAAGTCCAAACTAAGTTTATTCAATCCGTAATCCAAACCATTTTACTAATTAATACGGATTGGATTGAAAATGGTTGGGATAATCCAAACTAAAAAATATTTATATATATCAGCTTGAAATTAGTCAACAATTTTTAAAAAAAAATAAAAAAATTTTAATTATTTTTTTAAAATTTGAATTTTTTATTATTATTAAATTTGAATCTAAAAAAATAATAAAAAAATAAAAAGAAAAATAAATATCGAGATGAAATTTAATTTAAAGAAAATTAATTAAAACATATATTTTTATTTAGATAGTTTGGATAATTTGTATAATCCTAATCCAATCCGATTTAATTCAATTCGAATTCAATCCAATTCGATCTCAGTTTAATCCGAAATATCGGATCTGAATTAGTATTTAGGAATTGGATTGGATTTCAGATTAAACCACTCAATGCTCACCCCTAACCAAGGTCCCATGTAGGGTGTAAACGAGTTAAGCCGAGCTCGAACTACCACTAGCTCGAGTTTGGCCCGACTCGTTATTTATTGGCTTGAACTCAATCGAGTTTTAAATATTAAGCTCGAACTCGGCTTGATTTATGAGTTCGAGTTCGGCTCGAAAAGTTCGAAAGACTCGAATTTAAATATATTTAAATATTAATTTTTTATATTAAAAAAATATAATGGAAGTCGAGAGTTCATTTATCGGATCGTACAGCTCTCTGTGTATTTTTTTTTTATAGCTAGGATTTGGTTCACGTAAGAATGAACGTATTGGTTCACGTAAGAATCCATGTAAACAGAATGTTTTCATATTTGAGATAAACTTAAACTTGATAAACTTGAATCTATTATGATTATTTTAAAAAATAATTTTTTTTAGTGAAATAAAAATAATTTTATATCTTATTAAATATAATAAATTAAGATGACATATATGAAATAATATTATATATAATTATATTTTGATTTAAGTTTTAGAAATTATAATTAAAATAATATCCAATTTATTTACTTTTCTATAACTTAGATTTTGGAAAATTATATTTATATAAATAAATTAATATTAAATATATTTATTTCTTTATAAGTATTATATAACATATATTATTTAATTTATAAATATATTTTGAGGAGGCCCATAAGCCTATTAAATTATTAATAGTCTTATGAATTTGATTAAAAAAATATATTATTAGGCTTGAAAAAGCTCGACGAGTCATAAGTGAGTTCGAGCTCGAATCTTAAACGAGTTCGGTTCAAATTTATTTTTGACCGAATTCGAATCGAATTTTGACCGAGCCACTCACGAGTAGCTCACAAGCGACTCGATTCATTCACCCCTTAGTCCCATATTTGATTTTTACTTAGCTTTAAATGAAGGAGGTGGACGTTATGGTGGTGGGGTGTCTAATTCATTTAAAAAAAATACTAATTTATCTTTGAGTAATGATTGAGAGATTTTGTGTCATTAATGATATCGGATCGGAGATGATATGTTAACACGTGATTGGACTTAAATCTAATAAGAGAGATAAATTTAATTTAATTTATTTTTAAGTTTAATCTTGTATTGTCAAATCATTCTCGATATCATTCATAATACCAAATTTTCGCTCTTTATCTTTTGCCTGGATTCTCTTTTCTTCTTTCCAACTCCTTATATTTCAGTCTTATATTCATCATTGCATAATATACTCATGCATAAAATGAGAATTGATTAAAATATTTATAGTATTCTAACAAGTGAATTATCTAAACATTTTTTCATTATCTTCTTAAAATCTTTAGCACTTGCAATTAGTTTTTATTGTTGATTTGAAGTTGTCTTTTGCATTCACATAAACATTAAGTTAGTATATGAATGCAAAAGACAATAATATATTTCCCAAACCTTATAGGAAGATCATTATGAAGTGTTGCTGGTAACAATAATATAAATCATTTTACTTATTAAGATTGAGAACACTTGGGTGAAATTGGACTGGTTCACACATTTAGAGAAATGAAGTCCATTAAACTTATTAATGGACTAAAACATGTTTGTGAGGCTATATTGATGTTCTTAATAATATACCATGGATGTCCAATTCGTAATTTTAGATATACCAAACAAAATATAGATTATGCTCATAATCATCAAATAATTTATCTTTTTTATTTTATTTAATAATTTAGGATGATTAAATAATTGATTCATGATCCACCTTTTCATAATATATAATGAATATATAAACTTTTATCACTTTGTTGATTTATATTCATTAAAATTTATGAATTCTGTAAAGAAAAAAAATGTTCTAATCCCTTTCACCTCTTTTTCATAAGGATCTATGTGTAAATGAAAAAACTTTTAGGTTAGAAACAGGGAAAACCTATTTAGAAACATATCCACCTCAACAACCTTTCCATATTGAAAAGGGAGAAAAAATAATAAATTTCACGTCATACAAAACATTAATTGAAAATGATACACTCCCAATAACATGCAAAACAAAATTACACAAGTCTGTTCTTAAATATTCTAGGAGTACAATTACAATTCATAAAAAATAAAATTGAAAAATTAATAAAATCAATAAATGAAATTAATCTAGGTGCGTTAAAAATAACGCCAAAAGAAAAAGAAGCTTCACCGACCTTCCAACCACCTCCAATAATATTGGACTTCAAACTAAGGTCAATGCAAGAATTTGAAAAAAAAATTTGAAGAAAAATTAGCAAGCTAAGTATTAAAACCTTAGACAAAGAAAACAAAGACATAAATGGGCTGATAAGCCTATACAAAGTAAATTTTACTATAATAGACCAACACCAATGAATGTTTTACATGAAGAATACATACATACAATTGATATTAGTTATTCAGGAAACAAAATATATGAATACAATATTGATGGATATTCAAACAAACAAATTTATAATACAGTACATAGAATGTTGATGTACTCAACAGTTTGTAAAAATAGTGATAAAACAATAGCAACAATGATTGTTGTTGGGTTTACTGGACAATTAAAGGGTTGGTGGGATAATTATTTTTCCCAAGATAATAGAGATTCTATTCTTAATACTGTAAAACAAGAAAACAATAGTCTAACTGAACATAGGGGTGTTCAATATTTGGTCTGAACCGAATATCCGACCGAATTCGAATTCACCGAATTCGAATAAACCGAATTCGAAATACATTTTCGGTTTTCGAATCGAATTTTAAACCGATTCGAATTTAAATACGGTTTTCGGTTTGGTTTTCGAGTTTATGTTTCAGCTCGAAAACCAAACCGAAAACCGAAAACCGAATTCATTTTTATTATTTATTTTTATTATATATTATATAACTTATTACATATTTATATTAAATTATCATGGACCTCCTACTAGATCCCTACATTAAATCCATAGTCCCTAATTCATTTTCCCATTTCTCTAGTTGTCAACACGTCTCAACCGCCATATATTGTCGTCGGCGACACTATTTTATTTTCGTCGTTTAATTGTCGAATATATACTAGCGTTAAGCTAAGTTTGCGTGATTTATATTTTTTTATAATTTAAGTAGATAAGATCTCTTTAACAACTTATTTATTTTGTTAACTCTTTTTAAAAAAATTAACTTATGGGTAAGTGAGGTTCTATATTTGGTCTAAACCGAATATCCGACCGAATTCGAACCGAATTCGAATTCACTGAATTCGAATAAACCGAATTCGAATTTATTCAAATCGGTTCGGTTTTCGAATTTGCTTAAAAAAAATAAAAATTCGAAGAACCCGAACCGAAAACTCGAATAACCCGAAAACCGAACCGATGAACACCCCTAACTGAACATGCGGTTTATACACTATCGATAAATATCACTAAACACTTCACGGGAAGGTTCAGTGATAATAGTGATACAATTAAAACATTATTACAAAATTTAAGGTGTAAGACGCTTTCAAAATTTAGATGGTATAAATATACTTTTCTAAGTAGAGTTATGGAACTCCCAGAATGTAATAATGTACATTGGAAATCAAAATTTATTGACGGCCTTCCTAGCCTATTTGCTGAAAGAGTTAGAAGAAATCTCAAAAAGAGTCATTCAATAATACCATATAAAACATATACATATGGTGTATTAATAGATACTTGTATACAAAAAGGGCTAGCCTTATGTAATGAAATAAGGTTAAACCAACAAATTAAAAGACAGAGTCAAAGCGAACAACAACAATTAGGTCAATTCTGCCAACAATTTGGTATAGATAACCCAACATCTAAAAAGGAGAGAAGGGTAAAATATAATAAGTTTCATAAATATAGAAAACCATCCCAAAAATACTCAGACATGAAAAATGAGAAAAGGGAAGAAAAATCTAAAAACAAGTCAAAAAATTTCAAAAATAATAGGAAATGCCACAACTGTGGAAAATTTGGACACACATCAAAATACTGTTGGGCAAAAAAAATTAATAATATTGAAATTTCAGAAGACACAAAAATATTAATAATTCAAACTTTACAAAACTCAGAATCTGAAGAATCTGATTCAGATTCAATAAGTAGTAATTCTGAAATAAATGATCTAAATAATGAAAACATTTTTGAATTAAGCTCAGAAGACTCCGAATGTGAGCCTTGCCGGTCAGGATTAAATTGTCCTAAAAAAGAAACAAATAACCTAGATCGAATCAAAATATTGACAAATCAGAATTATATAGAATCATATCTCAATTCTCAGATATGAAAGTTCATGTTTTAACATCAAATCATGCTTTTGAATTATTAAAAGTCATTAGAGACCCATAATTAAGAATGCAGATCATAGATCAGTTCAATTCTGAACAAGGAACTTCATTCTCCAAAGAAGAAGAGGCAGAGGAAAAGAGATTAAATTATAATAAATCTTACACTATGAGTGAAGTAATGAACCAATTTAGACACAAAGTTCAAAACAAATAGGAGAATACAACTCTCAAAAATCTTTACAAAGAAATTAATAATTTAAAAGAAGAAATTAAGATATTAAAAAGGAAGAATATTATACAAGAATCAAGAATAACTAAGCTTGGGGATAAACCTCACGAAAATAATTAATATAATGACAAAAAAACAGAAATTGAAGAAAATATCTTCTTAGAATTTTTTTTATCCACAATAGAAATGGTTAAATCCCAAAAATGACACATAAGAATATCTCTCCTAATAGATAATCATTATACAAGGTCATTTACTGCTCTTGTTGATAGCGGAGCAGATTTAAATGTTATTCAAGAATGACTAACTCCCACTAGGTATTTTCATAAAACAAGCCATACCCTATGGCATGTAGGTGGAGATAAACTCCAAATCCAATATAAGCTTCCAAAAGCCTATTTATGTACTGATAATAAGTGTATTCCTCAAAGTTTTATACTTGCTAAAGATATATATCAAATCAGGTCATACTTGGAACCCCATTTTTAAACACCATTTACCCAATTAAGATGATTGATAATAAAGGTATTACATGAACTTTTCAGAAACATAATATTTTTCTAGAATTTATTGTGGAGCCATTTACTAAAATGTTACATAGTATATATGATAATATCAAAGGAAAACAAGATTAAATATACTTTTAAAACAAGAAATAAGTCTTATAACAATAGATGAACAACTAGAAAATCCTAAATTACAAGAAAAAATAGCTCTACTAAGAGACCAACTTTCAATAGATATTTGTAATGAATATCCTAATGCATTCTAGGATAGAAAGAAACATATAGTTTCACTACCCTATGAGGAATCTTTAGTGAAAAGAATATTCCTACAAAGGCAAGACCTTGCCAAATGAATTCAGAATATCTAGAATTATGCAAAAATGAGATAGATGCTCTATTACAGAAGGGGTTAATAAGTCCATCACAATCACCTTGGTCATGTACGGCTTTCTATGTAAATAAACATTCAGAAATCGAAAGAGGCGTACCAAGGTTAGTAATCAACTATAAACCCCTCAACAAGGTATTAAAATGGATTAGACATCCAATTCCTAATAAAAAAAGGATCTATTAGATAGGCTATATGATAGTTTAATATTCTCAAAGTTTGACTTGAAATTATGATATTGGCAAATTCAGATTGAAAAATCTGATAGATATAAAAAAAGCATTCAATGTCCCTATAGGACATTATGAATGGAATGTGATGCCATTTGGATTAAAAAATGCCCCATCCGAATTTCAAAAAATTATGAATAATATCTTCAATCCTTATAGCACATTTATAATTGTTTACATTGATGATATATTAGTATATTCAAAAACAATTGAAACTCATTTTAAACATTTAAATATGTTCAAAACAATAATAACTCATAATGGATTAATAGTTTCTAAACCAAAAATAGATCTTTTCAAAACAAGAATAAGGTTTTTAGGTCATATCATTGAAAAGGGAAACATTATTCCTATTAATAGAAACTTAGCATAACCTCAAACTAATCATACTCCTAAAACCGGTCACTCACATCCATTAAACCGACTCCTTTTCAAACATCATCTAAAGTCGCATTCGTTGCTTCAACCTGAAACAGACATTTCCGCCCTTGAACCCAGTTCAAGAGTCTGTGACAGTTTGTGCAGTGCTGAGAACGGTTATAGTCTCTAACCGGACTATCACCAAAGTGTGTGTGTTGTAAGCGGCCACTCTTCCTAGAAACCGGAAACACCCCGGTCCTCCAAGGGCGTCCCCGATCCTAACAGGGGGTCCCATTGCCTTACTCCGTTTTCACCCTTAAAATAGCCTCCGTGGACTACATTGACGCTAACAACAAAGTAGGATGATGAAACGCACTACATAATCCATTCAATAAAAATCATAGGAAAAAATAGATACAACTAGAAAGTCCCGAATGGCTTCCCATCTAACAAAGTCGAAAACTTTCTTGATATCTATTTTGAAAGCCACTCTCGGGGATATTTTCTTTTTCCCGTAGCCTTTTAAAAGTCTCTATATTAGAAGAATATTACGAGAGATGGTCCTACCAGAGATGAATGCATATTGGTTAAGATTTATAATTTTTCCTATGACATTTTTAAATCGTTTAGAAATGATTTTTGAAATGATTTTATAAATCACATTGCAACAGGAAATTGGTCTGAAATCTTGTACTTTCTCGGGTACCGTAGTTTTGGGGATCAAGGTTAGGACCGTTGTATTCCATTGCTTTAATATTTTCCTAATCTTGAAAAACTCTAGAACCTCATTAGTAACGTCTTTACCCTCAACCGATCAATTGTCTTTGAAGAACTGTGCCTTAAACCCATCAAGACCCGGGCTTTTATTCCCATCAATACTAAATAGAGCTTCTTTAATCTCAACCCTCGTGACCACCCTTATTAACTCGCGACTATCTTCTGCAGAAATTTTCCTATCAATAATCTGATATAAGGTATTCAGGTGACTTTGATGCTGCTTTCTTGTACACATAAGCTTATTATAGAAATCGTTAGCCAAATCTTGTACACCCTTTTGACCCTGAACATATAAACCATCATCATTCTTCAGCTTGTATACATTGTTTCTCATGTTTCTAGCCTTGCATTTTCTATAGAAGAAAGATGTGTTTTTGTCACCCAACGAGAGCCAACTGTCTTGATTTTTGTCTAATAAAATTCTCTTCAAGAAGAATTAGCTTCCTGAAGTTTTAAAGTGCATCCCTTACTGTTTCATTGAGTTGTTCATCACTATCATCCATTAGTAACATTTTATGAACTTCTTTCAGTTCTTCTCTAGCAGCCAGAACTCTATTGGAGATATTGCTGAACTTCTTCTTGTCAAAGCTTTGGAGATGATTCTTCAGGAGCTTAAACTTCTCATAAACCTTGTACATGTTGGATTCCCTGACATTTTTAGACCATACGCTTTTGAGAATACCCTTGAATTTTTCGTTTTCCATCCAGAAATTGAAATTTTAAAGGGCATTTTGAACATTTCTTACTTTTCCCAGAACAATTTAATCGGGCATTGATCAGATATACCCAGATTCAGAATGTGAAGTTAACTTCTTGGAAATTGGTTAATCCAGTTCTCATTTACCAGACATCTATCAATTCTACTTCTTCTAATTTGCTCAATCCCTCTCGAAGAAGAACAAGTGAAGAAATTCCCATAATGGGTAGGCTCGATACAACCCATATCTATGATGCAGTCATTAAAGTCAATCATATCCTAAGTTATTTCAGATTTTGGGCTATGATCAGATTCGTTTCTAGTTACGTTGTAATCACCGAGGATAGCCCAAGATTTATCACTACCGATCCAGTTTCTAAGACAATTCTAGAGGAGTCTTTTATCAGTGCTTGAGTTGCTACATAGACAATAGCAAGATTAAACACGATTCCTGTGATTCTGTCTTTGACCTCCACCAGGATTGCTTGATAAATCATAAAGAGAGCCCTGACCTTAGTAACTTTGTTATCCCAGATAACCCAGATTCTATCCGTTTTGTCATATGAGTTGTGAATTATTTCCAGCTGCTATTAATACACAACTTGCTAACCTTCTCAACTTTCCAGCTTTTGACTTTTATCTCAAGAATACCCATAATAGTGATCTTCTAGTTCTCAATGATCTTCCTAATTTCTTTGAATTTTAGAGATATGAGATTAATTAATTGTTAAGAGAGGGAGAGTGGTTAATTAAATAGTTAATTAAAATTTTAGAGAGAAAAGATAGATAGTTTGAGAAAATAAATAAAAATGTGGATAGTATGAGAAAGTTTATTTGAAACAGGGGTAGAACAGGAAATGGTTTAGGAGGAATAAATGATATGTCACTATATCACTAGTTGAAAAAATAATAAATGTGAGAAGAAATAGAAAAGAGATAAATTTTATTATTTTTTTACCATTCCCTCTCATATTCTCTTTGCCAAATTTTCTCTGCCAATCATATATATATATATATATAAAAGTAATGATACATACATCACCCTTATATAGTACCTTCGCATAGCACTTTCCTCATTTGGAAAGAAAGAGAAAATATATCTTATAAAAATACAAGAGAAATAATATATTAAATGTGTTATGCGAAAGTGTTATACAAAGGTGATATATATATATATATATATATATATATATATATATATGAGATAGATAATATAAATATACTATTTTTTATATTTCATAATTAGTTTATGATATCTTTAATTTTGTAATATTAAAATTTTGCGAATTATAATTAAAGAAAAGAGTCAAAATGTGAAAAAATAAATTGAAAATTCTTTTCGATGCGATTCGAATAATAAGAAAACTTTTTTTCCTTTTAACGTAAGTTGATATTTTATTTTATTATTTTTAACATATTTTCACTTAAATTTGTAGAAATAATTTATTATAATTATTTGTTATTAAATAGATCGACTTATATTAAGTTCTTAATATATTAAATGTAGTGATAATTCAAATTATAAAAAATAGCCCTCTCATTCTCATTACCAAACTGTGTTTGATATACATGGAAATGGCAGCCTAACTTTGTATTTAGAGATAAAACAAAAGGAAGAAAACAATATTATAGAAACTTTATTGGATATATTTGTTATGAAGTTTGGATTGAGATGAGCATGTGTATTTGGATAAAGAATATTATTTTTAAGGATCATTTGATTAGAAAAAATCAATGTACATTTAATGTTTGTAGTTATCGGATGCAAATTATGAGAAATATTATTATTATTATTATAATTTATGATATTCGTTCCGAAAAATTGGTAAAAATAAATTAGAAAGTTAATCGTTTTTTCAATATTACAAGCTCGATAAAAAGTTTGAAATATGTATTTATGTTCTATTATTGATTTTATGTTTTGCGATTTTTATTATTTTTATTTTTTCTCCTATAATGTTTATTTGTTGTGTTTAATTTTTTTTTATTATCATTTTTTAA
The DNA here is from genome assembly GCF_907164915.1 of Impatiens glandulifera. Classification (NCBI taxonomy): domain Eukaryota; kingdom Viridiplantae; phylum Streptophyta; class Magnoliopsida; order Ericales; family Balsaminaceae; genus Impatiens; species Impatiens glandulifera. The sequence goes on from NC_061866.1 coordinate 35,165,217, forward strand.
TATAAATTAACCATTAATATTTGTGATATGTGGCAATTCATCCAACTCCAAATATTTCTTTGTTATACTTTTTTGGGAACTATCACGCATGACAATAGCCTAGGAATCCCAAGTTCAAGAGGACTTAAATTAAATGAAATTCTAGAAGATAAGAGAAACATTTGAAACATCTTCTCTCATTTTCGATATTTTAATATATATATATATATATATATTTATTAGAGAGGTTAATTTTAATATATCAAAATAATATTTTTTTTTAAATTAGAGGAGAACTAGCATAACATTCCAAAGTCATCTTTCCCGCTTAAACTCAAAAGGCTTCTACATGGAATTGATCCTGTGCCCTTTTGGTTTCTTAAGCTGACTTTTACACTTGGACTACCTAAATAGGGTTACCTAGGTGGGGGTAACAAATTATAATCTTCGTGCATTCATAAATGGTTATTCTAATTATTGATGAATATCTTTAATAAATTTGTTGTTATATATTTCATCTTTTATATGAAATATTCCAAATGTTATATTCTATTTTGTACCACCTTCATAGAATGAGTAAACTTTTCATTCTCTCTTCAATATATTTGACTTATTCTTTAAAATAACTAAGGGGGTGCTTGCTTCAAATAAAGGAATGGGAATAGGATTGGGATTGATAGATGTGTGGAATGGGAATGGGTATGATTGATAGAAGTGTAGTGTTTGGTTAAGAGTTTTAATCATTCTTATTACCATTGATAACGTTTGGATTTCTAAAGTTATAAATATAATTTTGTTATTAAAATTATGATTAATTTTAATTTTAATTTTATTTTATTAAATTAAAAATATAAAATATTATTATTTTTATATTATTTAAAATATATAAAATATTTAAGTGACATAATTTAATAAAATATAAACATCTCATATTTTTTTATATTAATTATATTTTCTCAAAATAAAAATACTTATAACAAAAAAATATTGAATGTCTCAATTTTTTACTAATTATAAATAAATAATTATTTATTAAATATAAATAATATAAGACAAAGTGTTTCAAATATTATATACTTTAAATTAAATATAATATTTTATTTAATAATATATTATAACATGGTATAATTTTTTTAATAATAATTTTTATTAAAATATTTCATATTTAATTTTTTTATATTTTTTATATAAAATTGTTATTTTATTTTTAGTTTTATATTTTAATTAATTTATTTTAATTTTATTATTAATATATGATATTTAAAATTAATTATATAAAATTAATTTATTATTATTAGTTATTTTAATTATTACTAAAATTTTATTTTAAACGATTCCTTAATATTATTTAAATAATTGAAATTATTTATTTATAAATAAATAAAATTTATTATTATGTTAATTATAAAATAACATATAATATAATTATAAAATATATAAGATATTATAATTATAATTATAATTATAAGAGAGAAAATATGAGAGTGGAGATAGTGGGAGAGAAAATATATGGCTCCGGGAATCAAATCAATATCCTGGAATCAAAACCACCAACCAAACATCTCATTTTATTCCCTTTCCTATTCCTGAGTACAAAAACCACGTACCAAGCATACCCTAATTTTTGTGAATGTGGTACATAATGGAACATATTATTTGAAACAGCATATTTGAACTCTTTTATATATATTTATATTTTTTTCATAATTATTTTATATTTTTTATATTCTCTTGGTTAGAATATAGTGAAAAATTATATTAGATAATATAGTAACTTAAGTGATGTCATTACATTAAATAATAAAAATCTGAATATTATATATAATATTATCACAATGTTATAATATTGATAATATTTTACAAATATTTCATTAGTTTTTTGATAATTCTATTTGAATTGATATTTAGTGAAGGTTTATTATATGAATAAGTAGGGCTGTGCAAAAAAACGGAAAATCGGTAACCCAACCGAACCGATAGTTAACCGGTTTCATTTTAACAGTTTATTGGTTAACCAGTTCTAGTGGTTCCGGTTAATCGGTTTTTTACCGGTTAAACGGTTCGGTTTTCGATTTTCCTATTTTTCTAACGGTTTAACCGATAAACCGGTAATAATTTAATTTTATATATTTTTATATTTTATAATTTGTATTAGTTATTTTATAAATAATTTTTAAAAAACATTATAATCTATATAAAATTTTACAAAAAAAAATTTAAAAAAAATTAAATAATTTCATTAAAATATGTAAAATTGTTTTTATAACTAATACAATAATGTGGAATTATAAATTAAAAAAATCAAAATAGTTAAACAAATTAAAACTTGATGTCTTCAAAGTTCAACATTCACTTCATGTTTTAACTTTCTCTCCAACACGTCCAACACAGAAACACCTAAAATCAAAGTTATAAATTATAATTTATCGATTACACTTCCCGTTCTATCGGTTGAGAAGGGGATTCAATCATATTCGCTTATACTTGGTTAGTCAAAGACTAATCGACATAATGAATTTGAATTTTCTCATTGTTACAATAGAATTATATATTATAACATAATTTATTTATTTTTTATAAATTTATTACTTAATTAAAAAAAATTGAATTATCGATTCCTAGTTAAACTCAAACCAAAATTGACCAAAACCGGTAGAACCAGAATCGGTAAAACCGATTCCATTAATGACCGGTTAACCAGTTTATAAAATAAAAGCCAAAACCAGTATTAATCGGCCGGTTGAACACCCCTATCAATAAGTTTCTAACCCCTATCAATAAGTTTCTACTCAAAACTTTCTAAATATATAAATATATATGTTTATTTATTTATTTATTTATTTATTTACACAAAAATATACTATATAAATGGTTTTAGTTTCGTTTTTTTCTATTGGACTTTGTGATTCTAGAAAGAGAAGGAAAAAGAAAATGGATGAATTAAAGCCCAGGACAACAAATATAATCCCTTTAACACCTTTAGGATTTCTAGAGAGAGCAGCAACTGTTTACGGCGACTGCACCTCGATCATCTATAACTCTGTAACATTCAATTGGTCGGAGACCCACCGGCGATGCCTTCAGCTCGCTTCATCCATCCAATCCATCGGCGTTCTCCGAAACGACGTCGTCTCCGTTCTCGCTCCAAACATCCCGGCGATGTATGAGCTCCACTTCGCGGTTCCAATGGCAGGCGCCGTACTCAACACTATTAACACCCGTCTGGACTCCCGCACCATCTCCGTCCTCCTCCGTCACAGCGAATCTAAACTCATCTTCGTCGACTACGAGTCCTCGTCCCTGATACTCGAAGCTCTCTGCCTCTTCCCACCGAATTCTCCACGTCCCTTACTCATCCTCATCAATGAGGTCGGTCAAGTACTCGAATCCCCGACCACCGCCGTTGATTTTGTCTCCACCTATGAGGATTTTGTGAACAAGGGTCGTCCGGACTTCGAGTGGGTTCGACCAATTAGCGAGTGGGACCCGATTGTCCTAAACTATACCTCCGGGACCACTTCGTTGCCGAAGGGCGTCGTCCATTGCCACCGCGGAATTTTACTGGCGACCATAAATTGTTTAATGGATTGGGCGGTGCCGAGGCAGCCGGTTTACTTATGGACCCTACCAATGTTTCACGCCAACGGTTGGTGCTTACCATGGGGAATTGCAGCGATGGGCGGCGTTAACGTATGCCTCCGTAAATTCGACACCGCTTCCATATTCGAAGCGATTCGTGTTCATAACGTGACCCACATGTGCGGTGCCCCGGTTGTCCTCAGCATGCTGACCAACAACCCCGACGAGAAACCACTCCGAATCCCGGTTCAGTTTCTGACCGGCGGCGCGCCCCCTCCGGCAGCCTTGCTCATACGGACTGAGGCGTTAGGGTTTGTTGTCAGCCACGTATATGGGCTGACGGAGATGGCTAGTAATGTGGTGTCATGCGCCTGGAAGCCAATCTGGAATAAACTATCGGTTGACAAGCGGGCTAGGATGAACGCGAGGCAGGGCGTGCGAACTTTGTTGACCACTGCGGTTGATGTGGTTGATCCTGAAACAGGGATGATCGTGAAGCGGGACGGTTCGACCCTTGGAGAGGTAGTTATTCGCGGTGGGTCTCTAATGTTGGGTTATTTGAAAGACCCGATGGGAACATCCAAGTGCATGAAAGATGGTTGGTTTTATTCGGGCGACGTTGCGGTGATGGATCCGGACGGGTATTTGTCGATAAAAGACAGATCGAAAGACGTGATAATTAGCGGGGGAGAGAATGTTAGTAGCGTGGAGGTGGAGTCGGTTCTCTATATGCACCCGGCGGTTAACGAAGCAGCGGTGGTGGCTAGACCAGATGAGTTTTGGGGGGAGACGCCGTGCGCTTTTGTGAGCCTGAAGGAGGGGATAAAAGTGGGTCCATCGGAGAAGGAGGTGGTGGAATATTGTCGTGAAAGGATGCCTCACTTCATGGTGCCGAAGACAGTGATATTCATGGAGGAGCTGCCTAAGACTTCTACCGGAAAAATAAAGAAGTTTGAGCTTAAAGAGAAGGCCAAAGCTATGGGTACAGGGAAGATGAGTCGTCTATGAGTTACACCTTTGAGAGAAAAAATAAAAATAAGAAGAAAGATCTAGGGCTCGTCCACATGATCGTTTTTTCCTGGAAATTAATGCTGTCAAACTAAATAAGCTATTCTTAGTCTTAGTTTGATTGAAACTATAATTATGAATACAGCAAATAAATGTGTAATGATATTTACACACAAATCTCTATAATTTTAGCTTGCATTAACTCGCGTTATTTTCCTCGTGTCTAATCTCGACATAAACAATTAGTCACTTTAGGTTGGGTTGGTAGTATACCTCAATTTTAATACATACTTTATACCTTATATCGAAAATCCGATATAGAAAAATTCATACATTTACTTTTCTTAATTTTGATATATCTTGATTTTAGTATATTTTAATTTCGGCGTTAATTATGATATATAGTGAGTTAATCCTAATGTATTCCCTCTCTTAGTCAATAATAATTAAACCCACACTTGGCAGCAAATAACCAAAACACTTGGCACTTTAATAAATCTCCACTATACCCAGTTGCACAGCTTGCATGCCCTCCACCTAGTATACCATTTCATTTGGCCACATTATACTCCATTACCATTATTCATTAGGAAAATTTAGTTCTCTCTATCAGCAAAAGATATAAAAAGTTCTCTATAAAACTCTTTCAAGAACAACCAACAATTAGGAATCCTTGAAGAACAACCAACCATAGTAGCCTTGAAGAAAAGCAAGTATCTAATAGCTTAGGAAGGACGACCAACCTTAGCAAAGACCATTTCTTTAGCCAATTTCGAAATTAAGGCATGTCCTTTTCAAACTCACTTTTAAAACCCACATATAGCTATGTTATTCATGTTTTTCTGTATAATCTGTATATATGATTGAATAGCATGATTTTATGACATAACATGGTTTTGTTGACAAGCATGATTGATAAATAAGTTGTTTTTCCCAAGTATGATAATGTTTACCATGTTTTCCAAGTATGATAGGGTTATCATGATTTATAAAATATATACAATATTTATGAAACTCAATACTTATTAGTTATGCATATATGGTGATCCCTTATTGATGAATAAGAATTGACGGAAATGGGAGGAGGTTGGCCAGGATGAGCTCTGGTCAGCTAAATCTAAAATAATCTAATTATGGTCAGCTAAATCTAAAATAATCTAATTATTATGGGACGAGAGTTTTTAGGATGAGCTCTAGTTACTTTACCCAAACTAAAAGATGGTCCAAATAGGTCATGGGCTTTTAGGGATGGATTCCTAATTGTGCTTAGCCAAATACGACTCAAATAAATTACATGCCTTTAGGATCTGCTCTGAATGGTCTAGGTCAAAATACGGTTCAAGATGTAACTGTACATACATCATGATATTATTTCTTTAAACATGTCTTTGATGTTTATAAATATATTATTTCCTTTTTAAATGATGAACACTTTTTATGCATATGTAACCCTTTTAAAAGCAAAGCATTCCAGATTGTTTTAAATAATTATTTTCTTGTCAAGTAACTAAACTCACTATGCTTGGGTGCTTTAGTTACAAAACCATAGCTAGTATGAACATGAAGGATTGAGTCTTAGAGGGGAGCAATCTGATAGAAATGGGTATGGAAAGAGGGAACAAGACTGATGGGCTTAACTTGTAGTTTTGTATATTCACTTAGTTTATATTTTAATATCTTTAATTGGTTGTCTAATGGAGAATTTATATAAGACTTGTGTTGGGTCAAATTATTTTGACTAAGTGTTGAAATAATTTAACCACTTAGATTTTGATGATGAAATAACTTATAAGTTTTGATACAGGTGTATTGAGACAATATGTTATAAGACTTGGATCTAATGAGGGTCATTAGACCGATTTTGGCTTTCATTGCATAAAATTAGACGTACAGTCTAACTCATCGGAGTTAGACGTACAGTCTAACTCATCGGAGTTAGACGTGTAGTCTAATAGACGTGTAATTAGACAGATGGTCTAATAGATACACGGAATTAGACGTAAGTCTAATAGAATTAGACGTACAGTCTAAGTCTAACTCATCGGAGTTAGACGTGTAGTCTAATAAATGTAAAGAATTAGATGTAAGTCTACTGAATGCACGAAATTAGACGTAAGTCTAATAGGATTAGACGTACAGTCTAACTTATCGGAGTTAGACGTGTAGTCTAATAAATGTAAAGAATTAGACGTAAGCCTAATGAATGCACAGAATTAGACGTAAGTCTAATATATTTGTAATTAGACGGGTAGTCTAATTGATATTCGAAATTAGACGTACTGTCTAACTCATCGGAGTTAAACGTGTAGTCTAATATATTTGCAATTAGACGGATAGTCTAATTTATGCAGAATTAGACGGGCAGTCTAACTTAGTGGAGTTAGACGTGCAGTCTAATAGGATGTGAAAGTTAGACGTGCGTCTAACTCCTTCAGACAAGTCTGAGGTAGAATCGGAATTAGACGTGCAGTCTAACTCAGTGGAGTTAGACGTGCAGTCTAATGGTTATTGAATAATTAGACGTGTAGTCTAACTAGTGAAAGTTAGACGTGCGTTTAACTCCTTCAGACAAGTCTGAGGTAGAACCGGAATTAGATGTGCAGTCTAACTTAGTGGAGTTAGACGTGCAGTCTAATGGTTATTGAATAATTAGACGTGTAGTTTAATTAGTGAAAGTTAGACGTGCGTCTAACTCCTTCGGACAAGTCTGAGGTAGAACCGGAATTAGACGTGCAGTCTAACTCAGTGGAGTTAGACGTGCGTCTAACTTCTTCAGACAAGTCTGAGGTAGAGCCAGAATTAGACGTGCAGTCTAACTCAGTGGAGTTAGACGTGCAGTCTAATGGTTATTGTAATTAGACGCGAGTCTAATTCTATTAGACCAGGTGGTCTAATAGACGTTTTTCTATTAGAAGGAGATGACTTATTTTATTAAACTGATTTTCACAATCCGTCTTACTGAAATACGTCTAATCTAGCATATCACCTACCCACGTGCTATAGCTGTACCCTACTTCTGCTCCTCTTTCAAATGAAGATTAGTGCAGCAGCTATATGAATACAATCAAGGAATTCCACGTAAGAGAATTTTCCTCAAATTACTTGTTTTGCAGGTACATCCCTAATGGAATATTCGGCGCACTACTAGTGATGTACGACCACGATCCTTGTGATCAGAACCTGCTGTGTACAATGGAGGTTTTCCAATGGAAGAGTGCCACGTATCATTCTTGAAGTTTCGACCGTTAGCTCCTGCTCAGTATTTAACCAATCCTAAGGTCAACGAACGAAACATATGTTACTTGCCAATCTTGCTTATTGAAACTACAGAGAATTCAAGCCTTTGAATATTGTGAAGCTTCTTTGTGATTGTAGTGTATGTGAATCGAGAGAGAGAGCTAGAATCAAAACACCTTTAGTTGAGTGATATTCTTCATCTTGTAATTGAACAGAAAGTGTTATGTTCAATAGTTAGCTAAGTGTGTGTGTAAACTGTATTTGATTCTAATCATATTATAGTGAATCCTTCCGGTGGTTGGAAGAAGGGGTGACGTAGGAGAGTTTCTCCGAACATCCATAAACAAACTGCTGTGTTCTTCTTTTCTGTCATCTTTTCATATTTTATCGTGTGCTTCAAACCCAAGTAAACAATTCCTCCTTGAATCCGTTTCAAGTGTTTACACAAGTTTGCGTAGAATAGAAAGCGAATTAAATCCCTAACATGATTTCTTTCAAACCGTTTTTCATAAGCCTTCATCCTTAGCCAGACCCCCGTCTCTATCGATAAAGTCGATCCTATCAATTGGTATCAGAGCCTTGTTTCTATTCTCAAGCATCAAGAACCCAAAGCATGTCTTGCATCAATGAAATTCCTCTTCTGTCAAAGGATAACCACGATTGTTGGATGATAAGGATGCAAGCTCACTTGGCTGCTATTGACTATGATATGTGGAGTGTTAACACCGATGGCCCCATAAAGATTTCAAAGCCAAGAAGTGAGTAGACTACTGAAGAAAAGGTGACTAACAACCTGGATAATGTTGTTAAGAATATTCTGTTCCAGTCACTCAACATGAATATGTTCTGTGAGATCAAGTCCTGTTCCACTGCAAAAGAGATGTGGGATAAGCTCAACCAGATCTACGGTGTAAATTCTCAAGCAAAGAAGAACCAGAAAACATTCATTTGCAGTCAGAACAAGTCCAGATGGGCTGACAGTCATATAGAGGAGTCTCCAGCTGAAAAAGAGAATGAAGATGTAACTTGTCTGACGGCAGATGACCAATCTAAGGTAAATGATATCTCTGCACCAGAATTTAAAAACGAGGAGTTAACTAATGCACTCAATGAAATGGCCATTGAGTACAAGAAGTTATCTGACTCTTTTTATGAAATGAAATTTAAATATGAATCAACTGTTCTTTCTCCAAACCAAGAATTAAAACCAAATGGTTTTGATGAAAACTTAACAGAGATCTCATCTGAGAATGAGATACTCAAAGAACAGATTCAAACCCTTTCATCTGAAAACAAAAGGCTTAACTATGTTGTCAGTGCATGGACAAGATCAGGAGATGCTTTTAAATATCAGATCAGCATGTTGAAACTTGCTAGATCTAGATCTGGATTGGGATTTGATAGCAATGACCTTAATCTATCCTGCAAAAAGTCAAAACCAAATGACAAGTTTAAGCCTATGAACTTTGTCAAAGGGAGTATGACTGACATTGAATCTGATCCTATTTAAGAAGAAGTTACTTTCAAAAATGAAATAGTTTATGTTCCACCGACTGTTAGCTGTCTTAAGAATAAGCTAGAAAAAGCTAATAAGTCTGGTAATTCAAAACCTGATTCTAAGTCAAGGAGTTTTAAAAGAAAATCTTCTTCAAAAGTTAAAGGATCAGTGGCTAGCAGAAAGTCGTCTGCCAAGTCAAAAACATACGCATTAATCACAACTCAAAATGGAAAGTCCATCAGAATAACTCAAATATGGATTCCTAAGGGACTGATTGACCGAGGACCCAATTGAAGATGGGTACTAAAAGATTGTAAATATCTATTTATGTAGGTACAAATAAATGAAGGACTGAAGGAATCTGTATGGTATCTTGATAGCGGATGTTCTAGGCATATGATAGGAAACAGACGGCTTCTCACTGATATATCAGACTACTCTAGACCTAAGATCACATTTGGTGACAACAAGACGGGTAAGACCATGGGTAGGGGTAAGATTATCCATGGTAACCTAACTATTAATGACGTGCTGCTTGTTGACAATCTGTGTTATAATTTAATCAGCATTAGTCAATTATGTGATAATGGTTTGTCAGTAGACTTTTAAACTCATGCATGTTTAGTTAAAGACCAAGATGGAAACATTTTATTGACTGAAAGTAGAGTAGGAAACTCATATAAAATGAATTGGCAAAAAGAGACATCTGACCCTATGTGCATGATTGCCAAGAATGACCAGAAATGGTTATGGCATAAACGTTTGAACCATTTGAATTTTAAAACCATCAACAACATTTGTTCAAACAACTTAGTTATTGGTTTACCCAAACTTCAGTTTTCAAAGGACAAGATATGCAGTGCTTTCCAGTTAGGTAAACATGACAGATCATCGTTCAAAAGCAAAGGGAAATCACAATCCAGCCGTATCCTAGAACTTTTACATACGGATCTTTTTGGTCTAATTCCTGTAAAGAGTATAGGAGGAATGAGATTTGCCTTAATTATTATCGATGACTTTTCTCGTTTTACATGGGTTGCATTTTTACCATCAAAAGATAAAACTGCTGAAAACTTGATTATGATATTTAAAGGGATTCAGAATCAGAAATCTTTAAATATCACATGCATCAGAAGTGATCAGTGAACTGAATTTACTAACAGATACCTATCATCTTATCTTGAGGAGACTGGAATTAGGCACGAGTTGTCTAGTGCTAGAACTCCACAGCAAAACGGCATTGCTGAGAGAAGAGTGAGAACTTTGAAGGAAGCAGCGAGGCCTATGCTTGCTGAATCAGATGTTCCTCATAGGTTTTGGGCGGAAGCCATTAGTACTACTTGCTATACAAAAAATCGGTCAATAATTAACAAACGTTTTAATAAAACTCTCTATGAACTGTATTATGGGAGAATTCCCACAGTTTCTTACTTTAAGATATTTGAGTGTAAATGTTTTATCCATAAGAATGGAAAGGTTTATTTGACTGCTTTTGATGCTAAAGTAGATGAGGGATTCATGTTGGGATACTCATCAGTAAGCAAGGCTTACAGAGTTTACAACAAAAGAACAAAGATTGTTGAAGAATCCCTTCATGTAGTGTTTGATGAGTCTGTTGAGAGAAAATCCAATGAACCCATTGATCTTGCTGACAGACTGCAAGCGGCTAGTCTTGAGTCTGTAAGTGAAGAAAAAGAAACCTTGGACAAACGGATGGTTCTATCTGATCATGTGGCTGATCCGGTTGAAATTCAACCAGACATGCAAACTCCTGTTCAACAAGAAGTTGAGAGTTTGGATGTCGCTCTGTCACCGGTTTAGATGACCAATCCCCTTGGTTCCAACTTCAGATGGAACAGAAATCATCCACTAGAACTGATAATCGGAAATCCTTTTTCTCCTCGAAGGACAAGACGTCAACTGATGGATGAAATGGCCAATTCTGCATTTATTTCTCAAATTAAACCGAAGAAAATTGGTGAAGCTATAGTTGATCCAGATTGGATCAATGCTATGCAAGAGGAGTTAAACCAATTTGCTAGAAATAAAGTGTGGTATCTTATTCCTAGACCAACTGACAAGTCAGTCATAGGAACAAGATGGGTCTTTAGAAACAAGCTTAGTGAAGATGGCTTAGTCATTAGAAACAAAGCTCGTTTAGTTGCTCAAGAATACAGACAAAAGGAAGGTATTGATTTTGATGAGTCTTTTGCACCGGTTGCAAGACTAGAGGCAATCAGAATCTTCTTAGCATATGCATCATTTAAGAATTTTAAAGTCTTTCAAATGGATGTAAAAAGTGCATTCCTAAATGGAAAATTAAGTGAAGAAGTATACGTTGAACAACCCCTTGGTTTTGTAGATCATATTTTGCCAAATCAAGTTTACAGGCTTAACAAAGCATTGTATGGTCTAAAACAAGCTCCTAGAGCTTGGTATGACACTTTTACCAATTTCTTGTTTGATCATGATTTTGTTGTTGGAACAGTGGATAAAACCCTGTTTAGATTTACTAAAGATTCTCACATACTACTTGTTCAGATATATGTTGATGACATTATTTTTGGGTCAACTAACCCTAAACTGTGTGAGAAATTTGCCAAGTTGATGCAGGATAGGTTTGAAATGAGCATGATGGGAGAACTTACATTCTTCCTTGGGCTTAAGATCCGTCAGCTAGAAAACGGAACTCTTATCAACCAGGCCAAATACACCAAAGAATTGTTAAAGAAGTTTGGTTTGGAGAACTGTTCTGCAGCAGCTACTCCAATGAGTTCTTCAGTTAAATTGGATAAAGATGAAGGTGGCCAAAGTGTCGATGTAACAACATATAGAAGACTCATCAGTTCTTTGCTATATGTAACTGCTAGTAGGCCAGACATTCAATTTGTTGTTGGCATTTGTGACAGATTTCAGGCTGATCCTAAACTCTCTCATTTTACTGCTGCTAAACGTATTCTTAAATACTTAAAGGGAACTCAAAATGTGGGACTATGGTATGCGAAGGATTCCAGTTTCAATTTAATTAGTTTCTCAGATGCAGATTATGTAGGATGCAAAATTGATAGAAAAAGCACAAGTGGAACTTGTCAGTTCCTTGGAGATCGTCTAATCACATGGTTCAACAAGAAGCAGACGTTGGTCTCCACGTCTACAACAGAAGCAGAGTATCTTGTAGCTGGTAGTTGTTACTCTCAAGTTTTGTGGATTCAACAACAGTTCAGAGACTATGGGATTGAGGCTGATGAATCTCCAATTTTCTGCGATAATACAAGTGTTATTGCAATCTCCTACAACCCAGTTCTGCATTCTCGGACAAAGTACATTAAAATCAGGCATCATTTCATCCGAGAACACGTCAATCAGAAGCAAATTCGTCTTGAACATGTTCCTACAGATCAACAAACTGCGGACATTTTCACGAAACCTCTAGCGGAAGCTAAGTTTTCTCATTTTAGAAACATGTTAGGTCTTGTTGATCTTGATTGACGTAATTACGTGCATAAATTAAGGGGGACTTATTGTTCAAAACGCAACTGAACAGATATGAAAGGCGAAGGTCTTAATTTGTCCTAAGGATTCAGAGTTTTGAGAAACACAGCTACTTAGACACTCGTCTACTTTAGCAATTTCATCTTCATATGAAATCATTGTCTTGGTTATTCTAACCTGCTTGGTTAGACGGATGCTTCTAATAGAAGTTAGATGTTTTTTCGTCACGAGCAAGAGGATGCTCACGTCTAACCAAACACACGTGTCTTACGTGATGTTATTGCATAATTAGACGTACACGTCTAATAGACTGATTTTCAAAAGGAAGTTGAAAATGTGATAAGGAGAATAAACGTCTAATTACTGGTGCAATTAGACTCTTCATCTTCCGGCTATTTGGACAGCTGTCCGTTAATGATTTCTGATCAAGTATACTTTCCCGCCGAAAAATAAATCAGTCATTCCTCAAAAGAATTGAAGACACGTGTCTCTCAATATGCAAGGAATGACTAATATTTTTGACAACTTTTGCTTGTACACTTAGTATTAAACGTTCTGTTTCATGCTAACATTAAATATTGTGTTTATTGGGAACTGTCTTTTAAAGTTCTTGACGGTAGGAACAATCATTAGTTTTTTCTATATGATTAAAAACCCTAATATTGATAGGATCATTTACTCTAAAAGATAGAAGATCCTTGAAATCAATCTCTCTCTCTCTTTAGAAGTCGAATCATTCTAACCCTTGTTCATCAATTCATAATGTTGCCTTTCCGACCAAAATCGATTCAAGTGGACTTTCAATCCGTATCCACTTTACAATCTCCAGGAATGAATAGGATGTTCGAATCGTTAAAAGCTTCTGGGCTGAGAAGATTCCTCACCCCTCATGAAATCTATCACGAACAGTTAGTTAACGAATTCTTCAAAACCGTTAGCTTCTATCAAGACAGTGTTATTACTGGTGCAGTAATGTGTCAGATGGTCTGTATTTCAGAAGAATCTTTTGGTGTGTTTTTCCATCTCCCAAAAGAAGATATTGATGATTTCTCGACCACTCCTCCTAATCTAATGATTACGATGATGAAAGTCTTTTCCGATTCCCCTGAAGTAGACATTCATGGAAAGAAAAACCTCCTGAAGGTTAAATATGCTCTCTTAAGCGATATCATATCGAAATCTCTTCTGTCTAAAGAAACTTTTTACAAGTATTGTACGAAAGTCTTTCAGATAATGGTGGCTATCACTAGGGGTGTTCCTGTGAACTGGACAAGCTTCCTCTTCGGGAATCTTGTCACAATGGTTGTTGCTCAGAAGAAGATTTTCGGATTTGATGGTCCTCTCAGCTCTCTTCTTTGTTTCCTCCTGAATAAACCCAGTAAGAGCTTTCCCCTTCCTTCTAAGATCCTGAACTACCAGAAAGTGGTAGATTACATTCAAAGGGTGGAACGCTCAAGTCTAAGAAAAAGAAAAGAGAAGACTCTAACTCCCCTCTAACCGCAGTCTTATAGATCTCTTAGGTTGAAGTCTATCCTTTCCAGAAGTTATGACCAGAAAGAAGAAGAAGAAGAATAGTGATTAAATGTCTTTTTGAAGTTATTTTGAATGTTTTCACGATGTTTTTGGTAAACTTATTTTGGTTACATTGAACAATATTTTGAGTGTTTCTTCTGAAAACACTCATATGTGATTAACTTGGATATTTTTGAATGATTTACTTGCATGCTAATGGTTTTGATTATATGATGAATGCATGCTTTGATATATATACGCAAGTTTGCAATTTCTTCATCAAAAAGAGGGAAATTGTTGGGTCAAATTATTTTGACTAAGCGTTGAAATAATTTAACCACTGAGATTTTGATGATGAAATAACTTATAAGTTTTGATACAAGTGTATTGAGACAATATATTATAAGACTTGGATCTAATGAGGGTCATTAGACCGATTTTGGCTTTCTTTGCATAAAATAAGACGTACAATCTAACTCATCGGAGTTAGACGTGTAGTCTAATAGACGTGTAATTAGACGGATGGTCTAATAGATACACGGAATTAGACGTAATTCTAATAGAATTAGACGTACAGTCTAACTCATCGGAGTTAGACGTGTAGTCTAATAAATGTAAAGAATTAGACGTAAGTCTAATAGGATTAGATGTACAGTCTAACTCATCGGAGTTAGACGTGTAGTCTAATAAATGTAAGGAATTAGACGTAAGCCTAATGAATGCACAGAATTAGACGTAAGTCTAATATATTTGTAATTAGACGGGTAGTCTAATTGATATTCGAAATTAGACGTACTGTCTAACTCATCGGAGTTAAACGTGTAGTCTAATATATTTGCAATTAGACGGATAGTCTAATTTATGCGGAATTAGAGGGGCAGTCTAACTTAGTGGAGTTAGACGTGCAGTCTAATAGGATGTGAAAGTTAGACGTGCGTCTAACTCCTTCAGACAAGTGTGAGGTAAAACCGGAATTAGACGTGCAGTCTAACTTAGTGGAGTTAGACGTGCAGTCTAACTTAGTGGAGTTAGACGTGCAGTCTAATGGTTATTGAATAATTAGACGTGTAGTCTAATTAGTGAAAGTTAGACGTGCGTCTAACTCCTTCAGACAAGTCTGAGGTAGAACCAGAATTAGACGTGCAGTCTAACTCAGTGGAGTTAGACGTGCAGTCTAATGGTTATTGAATAATTAGATGTGTAGTCTAATTAGTGAAAAGTTACACGTGCGTTTAACTCCTTCAGATAAGTCTGATGTAGAACCATAATTAGACGTGTAGTCTAACTCAGTGGAGTTAGACGTGCAGTCTAATGGTTATTGTAATTAGACGCGAGTCTAATTCTATTAGACCAGGTAGTCTAATAGACGTTTTTCTATTAGAAGGAGATGACTTATTTAATTAGACTGATTTTCACAATCCGTCTAACTGAAATACGTCTAATGCTCAGTTTAAGCAGTACGCTTGAATCTAGTATATCACCTACCCACGTGCTATAGTTGTACCCTACTTCTGCTCCACTTTCTAGTGAAGATTAGTACAACAGCTATATGCATCCAATCAAGGAATGCCACGTAAGAGAATTTTCCTCAAATTACTTGTTTTGCAGGTACATCCCTGATGGAATATTAGGCGCACTACCAGTGATGTACGACCACGATCCTTGTGCTTAGAACATGTTGTGTACAATGGAGGCTTTCCAATGGAAGAGTGCCACGTATCATTCTTGAAGTTTTGACTGTTAGCTCCTGCTTAGTATTTAACCAATCCTAAGGACAACGGACGAAGCACATGTTACTTGCCAATCTTGCATACTGAAACTATAGAGAATTCAAGCCTTTGAATATTGTGAAGCTTCTTTCTGATTGTACTGTGTGTGAATCGAGAGAGAGAGCTAGAATCAAAACACTTTTAGCTGAGTGATATTCTTCATCTTGTAATTGAACAGAAAGTGTTATGTTCAATAGTGAGCTAAGTGTGTGTGTAAATTGTATTTGATTCTAATCATATTATAGTGAATCTTTCCGATGGTTGGAAGAAGGGGTGACGTAGGAGAGTTTCTCTGAACATCCATAAACAATCTGTTGTGTTCTTCTTTTCTGTCATCTTTTCATATTTTATCTTGTGCTTCAAACCCAAGTAAACAATTCTGCCTTGAATCCGTTTCAAGTGTTTATACAAGTTTGCGTAGAATAGAAAGCGAATTAAATCTCTAATAGGATTTCTTTCAAACCGTTTTTCATAAGCCTTCATCCTTATTCAGACCCTCGTCTCTATCGATAAAGCCGATCCTATCAACTTGTATAGAATTATGATAGATGTGATGGAGTTTAGCTTATCTTGTTGTAGATTCTTTTGGCATATTATGAAGCATGTATATATGAATTATATGTTAAACATGACCAGAATTATATGGCTTCCGCTAATGATATCAATGTTAATAGATCTAATTGTTTGAGAAATAGTTATAATATATGAGTAGAAATGTTTCACCTTCGGTCTTAGGTGCGGGAGCTCTCGGTCCTAAGCCTGGGATTCTTGGTATTAACGTTAGACCTATCGGTATTAGGGTTTGGGATCTCGGTCCCAAGTTCGGACCTCTCCGTCCTATGGTTTAGGATTCTCGTTCCCAATGTCACACCTCTCGATCCTAAGGTTTAGGATTCTCGGTCCCAAGGTCGGACCTCTTAGTCCTAGGGTTTGGGATTCTCGGTCCCAAGGTCTGACCTCTTGGTCTAGTTGGATCTCTCAGTTTCATCTCAAGAACATCGATCAGACCTCCTAGCCCTAGCTCAAGAACATCAGTCCTAAGTCTCGTTCATAGGATCGAATTTCTCGGTCATAGGTTTAGGTCCAGACCGAGGATCTTAAGTTGGATCTCTAGGTCCAAATCTATCAAGCCTTGGTCCTCAAGAACACAAAAGTGTAGGTTTTTAAATTAATCTTTTTAGCTCTGATTCTTTGATCTAAGAGATTGGATAAGTTTACAAAGCTCCCAAGAATATGTTGATCATCATCTCAAGGTATCAATCAACCTAAATGTTGATCAATTTGTTCAAAATAGGTTTTGTTAAAAAAAAATGTGTTTTTTATATCTTAAAGTTGTTTTGAGGTGTAAGGATATATCTAATAACTTCTTTATACTACATATACTTGATTGGTACCAAAACAAGAACACTAGTTTTTGTTTTGACCAAATCAAGAACTCAAATATTTTAATTTATTTTGAAATTTTTTATTTTGATCAAACATAATCGGGATGAATCAAACATTATACAACTGCCCAAAATCATTACAATCATGTTAGTAAGCTTTATGGGTTGTGATTCAAAATAATTAACTCAAGAATAGTTATAGACACTCATTTTTAACCCCCCCCCCCCCCCCCACACACACACAAATTTTATAGTTTATACTTTTAATAAATCTGAACTTAAACAAACTTTTCAAATTTATTCATGGACTCATTGCAAGATTTATTTTAAAGACAATTATTTTTCTAACAATTGCGTTTTTAGAAATAATTAATTTTGAATTCTTAATAAAATTAAGGTAATAATTTGTCTAAATTACAACACTTAGGGAATTTATTATATTTTGAATATTCAAGGTTTCAATTAATTAATTACCTTAGGTATTTATAATTAAAAAGTTACAAAATATATATTAGCAATTTTTTAATGATTTAAAAAAAATAGTTATATATAATTTTTTTAATTAAATTAGTTGTTTTAAATTCGCTTAGATTAGTTATTTTAAATAATTAGTTTAGTTATCGATTAGATTAGTTTAATTAAGTTTTTTTTTATTCCTTTAGATTATGATTAAATAAGATTATTTCCTTTTTAAAAGAATAATCATTTTGTTTTCCCTTATATTTATTATTAATTAGTTAATTGTTTAGATTAATAATTTGTTTTTTAATTAACCTTTTTATAGAATTTTGTAGACACGTTAAGGGGAAAAAATTAAAAGAGAAATGAAAAATCCAATTGTGCGAAATGAAGAATCCAACCGTGCGATTTTGGAGAACCGCTATGGGCAAAATCAAAAGGAAAAGAGAAAGATGCAACCGTGCATGAGTTGAATAAGGAACTTGAAGACTTGGTCATTTTTTAATTAAAAATTAAATGACCAAGTATTACATTTTTTTAATTCGATCTTAAATCCTATTGGATAACACTTGATAGTGACATGTAAAGTGAAGATTGCTCCATTTTTAAACATTTCTACATGTTAATATGTAATAATTTTTTGATATATCATATCTTTTAGTTTATCGACAACAAGATGTGGATATTCTCAGCCTACTTGAGAGACATCCTAGGTTTGAGTCCGTCAGGCGAGAAATTCTACGCCTAGTTAAATGGTCAAGTGTGTTTTAGGACTATGTACTTAACCCCCTTTTGACCACATTTTTTTGTTCGTTTCTATCTGAAAGTACTTTGAGTTTAAACGAGAGTCATAGCTTTAGATGATTTCTGGTGGATGGTTTCTGTTCCATCTGCAGTTTGATCCTAAAGAGTTAGATGTATGATCAGATGACTCCGCGACGTCCGAACTGTCAACAACCTGTTGAACGGAAGTTTTGACGTCTGGTTGATTCTCAACCGGATCAACCACTTGATCAAACAAACAATTCTTTTGAATAGGGAATTCATCTTCACTATCAGATTCAAGACTTGCCGCTTCTAATTTGTTAGTAAGATCGATGAGATCAATAGAATTGTTTTCAACAAATTCATCACAAACAACATAGAAGGATTCCTCAACAGTTTGTGTTCGATTATTGTATACTCTAAAAGTCTTATTGACTAAGGAGTAACCTAACATGATTCCAGCATCTACTTTAGCGTCAAAAGTGGTCAAATACTCTTTTCCATTATTATGAATAAAGCACTTACACCCGAATATTCGAAAGTAAGAAACTGTAGGAAGTCTTCCATAAAATAGTTCATACAATGTTTTGTCAAAGCATTTTTTAATTATTGGCCGATTTTGTGTATAGCATGCTGTGTTTATGGCTTCTGCCCAAAACTTCTTAGGAACACTTGAGTCAGCAAGCATAGATCTCGCTGCTTCCTTCAGTGTCCTAACTCTTCTCTCAGCAATACTAGTTTAATGCGGAGTTCTGGCACTAGACAACTCGGGTCTAGTACTAGATTTTTCGAGATAGGAAGTTAGGTATCTGTTGGTGAATCGGTTCCCCCAATCACTTATAATTGAAAAAATGTTTAAAGATTTTTGGTTTTGAATTCTTCTAAGGATCTTAATCAAATTTCCAGCCGTTCAATCCTTAGATTGCAAAAACACTACCCACGTAAATCGTGAAAAATCATCAATAATGACTAGGGTGAATCTCTTTCCTCCCAAGCTCTTTACAAGAATTGGATCGAAAAGATCCATATGTAAAAACTCCAAGCACCGGTTGGACTGAGATTTCCCTCTACTTCTGAACGATGATTTTCTCTATTTACCTAACTGTAAAGCAGGACAAACCTTGTCCTTTGAAAAATGAATATTAGGTAAACCAAACACAAGATTATGCGATCAAATGTTATTGGTTTTAAAATTAAGATGATTTAATCTCTTATGCCATAGCCAGTTCTGATCATTTTTGGCAATCATACATATGGGATCATATATCTTATTTTTTAGTTCATCTTATAAGAGTTACCTACCCTACTTCCGATCAACAGAATGTTACCCTGTTGATCCTTAACCAGGCATGCATGAGTTTGAAAATCAACAGAAAATCCATTATCACATAATTGACTAATGTTGATCAGGTTATAACACAAGTTTTCAACAAATAGAACATTTTTAATGGTTAGATTACAATGGATAATCTTACCCTTACCCATGGCTTTACCCTTCTTTTTATCACCAAACGTGATTTTAGGACCTGGACAATCTGCTATTTCAGTTAAAAGTCGTCTATCTCCAGTCATGTGTCTAGAACATCCGTTGTCCAGATACCAAACTAAATCCTCCAAGAAGTTATTTTGATTTACCTACGCAAAAATATATTTACAATCTTTTGGTACCCACATTCATTTGGGTCCTCGGTCAATCAGTCCCTTAGGAATTCATATTTGAGTTATTCTAATGGATTTTTCATTTTGTGTTGTGATAAGTGCATATATTTTAGGATTAGCAGACGTCTTTCTGCTACTAGTTGATCCCTTAACTTTAGAGGATGGTTTTGTTTAAAACTCCTTGACTTCTTGTCAGGTTTTAGTTTTCCAGACTTGTTGGTTGTTTTCTTCTCAATTTTCAGCCAGCTAACAGTTGGCGGAACATAAATAATCTCATCCTTTAATGTTAGATCTTCACATCTTGGATCAGTTCCACTATCAGTTAAGCTCCCTTTGACAAAGTTTGTATCCTTAAACTTGTTTGTTACCGAGTTTAACTTCTTGCAGGACTTGTCTGAGTCATTGTTGTCAAATCCTAAATCGGATTTGCATCCGATAGGCCTCAGTATATAGATTTGTTGTCTGACAGCATCTCCAGACTTCGTCCATGAACTGACTACATACGTCAAATGTTGGTTTTTAGAAGATAGGGTTTAAACTTTTTCTTTGAGCATCTCATTCTCAGATGAGAGCTCTTCCACTTTGTTTTCAAAAATATTTAGTTCAGAAACTTGAGATGAAACAGAGTTATTAGCCTCATATTTTGATTTCATTTCATTAAATGAGTCTGATAATTTCTTGTACTCCATGACCATGTCATTGAGTGCAGCAGTTAAATCATCTCTAGTAAAAAAAATTGGAGAGAAGTCAGATACCTTGGATTGGTCATCTTCCATCAAGTATGTGACGACTTCGGTATCACTTTCACTAGATGAGTCTTCTTAGTCGCTATCGGCCCACTTGGACTTGCTTTCAACGCTCACAAGTACCTTCTGCTCTTTTAGGTTCTTCTTTACTTGAGTTTTACAGCCATAAATTTGAATCAGCTTCTCCCAGATTTCTTTAGTAGAGGAGCAAGACTTGATCTCACTAAATATATTCATATTGATCGACTTTAATAAGACATCTTTGGCAACATTGTCTAGGTTGTTCATCATGTTATCTTCAGTCGTCCAGCTACATCTTGGCTTCTCAATCTTTATAGGAACATTAAAGATGACATTCGACATGTCGCAATAAAGGGAAGCCAAATGAGCTTGCATTCTCATCATCCAATAATCATAGTTTTCTTTTGAGAGCACATGAATTTGGTTGACGACAAACATGTTTCAGGTTCTTGTTGGTGCTTGAGAATAGAAAACGAAAAATCTGATACCACATGATATGATCTGTACTAATAAAGAGACTATTCACAACTTATGACAAACAATTTGATAGAAATCTTGTTAAGGTTTAATATCTCTTCCTATTCTTCACAAATCCTTTGAACTCTTGAAACGATTTCAAGTGCGAAAGTGTTTGTCAGATTTAAAGTTTTGAACCAATGAAATATGAATGACAGAAAGTAAAGAACACAGCAGGTTGTTTATGGATGTTCGGAGAAAACTCTATTACGTCACCCCTTCTTCTATAACCGGAAGGATTTCACTAAACTCTTTGAATCAAATACAATTTACTAACTAGTTAACACTCTATTGAACAGAACAACCTCTATTCAACTTACAATATTATCAACAATATCTCTCAGCTAGACAGTATTTTGATTCTTTCTCTCTTGAACTTGGAAGATGATAGAAATCAATAAGTGCAAGAGTGATTCGGTAAGACAGTAAGGTGAGCAAGGTAATCAGTAACTCGCCTATTGTCCTTGAGCATCTATTTGTAGTAGAAGGACACCAACGGTCGAATCTTCTTCATTGACACGTGGAAAGCATCCATTGGAAGGCCTCCCATAAAATCAGAAATCTGCAGACTCCGAGTAAAGGGATCGTGGCCGTACCGAACTAGTAGTGCGCCGAATATCCTCTCTAATATTGTCTTGTACTAGACAAACCGTTGGAAGGACATTTTCATATGTGACGTTCATTCATTAGATACAATTAGTTGGCTTGTTAGACTGCACAAGAGTGAGTGGAGCAGAGTAGCAGACAACTAGTTGATCGTGGGTAGACGTATGCTAACTTCAAACGGCTGCTGAAGCGAGGCATTAGATGTGCTCCATTAGACTTCCTAGTCTAAGGGAGTTAGACATCGACGTCTAATTGCGTGTTCCATTAGACCACCAAGTCTAATGTAGTTAGACTGCAACGTCTAACTACGCATCTCTTTAGACTTGTCTGAATAAGTTAGACGTCAACGTTTAACTATGTTTCCCATTAGAATACCACGTCTAATGGAGTTAGACCTCAACGTCTAACTACGTATATGTTAGACTGCAACGTCTAACTACGTATCACTTCAGACTTGTCTAAAGGAGTTAGACGTCAACGTCTAACAACGTTTCTCATTAGACTACCACGTCTAATGGAGTTAGACATCAACGTCTACCTACGTATCTATTAGATTGCAACGTCTAACTATGCATCCTTTCAGACTTGTCTGAAGGAATTAGACGTCGATGTTTAACTACGTTTCACATTAGACTACCATGTCTAATGGAGTTATATCTCAACATCTAATTACGTATCTGTTAGACTGCAACGTTTAATTACGTATCACTTCAGACTTGTCTGAAGGAGTTAGACGGAAACATCTAACTACGTTACTCATTAGACTAACACGTCTAATGGAGTTAGACTTCAACGTCTAACTTCGCAATACATCTATTTAGCCTACTTAGACCACGTCTAAGTTAGCAAAGTATGATGCACCTACATAGAAACAATTAGACAAACTTAACTTTTATTCACAACTAAGTTTTAATCACAAATCATCAAAATAAAGTCGGCATCGAATAAGCTTATTTTCATATTTATTTTAGTTAAAATAATTTGACCGAATAATTTTTATTGCGAAACGTATTGCTGGTATATTTCAAATATGTTAAACAAAAATTTCCAAACTAATAAATATATATACAATGTAGTTTGCAATAATAACATTTCATACCATTGCAGAACTGGTTGTGAAAAGATTATATATAATAATTAATGCGTAACTTAAAGCTATAATATTATGAATATTTCAAAAAAATATCTACAAAACTATTATATAGAATTGTATTATAGTTTGCAATAATATAATTTAATAGAATTGCAATACCAGTTGCGAATATATTATTTATTTGTGTTAATACAATATTTTTTACAGATTTGTTTATCAATATTATCCCAGTTACTTTTGATTTTAATTTGCAATAATCACAGCTTTATTTATATAGTATTTGTTACAATAGTTAATGGAAATAAATTTTATTGCAAAATTTTTTGCAAATATTGACATGAATATATGTTAGTATTATTATCAACATTATTCTGTGACTTCTTTATTACTAGTTTAGTTATAATAATATATTAATATAAATTTAGAAAAAATATTAGATATTTTTATTTCTAATAATATATTTTGCATTAAATATTTTCTAGATTATATTTTTCGTAAAAATACGTTTACGTTGAAAATATAGTTTGAAGATTTGCAATATTTCAAATATTTATTGTAATGTGTATTGTAGTTCTTTCAAAACTTGCATTAAAAAACGAAATATTACAGTTATATGTTGATTTAACCATTTTTTTTTAATATATAGAGAGAGAAATACACATACATATAAAGCATCTTTAGCTATCATATATATATATATCTATAATCTATTGCCATAGTAATAATGGCACCTTTCTGGTTGTGGAGATATACAATTAGTAAAAAAAAAAAATTAAGAAAATATAAGATTCATAAAAGATATCATACCTAATATTGTTGTGGAAATATACAAGTAAAAAAAAAGAAAAGAAGATAAGTAATTCCAAAAAAAAATAGGCTCATACCTAATATTGCATTATTAGGTATGACTAATAATTTGGTAAACAAAAATAGGTGTAGTATTTGATTTTGAAATGAAGTTCTTGGTAGACATCTTTTTCTATTAAAAAATCAGTCACGTCTTCTATTATGTAATATGTCCTTTTTACTTGTTTTGCAACAAAATTTAACCATATATAATGAACATATAAAATTAATTTTTATTACAATGAAAAATTACATCCATAAAAATTTTGTTGTAGGATTGTAAGAATATATCTTTGTAGCGAAAATTGTTGATAATTAAATGCTGATAGATATATTTCTACAGAAACTTTTGCGAAATTAAATAACGTAATAATAAAATCTCCAAAAAGTATATACATTTTTTAAAATTTTGTGGAAGTAAAATTAAAAAAAAATGTTTGCTACATTTTCAACAGAATATTGTACATTGCAACAAATTTACAGATATTTCTTTGGTTCTAAGAGTATATATGTTCATTAATTTATTTTTAAAATTTGCTTTGTTTACAATGTACTTCTAGAAATCACAAAATTTAAAATTATATTTTTCCATTCGAAACTAATTTTATTCACGTTACAAACTTATATGAGTTAGGACAAAAAAACATCAAAATATATGAATATATAATTATATAAGTCTAAATATAAGTTTTGTTCAAGATTATTAATTCTTTAATATTAATTTTTGGAATAAATCAACTAAAATTAGACATGTCTTGAGGGTGCCTTGACTATGCTTAAGGTGAAGGTGATATTTGTTTCAAGTGTTTTAACTTGATTGTTTATTTTAATTTGAACAAAATTTTGTAATTTTTTAAATGTAAGAGGGGAATAATTTTGGAGTTACTCATTTCAATATATTTTGATTATTAGGTTTTACTCAATTAGTTACTTATATTGGGTTGACATTAATGGAATTTTATATTCATATCGATGTTAATGGTGATAGATTCAGGGGAATGGATTTTGAAGCATTTAATATATATAATTTTAAAAGGGCAATAAATTGAGTTTAATTTAAAAAAAAAAAAATATTATTGTACTTGAGAGACAGTCATTTGTGATGAACTCCAGCACAATGGGAGACAATTAACTGTTTTAAGAAAATATGTTAAGCACATGCTTCGAATCAACAATATATTTAATGATTTCGTTCTTCTTTATATTTTATTTATTTGTAACATCACTATATATATATATTTTCTGTTTATTTAAAGACAAGATTTCTAACAAAAACTTTCTAACATTTGAATGCCTCAAATCACTATTATGAACATGAAGAATCTTTTGTCTTTCTTAAAACAACCCTTAGAGTCTCCTTTAGAAATTTTAAAAAATTCAACAAAGCTTCAATCGGCCATTAATGACGGATTTTCCTTCAAGATG
This sequence comes from Impatiens glandulifera, assembly GCF_907164915.1. Classification (NCBI taxonomy): domain Eukaryota; kingdom Viridiplantae; phylum Streptophyta; class Magnoliopsida; order Ericales; family Balsaminaceae; genus Impatiens; species Impatiens glandulifera. Next base: position 35,190,812 of record NC_061866.1, read on the forward strand.
ATGAAATCTTTTTATAGAGTTCTCAACCTTAGGATTTTTATTCAATCACTAAATTTCAACGCAAAAGATGATGATCGTCGATCATTTCTTCAACCAAATTCTCTCGCCAAGGACGTAGCAATAAGGTTTTGATACCATTTCGGACAATAGGGTTTTGTTTTTGGAGATATTTAGTCGTAGTGATGTTGCGAGAGGGAATACCTATCAAGAGATAGAGTTTTAGTGGAATCGTATATAAACGATATTGTATGCGTTTAAATAACGTTCGTCCCGAAAAAAACATTTTTCAACTTTTAAGTAATAAATATAAATATTTCTTTGAAAATTTTGAAATAAAATTAAAAACTTGTGAATAAAAAGTCGCCACCTAAATGTTTTTATAAAATTAGGAAAAATAAATTATTGGCATATAAAACAATAACACATTTGAAAATAGATATTTTAAGGGTTCGGTGCTTGATTACATGTGAAAATGGGCTTTGACGCTATGTTTCACATGCCCATTTAAAAAACAATCTATACTTCTAATATTTTGGTCATTTTTAGAAAATATTTTACATTTTTTTTATTCGTTTATTTGTCAATTCTTATACGATCTGAAATATTAATATTAAATTAAAGGTAATACTTATTAAATATAATAACAAATAATAATTATTGTTATTCACAAATAAATAAATAAACTGAGAAAATAAAGGGAATTAAAATTTATTATATTCATAACTTAATTTTATGATTATAAATAAATTAATCCACGATTTTCTTTTCTTTTTATGAGTTTTTATAAAATGGTTAAAGGAATTAAAATTTTATAAAATTAAATAAACCTAAAACATACCTGGGTAATTTGTATGATCTTTTGGGTTATTATTCTTGAGCAAAAGCTCCATAACAACAACAACTTTTTTTTTTCAATCTTAAAATTTAAATTTAAATATTTTTAATATAAAGTTAATAAATAAATTTAAATATTTTTAATATAAAGTTAATAAATAAATTTAATTCAGTAAAAGAGAAAAAAATATTTAACCCATATTATTAGTGAATTTAAATTAAAAATTTTAATTTAAAGAAATTAAACGTAAATGAAATATCTCAAATTAAAATAGGAAATTGAAATTTATAGATAAAATTAAGATAAGACAAAATGAGAATTTATGCTTCTAGTGAGCTTAAGGGCTTCCTAAAATACTAGAAGTTTCTTGAACAAGTAAAAAACTCACAAACTATCTCACACACACAAATGAAAAGAAAAAAATGAAAGTCTCAAATAATTATTTTTTTCTCTTTTTTTCTTCTCATCTCTCCTCTTTTTCTTCTTCTTTTTTCTCGCGCTACATTGTTGTGTGATATTTATAATAGTCTATTGCCCCTCCACGATGTAATTTGCGGAAAACATTTTGCACAATGCCCGATCATTTATGATTTTTGTGGTTGTAATAATCTCCCATGAATATTCATTGGTGCAAAAATAAAATAAATAAAAATAAATAATTATAAATTTTATTTACATAAATAAACTTATATATATATATTAGCCTATTTAATTACTTATTATTTTATCATATAAAATAAAATAACATATTTAATAATAAATTAAATCATTTAAAATTCAACCTATTTATAAAAATATTATTTATTTTATTTGCAAGATAAGATATTATTCCTCCAAAAAGTAATTTTATATTTTCAAACAAAAATTATTTGGTAGGCTACAAATTTATTTAAAAATATAAAATTGGGGAACAAAAATGAGTGTCTATTGAATGCCCTCTTGGACGAAGTTTGAATGAAAATTTTAATTTTAATAAAACGCATATCCAAGTTTGAGTAATAGACATTTTATTTGAATCTCCTAAATTTATTATTTTTCTCAGATATATTTACTGAAAACAATTAAAAGATAGAGAGATAAAATATGATAATGTCCATGTTCACGACATTTCCAACCTGATGCTCGTATGACGTTTGTTGGAGAATTTGAAATGCAACAGCTATGCATTTAGCTCATCTAGAAACCTGACAACTATTGGTTGGGACTCGACCATGGCTTAATTTGTCCACTTAAACTAAGAATTAAAAATGTTATAGTGTTTGACTTAACTTGTTCACTTTAGTTAACGAAAATCTTACGTTTGACTTAGTTTGTCTACTTAAACTAAGAACTCTGTGTTATAACTTAATTTATCCACTTAAACTAGGAAATATCTTTAGCTTGTCCACTTAAGCTAAGTTATTCTTTGTTTATCTTGTTCACTTAAGCTATGAAATATTAAAATATTTGGCTTGTCCACTTAAGCTAAGAACGAAACTTTTGTATTTGACTTAGTTTGTCCACTTAAACTAAGAACCCTGAAGTGTTTATACTTTTAACTCGACTATTACTTAGTTTGTCCACTTAAACTAAGAAATGTCTTTTAACTTGTCCACTTAAACTAAATTATTCTATATCTAGTTTATTCACTTAAACTAAGTATTTTTTTTGTCCACTTAAGCTAAGTAACTAAAAAAATTCTATTTTTATTTTAATAAAAATGCCTCTAGCATAAATTGTTTTCGTATTTTTTTATCACATCACTAATCAACCAAATTTTAGAAATAAAATGTAGACCTTTTCAACCTTCTACGTATTTGAGTGCCTCTACGTTCTCACATTTTAGTGACGTTGGATCAAAACATCTTCAAGAATCAGTTCAGTACATTGTCTCTTTGATTATTCAGAAGGAGACCAATCGTAAGTGCATTTCTTCGACACAGAGTTTATCAATTATGAATTCAAACTCTAGTACAAATGGTATAATAGATTTTCTTTGAGCATCTTATATGCTCGAACATCAATATTTGAAATTCATGTCAAGCTTAATCTCTCAACCATGTACCATAAGGTTAGATATAGTTTCTCTTCTAGAAGTTATGTGCTTCGAACTCTAATCCTTAAAGTGTATTTCTTTAGACATACTCGAAGTATATCTGATAGAAATGATACACTTTTGTTCTTGTGATAGGATCGGCGGCACCAATAGAGACGGGGTCTGGCTATTGATGACGACTTCACATAAACGGTTTGATAAAATTATGTTAGGGATTAATATCTCTTTCTATTCTTCGCAAATCCTTCGAACTCTAGAAAAAGATTCAATTGAGGAAATGTTCGTCGGATTTGAAGCTTTGAACCAATGAAAGATGAATGGCAAAAAGTAAAGAACACAAGAATTTGTTTATGGATGTTCGGAGCAAACTCTCCTACGTCACCCCTTCTTCCAACCACCGGAAGGATTCACTATAATTCTTTGAATCAAATACAGTTCCCTAATCTATCTAACTCTCTGTTGAACAAAACAACCTTTGTTCAACTTACAACACTGAAGTTTTCTCACAGAAAAGACAGTATGTAATAAAATATATTTACAGCTACATGATAAGTGAGATGTTTGATTTCAGTAACTTTCTTGAAAGAAAAAATGAATGAAGCAGCTCTCTCTCTGTTTCTTGTATTTTTCAGCCAGCAATTTTGTCCGTTGTCTTAGACAGCAATTTATTCTTGAAAAGCTTCAACGGTCAAATCTTTCTTTTGGACACATGTCATCTTTCCGTTGGATATACTATTCATGAGGTACTGGGTAGTACATCAGAAAAAGATTCTTGAGATCGTGGTAGTACAATGCAGTACAGGCAATTTGAATTATGGCATACTTGGCGGTTATTCATTTGTTGACCTCTACTGTCAGCTGCCTGGAAAACTCTGTTGTAGCTGCCTGGAAGAGCATCTGCCTTCAGATGCCCATCTAATCATCTTAGCCGTTCATCTGTTTAGAAGCAAATCTGCATTAGACGCCCCATCTTTCTCTTTCCATTAGACTCCACGTCTAATTACTGTCCCCTTCAGACTAGTCTGAAGGAGTTAGACTGCACGTCTAACTTTCTCTTTCTAAACTGCACGTCTAATTTCATGCATCTAATACCAAATCGGTCTAACTATGCGTTGACTTTAATTCTGCACCTGGTGAGATTCGAACCCAGGTCACCTGTATGACAGGTGGGCATGCTTACCATGACACCACTTAAGATATTGATATCTAAATATATATTTATATATTTGATATGACTAACAATTATTGAACTTAGTTTTATCCAAAAACTATTCCATCAATCATCAAATCAAAATTGTTAATTTATTTTTAAATCAATTAAAAATTTCAACCCAACAATTTATCCCTTTTTGATTATTTAAACTAAATTATCAAAACTAGTTTAAACATTAAAAATTTCAACCCAACATCTTGCCTTTAACAAATTTTACAAAGGTTAGGTGAACAACGCGGAGTGATTTCAATACCTCAACGATTATGAGTGTCTTTTTCACTATTTCTTTTCTTATGACTAGGGTATATCTAATAAAATCGTTAAACTTTTGTTCTTGCATTTAGCAATCCGGACAAGATTCTAGGTTGAACAACTAGTGGTGATTTCAATATCTCAACCAACACAATCTTGTTTAATATAAGTTCTTGTATTTTCCTATTTTTAGAGACCTTAAATCCTTTAGAGATGAAATGCCTTTGTTGACAACAATGATTTCGAGTTTGGGCATTTTGACATTTCCACGAGCTTTTCCAAAGGTTGTGTCACAAGTTTTTTTTAGGAAATTTCTTTTATAATCCCTCAAGCAATGGAGTAATCCCTTTTGTAAGCTATTTTTTTCCCTCCCTTTTTTAATTTGAATTTTATTTTTTTTTACATTCAATGTTATGCATATTCACTTTAAACTTACTGTTTTGATAAGCATTTTAGAGGTTTGTTATATATATATATATATATATATATATATATATATATATATATATATATATATATATATATATATATATATATATATATATATATATATATATATATATATATATATATATATATATATATATATAATAAAATATAACAAACAAAAAACATAAACTACAAAAAAAAAAAAATAGATAAAGAAATATGCATGCTTTAAATTTTAATATTGCTTGATTTTTTTTATTTTGTGCATGATCTTATAAATATGTATATATGTAACATAATTAAACAGTAAAAAAACATAAAATTTCTATTTTTTTTTAAATCAATACCGAAAACCATGAAAATTAGCCTAAGATTTAATATTTTTGGTCATCTTGTATTTTAAAAACCTAAAAATAAATTCTGTTTTTACTCAATTTAATTATTTTAAGAATAAATAGATTCAGCCCAAACCAAAACTAAAATTATAATTTTCAAACAACACTTGACTGATGATAAACCTTAATGTAAAAACTCTATCGGTCACGTCATTTAAAAATGAATTAAAATTGAAATCAGCCTAGGTTGTTCTAAATTATTTTCAAAATTAATAATTTAAGTCCAATCGGAATTTTATTTTAAAGGAAAGTTAGGTCACTTGACCGGAAAAAAAAATGTTTCTGCCTTGTTTCGTTTGATCTTATTTTGCATGTTTTGATCTTATAGTTTTGAATTAAATTATTGTTGTATAATTTATTACTAACCTATGTATTTAGATAAAATCTGGTTCAAAGATTGGCCACTATGTAGTTAGTAAATTAGGATCTAGATCGAAAAACTAGAAGTAGCAGACCCTACTGTTGTAACGGTGCATCCCACCGAGGCAGCGAACCCTGGAGCGCACTAGAGGAGTCTCCGAATGAGAAAAACATACCCAGGACCGAGAGGATGCATATGTTGATGGCTATATTTCCTACACCTGTGGCTAATCTAGGACCGAGAGGATATACCTGTTGCTAGATACAACTCATGTACTCGTGGTTAACCTAGGATCGAGAGCTCCTACACCCGTGGCTAACCTAGGATCAAGAGGATACACATGTTGCTGGCTACATTTCTTAGATCAGTGGCTAACCCAGGACCGAGAACTCATGCACTCGTGACTAACCCAGGACCGAGAGGATGCACCTGTTGTTGGCTACATTTCCTGCATCCGTGGCTAACCTAGGACAGAGAGGGCGCACCTGTTGTTGGCTACATTTTCAGCACCGAATGAGTTGAGGACCGACATTTTGTTCACCTACGACTAAGAATCTGAACCTACTGACCAGGGACCAATGTTGTTGCACGCTAAAGACCGAGGACCGATGTTGTTGCACGCTAAAGACCGAGGACCGATGTTGTTGCACATCGCTATGGACCGAGGACTAACGTTACTTGCACCAAATGACTAAGGACCATTGTCGCTTCCACCTGGGGACTAAGGACCGATATTTTTTAATGTTGACTGCACTAGAGGACTGAGGACCGGCCTATTGTGTGTTGTTTGAATGAGTTAGGTTCACAATTCGGCTAAAATATAGGTTGCGAACGTGGAGGCTAACTACAGTCTGTGTGTATGTTTTTCATGTATTTTATGTTTTGTGTTTAGGCTTTAGGCTTTTATTTTTGGTTTTTTCTGTTGGCTTTATTTTTTTCATGTAAGTTTGTGGTTTTTGTGATCATAGGTTAGCATATAAAATATTTTAAAATATTGTAAAGCTTAAGTGATTTTAAAAATGACCAAAGTTAATTAGTAGAGATCTTAGGGTCGTTGTGGGACATAGCGTTTAAAAAAATATTTTCCTAAACATAATTAAACGCCGAACTCATTCACTTAATTTCCTAATTTTTTAAAATTAGGTGGCGACTCTTTGGTCGTGAGGAAATTAAAATTTGAAAAAACTGAAAGTATGTCTATGACATACTTCCCATTAAAAAACTCTCATTTCTTTCAGATTCGACTGGATGGTATATTATGGAGTTGTCTACAAAGCCTTATTTTTATAAGTTTAAAATTTTTAAACCTTCAAATTATTTCCCCTCACAATTTAGACTTTTTAAAACTACTTCTTAAAAAAAATAGAGATCCTAGAAAACAATTTCAAGTAGACGATTCGACGTAAAAAAATATCATTCACAACCTTATAAATATGTTATTGTTAAGGATTTTATGAAGGCATAATTCTAGAGAGATAAATAGTATGAGGCAAAATTATGTATTCCTTCTTCTTAATAGTGAAATATGATGACGGTTAAACTGGACGTAGCTCTTTTAAGTGAATCACTATAAATTTGTGTTTTCTTGTTTTTTTTTTCTTTTTTGCGTTTTTATATATCGTTTAAAGCAAGTTGGATTTTGGCACCTGAATCCAAATAGAAGGTTATAAGAAAAAAAATTATCGTCTATGAATTGAAGACCATAACCTTATTTACATTGTCCATTGTTTATTATTTAATCCATTAAAAACAATAAAAAAAGTATTCGGTTTCTACACATAATAAACAGTACCATATCAATAATCTAACGTGACTTAGCCCAATAATTAAATAAATTTAATAGATCACTTTATTAATAGGGTTCTGAATAAATTATAGTCCAAACACATTATTTACATATACTAGCCCAATAAATCTAACATTCAACTCTCTCTACGCACCTCGAAGCAGCTAGTGCCGGCCCGCAACGTTGGGCTGCCCTAGACGCAACATTTTTTTTACTCACAAATAAGAATTATTAGTTATATAATATACTTAAAAACATAAATAGTTAAATATCAGTAAAAGAAAAGGAATAGATAATTTAGTGTGACATGACAAAAATAAATATATATATATATATATATATATATATATATATAATTAGTATTCCAGTTTAATCGAATCATAAAATATTTTGTATTCCAATTTAGTATCATTACATTACAAAATTAAAATATAACATCAATTATATTTTTTTTTCTAATTAGCACTATCCAATTCAATAAAAACAGCTTCTTCTTGCATTTTTTAAAGCAAAATTTTCAATCAAGTTAGAGTACTCTAACTTATCTAAGTATTCGTTTTCAATTGATATTATAGCTAATCCATTTAACTTCTCTTGTGACATGGTACTTCGTAGATAAGTCTTTATCAATTTCAACTTTGAAAAACTTCTTTCTGTCGAAGCAACGGTAACCGGTATAGTCAACAAGATTCGATAAGCAATCCATACCATTGAGAAACAGCCATCTTCCGAATACGCTCTTATAAAGTGGAGGATGTCAATCGCTTTTTTTACTTCCATCGGTAATATTGTTTTCAAATCTTGAAGTTCTTGGAATAATATGTCCCCATCAATGTCCTTAAATTGATTGTGCTCCAAGAATCTTTCTAATTTAATACAATACATCTTCAATTATTCATCACTAACACTTTTAAATTTTGCATTAAACTCCAAAGTTCGCTTCATAAAGTTCAAATTGCTTAAATCGATCCCTAAGTGATTAAGGGCTTGATCAATAATTTGGAGAAAATATGTAACTCTAAAGTTATCCTCTAATGATTAACCTTGATTGACAACATCTTTCACATCCTCATCAAATTTCTTCGTTCTACGAACAACTCTTTTTTGTGGGATAATCGGATCAATACCAACTTTATTTGCAAGTGTTTTGGCTTCCTTCATCAAATCATCAAAACCTCATATTGAAGACTCTCATCTTTTTTATTATCACATTCATCTCTAATGACATCATTTTATTCATCACTTGCTTCTTCATCTCTAATAGTATCATTTTCTCTGTCACTTATATCTTCATCTCTAAGACTCGAACTCGAAGAGATAGAATTTTGATTTTTTGCATTGGATAATTTGGAAATCGAGCCCACTAGTGACTTTGTCATTGCATCATTTCGTCGTTTGATTCTTCTATTATAAGATCCGGAAGTTTGTTTACGAAATGGACGAAACCTCACTCTATTTTGATTTGTATTCTTCGTCCTAACTCATAAAATACCTATATTAAAACAATTAAGTTTTTTCTTAACATTTAACAAATAACAATTCAACCAACATGTTATGACATTAATTATGTATAACATAATCTTAAATGCTAATTTCTAAACTCATAATCTAATAACTATTATATTAATTACTAGTTTTATAAGGAAGGGAGATAAGTATTTTAAAAAATAAATTTCTAATTTCCTTGTATTAATACTAAGTAACTAAAATTTATCATTCTATTATACAACATTAAGTATTAACACTAACATATCTATATTTATCTATATAATGACTTTTAATTTTTAAAGTGTCCGGATTGCCGGGTCGAGAGTTGTGGTTAATTTAGATACTTGGGTCGGTTGTGGGTTGACCTGTTTTTAAATTTAAAACGGTTAAAAATAAAATTAAAAATGTTAAAGGTATGTTTCGAACTTGCAACCTAACAAAACAAATACAACTCTTTAACCAACTAGGCTAGAAAGACTTTATATTTTAAATTTAACACCAAATTTGATAAACGCGGAACGTTTTAATATTAATATAAGTTTAACTTTTTAACTAACTAATATATAATGATGTTGAGTAAATGGATATTGGGTCGGATTATGGGTTGACCCACCCATAAACTTAAAATGGTTAAAAATAAAATAAAAATATTATCCGTAATTTTTTTCACGATTTTTATATTATTACTCGTGCAAATGCACGGGCTAAATGCTAGTTAATTACTAATTTCTAAGAATCTAAGATAGTAACATATTAATATTTAACATAAATAACTAATTAAAAAAATCAATATAGTTATAATAAAAGATTCAAGTATATAAATTAGAAGAGATTAGAAAACATACCTTAATAAATTTGAGAGCTAATTGAAATTAGAAATAAAATTGTTAAAGTTAAGATATAGTCGGTTAAATTTACAAGTAAGTTTAAGAAGTTTATATAATTTATAAGGAAATATATTAAATTAAGAAGTTTATAGAATTATAAGAAAATATATTAAATTAAGAAATTAGGAAATAATAATATAAAATAAAATAATAAGATTATAGAAGGAGAAAAAGAAAAAGAAGAGGTAACAAAAGTTAACGTGTAAAGGGTTAAGGAAAGATAAAAAATAAGTTATAGTAAAAAAAATTTATAAGAATTGGGCTGCCCAGGGGTGCCCATGGACTTTCCGGGCTTGCCCCTGGGCCGGCCCTGGAAGCAGCTGTGGTAGCGAGGGACAATGAATTCTGGGAGGAGACTGTGCGCTTTTGTGAGCCTGAAGGAGGGGATAAAAGTGGCACCATCGGAGAAAGAGGTGGTGGAATATTGTCGTGAAAGGATTCCTCACTTCATGGTGCTGAAGACCGTGATATTCATGGAGGAGCTGCCTAAGACGTCAACCGGAAAAATAAAGAAGTTTAAGCTTAAACAGCATGCCAAAGTTATGGTTCCAAGGAAGATGAATCGTCTATGAGCTCATCTTTTTAGTGAAAAAACAAAAATAAAAAAGATCTAAAGCTCTTCCACATGATCATTTCTTCATGGAAAATGATAATGTCACGCTAAAAAGTTATTATTAGTCTTAGTATGATTAAAACTATGATATTAATTACACACAAATATATATTTTTAGCATGCACCTATTCAGCCTTTGGTCCGCGCTATGGTTAACTTCGCAATGTAACTTATGCATTTCATGCATGTTAAGAATATTTCTTATAATTACTAATCACAACATAAACGCATCAACAGTCAGACTGTGGCATCATGTCACACCCCAATCCCAAAGATTTACAAGTGAAGGTGTAGTCATCACATGTTATTTATTAAACTAAACATAAATTCATAAATGCAAGATTTTATCCATATACTCTAAAAAAATTTAATTAACGTTTAGTTCAAAAACTAATTATAACACATTTTGTATATCTATAACTATTATATATATCATTTCCAAAACAAATATACTTATATACATGGATTGTACTGTCTGAGTACTAAGCATTTCTTCATTTTTATAACATATAAAGTAATTTAACAAATCATTGTAAACATTTAAACTCAACACCATAGGTCCATAACATAATAGCATTTCATATATATATTTCTCTAAAAATGATAAAAATTGCATCATTCTAATAACTAATAAATTATTTATTTTTTTATAAAACGATTTAATATCATTTCATTATAGAAACTCAAAAGTGGGGATGAATTCAAAATCAGTGGGGATGAATTCAAAATCAGTCAAGATCAAATTTAGACAAACTCTGGTTTTGATTAAACAAATGAGTAAAAAACAGTAAGTATACAAAACCTACCGTAATAATAGTCTGATTAGAAATTACATATTTGATTAAGCTCTGTTGCATTCTAACGTTGTTATTTTCTTCTTCTATGTAATCTTTTTTTTCTTTTGTGAATATATTGTTTTTAAGCATCAATGTTAGCTTTTTCTTACTGTTCATTTGATCTTCTGTTTTGTCTTTACTTTTTATCTGTTTGCAAGTGATGGGACAATTTGAACACCCTTTTTTTTCTTCTATTTAGCCCTTTTTTTCACAATTGGTGATTAAACTGTTTCATTTGATTATGACAATTTATGAGCAATGATTACCTCGTTTCTTGGGATTTTCATAAGAAGCTTCCCTTTAGTTTTAACAGAACTTAACTGAAAAAAATTTGTTTCAGTATGTTAGGCGATCTTTGTTACTACCCGTAGCGTTATCAATTATTGTCTCCTTGCTTGTTCCAACTTTGACTTTACTTGTGCATTTCTTTACTTAGTATTTACTCATAAATTATTAATCATGACTTAAATAGAATTAGTTGACTCATAACTATCAACCAAGACTTAGATGTCCCATGCTAACTCATAGCCATCAACCGACACTTAAATATTCTACATTGATTCAAAATTGGTATAAGAACTTGAGACATAGATAACGATTATCAAATAAGCTAATAAAAATCATGTCAGGAGTAATAAAAATAGTTCCCAATTTTTCACTATTTCAAAATCATTTTAACAACTAAACTTGTATTCCTATTTGTTATTAGGATTCTTTCCTAGTCCAAGTGGATTTGCGTGATCATTTTTAAATCCACAATCATTTTATAATAAAATGATTTGGTATAAAAAATAACTTTAGCAACATAATAATATATATAATTTAACTATGAATAGTAAAAAAAATCTACCACTTTCCACCTTGTTATCGGATTAAAATTCTAAATACAATTTCATTTACTTTTCTTATTTATTTATGTCTCTCCCTATAACTGTTTGGATTCCCTCTGGATATGTGATAAAGAAATGACGACATAAAACCATCTTTAGAAGTTGAATAACAGGGAGGGGCATGATGGTAAATATATTTTTTTTTTAAAACTTAAAATAAAAGTTAATTATCATTCTGCCCTTCCTTGTGAGAGAGAACAAGGGGAACAGACAGTTTTTGGTAGAGGGTCTCCACTGTTAGAGATGTGAGATCCTCTACTACAAAAAGTTGTATGTTCCCCTTATTCCCTCTCGCAGTGAGGGATATAATAGTAAATATATATTTTTAAAAACTAAAATAAAAATTAATTATCATCCTATCCCTCCTTGTGAGAGGAAACAGGGGGAATAGACAGTTTTTAATAGCAAAGGGCCTCCACTATTAGTGAGGTGAGATCATCTGCTACCAAAAGTTGTATGTTTCCCTATACCCTCTCTTATTCCCTCTCATAGAGAGGGGTATGATGATAAATAAATTTTATTTTATTTTAAACTAAAATAAAAGTTAATTATCGATCATGTCCCTCCCTGTGAGAGGAAACAGGGGAACATACAGTTTTTGGTAACAGAACACTAATATACCTTAAACTCGAATTAGGTATATATATATTGAAATGACATAAATAATAGAAATAGAATAAAGAACGAAGAGAATATAAGATAACACTTGAATTGATAGAAGAGAGATAGAACCCTAATAGGGTGAATACAATGGGGAAGAATGAGAAGATAGAGAGAAGTTAATCTTGAGAGATTTCTTGATTAATGTCTAGTGTGTTTTCTATAGAGCCCGATCTCTTTTTTATATAGCCTCCACCTACCATAATCAATCCTTAGCCGAATATTCTGTAGATTATATTATCTTCCTTATATACTCTCCAGCTGCCATAATCAGTTGTCCGTCAATCTCACATTTTTAACTTCTACCTTATTAATAATTATTTATTTCCATATAAATAATTATTAATTCTAAATCAATTAGTATTCCATATTTTGGCTTACTGCCTTATTAATAAGGGTTACGTCTACCCATCAACTTATTTTAGGGTTAAGAACCCTAAACCTAATAATCCCTCGTAACATTAGCCTCCCCTTCAACATTTGTTCGACCACGAACAACACATTTAAAAGAAGAAGCCAACTTATTTCCAACAAACCCAAGTTTTGGAAATTCATGTTCCAACCAAGATTCATTTTCCCCTGTAGATAATAAACGAAGTTTTAACTGACACTCCCAAGTATCTGGTGGCTCTTCAAACCACACAAATTGTTTCAAAATATCTCCCAATTGTAAGGCATAAGAACAATTGCAAAACTCTGCATCTGTTGGTTCTTCAAACCATAATAAGTATTTGCATCTCATCCATGTTTTATGCCATAAAATTTTCTGAAAACAAGATCCAACAACTTGAGATTTCTCGAACCACAAAATCTGGACCCCATTTGGACTTGGCGTTAATTATGCTTGAGAAATGGGATCAAACGACAACATCCTATCTTCAAGGCCCAAAACATCTTCAAATATTTCTTTAATTTTTACTTCTCCCAAGTCAACCCGATAATGATCATCTTTTCCCACGTAGGTTGTCTTCACATTCTCTCTATCATCGTACACTTGGGAGACATGCAAATAAATAATCGAAGAACTTGAATTATCATAGATTTCTTCATTGAGACCGAGATTGTCGTGTTTTATATGACTATGCGAAGTCTCCATTTCCTTTCCATAAAAAAAAGTCGTCAACAGGAAGTGTGTCTTCCACTTTAGAACAATCGCCATCAAAAGAGGTTTCGTCTTTGTTTCGAGCCGGATATGTCAATGGGGAAGGAGTCGATTGTGAATGTGTCAATGTTGAATGTGTCGATTGTCCCACGTCTTCTACAGGTTGCTTGTCATATTTCAGTAATTCATCGGATTCGACTTCCAATTTTTTACGGTCGTTTTCCCACTTTTGCCTTGTTATTTCTTCATCGTCCTTTTGTTTGTCTTTTAATTTCATCAGCGATCCTCTATGATTTTAACAAGTCGGTTATTTGTTGACACTGTTCCGCGATTACCTTCCACGGTTCTGGCTACACTTTCTTCTGTATATGTCGTGAATCCTCCCTTGCACATGACCCAAACTCACGTCGCAATAGTTGTTTTAGTTCTCTCCACGTCAATCCTCTACTCATAGTTTTCATGACCACGTGTTCCCTAAGCCATCGTAATGCCTTTTCCCTCATGTGACTTGTCGCAAGATGAACCTCGTCTTCTCCAAGCGTGTTATTAACCCGAAAAAATCTTTTTGCATCATAAATCCAGTCTTCGACATCTTCGACATATTCTCCAAAGAATTTTGGAAAATTCATTTTGACAACTCACCGCACTTTATTCATTCATTCTCCTGACTATGTTTACGACTATCATTCAACTACCTGTCGATACCTGTTTTCACCATATTGCCAAGAATGTCGCTCTGATACCAATGATATACCTTAAACTCGAATTAGGTATATATATATTGAAATGACATAAATAATAGAAATAGAATAAAGAACGAAGAGAATATAAGATAACACTTGAATTGATAGAAGAGAGATGGAACCCTAATAGGGTGAATACAATGGGGAAGAATGAGAAGATAGAGAGAAGTTGATCTTGAGAGATTTCTTGAATAATGTCTAGTGTGTTTTCTATAGAGCCCGATCACTTCTTTATATAGCCTCCACCTACCATAATCAATCCTCAGCCGAATATTCTGTAGATTATATTATCTTCCTTATATACTCTCCAGCTGCCATAATTAGTTGCCCGTCAATCTCACATTTTTAACTACTACCTTATTAATAATTAATTATTTCCATATAAATAATTATTAATTCTAAATCAATTAGTATTCCATATTTTGGTTTACTGCCTTATTAATAAGGGTTACGTCTACCCATCAACTTATTTTAGGGTTAAAAACCCTAAACCTAATAATCCCTCGTAACAAACACCTCCACTGCTAATTAATACACATGAGAAATGACAACATAAAATCATCTTTAGAAGTTGAAAAATAAGGTTTAATTAGTATCACAGGAATGTGTACTTATGTCTATATATAACGAAATTAGATCACTGCTCCCTTTGTTCCCTCTCACACAGGGAAGGATAAAATCGTAAAAACAAATTATGATTTGCCCATTACTTGTGAGATGGAACAGTGGAAGCAGGGAAATTCGATAACAAAGAATCTGCTCTCATATATAACTGCCTTTTACTTATATATTATACTTTTTATAATATTTAATTATTAACCTCATTCCCAATTTCGTTGTCTCGAGAAGGGGTATCACATGTGCATGATCAAGAATGCTCTTGAAGACTATACACTAGAATATCATACAATTAGATTTACGTTAGGACTGAGGTGGGTTCAAGCCCACCACGAGGAAAAACAAATAATGTTAAAATGTGACATAACCTTTAATTTTCTATAAAAAATTAATTAAATTTCAAAAGTAAGAATATAGAAAATTAATTAAATTTCAAAAGTAAGAAAAGACCCACCCATTATTCCCAAAACATTTTCAAGCCTACCTTAAATATTTTTCATGTTCACCCTGATTTCAGTTCTTAGATCTGACCCTAATTCAAGCAATGTAAAAATATGGGGTAATAAGTATAATGTTATCTCTACATTTAACTAAGTTTTAAATATCTTCGTATACATTATTTTGTTTGAAATTGATCTTTGTACATTTATTTTTGTCTGAAATAGTTAGACTTTTTCAAACATTACAAAATGAAAAATCTAACTCCAAATGTGAATATTTCTTATTCTATTGTCAAAATTTGAACATTGTTGATAACTAATTTAAAAGCATTGATCGCTTAATATTCCAATTAGGTTGTGTTTCTCATATTTGGATTAGACCTTATTTTGACTTATAAATTCATTTCATCTTCAAATCAAATTACATTTATTCTCACTATGGGGATTATCGTCATTTTGGTGTAAGTATTGTCTAACTAGTTGATTCAAAGATAATACGAGTTTTGTATTACGATATATATTTCGTAATCTTTATTATACCTATCAGACATTTTCTCTCTTTCAACATCAATATTTTGTATTATTTAGATATGATTTTGGATGCACAACACAAACACACAATATCTAAATATGGAGAAGACGAATGAGTAATAACATCATCGTTGTCAACGAATTGAACATAACAGAAGCGTCGTCGTTTGAAAAGTAATCTCAAAACGCATGTGAAAATTATGCCCGCAGTATGACTTAGGAAAATAAAAAATAGATATACCATGTATAAGAGAAATTTGTGCATATTTTCAACATAAATTAATGGGTTTATAACACATATTTTTAGATATTTAAGGTATTTAAATTTAAATAAAATTAAATATATAATGAGTAATTTCAAACAAAATATATGTACAAAAGAATAATTTCAAATAAAAATTAATATATAAGGAACAATTTAAAATAAGATCATATATGAAGATATTTTAAACTTTATTAAATGCATAGAAAACATTATACATGTGATGCTGGAATTGGAAAACCCCTAGAAGTCAAAGATAGGGATGGCAACGGGTACCCTACCCGCCGGGTAGTGAAGTACCCATCCCCGAACCCGAATTTCAAATTACTACCCGACCCCAACCCCGAACCCGACGGGTATCTCTATTTGTATCCCCATCCCCGATTCATCGGGTACCCGATCCCCGACGGGTACCCCATTACCCGATATGAAATATTAAAAAATTATATTTAATTAACTAAAATTATATAAATTAAATATAATAGGTTACTACAAAATATAATTAACCTAAAACTATTAATAAATATTATATCCTTAAACAATAGACAAGAAAATCATCCACACATAATATAAATTCATCCATACTACAAAAATACAGAAAAAAAACTTTAAAGTGATAGAACATAATTCTTAATTAAACACAAAAACTTCATAAATCATCAAATTAGTTTTCTCACAAAAAGCATCATTCTTGAATACATTTCTTCAACACATGTAAATTATAACCTACAAAATCAAAAGAAAAAACAATCAACATTAATATATACAAAAAATAGATATTAATATATTGAACTATTATTCCCTAAATATAGTTAAACATAATGTTTAAAAAACTCTTTTATTTTTTAACTAATATATTGAACTAAATATAAGGAACTTTTAATATTCCTTAAAAAAAACTCTTTGACCCTTTATTTTTGCATTTATAAAAAATAATTTTATTTATTGTATTACTTTATTAAATTATATATTATTTCATAAAAAATATTTAATAATATTAATAATTTATTATAATTTACCAACCTAGTTTGTGAAACCCTAATTTGTGAGTTGTGAAAATCCATCTACATTACATGATTTGGATAAATTTTTATAATGTTTGATGTGGTTTATTTAATCTGAGTCAAATAACTTATAGGCATATTACATATATAATGAAATTATGAAAGTATGTCTAAATCTATTCTCGCATATATATCAGTTATTCCACTTATTAAACATATATATATATATATATATATATAATCTGAAAATATATATTAATCAAGAGATTCTACATATTAAACAAAAAAATCTATAAATATACATATTAAACAAAAAAATCTATAAATAATAGAAGTATTACTTACCTACTATGTGTTGTATTCGTGTAGAACTTATAGAAAAAATCAACTTTGTTACTGTTAAAACGGTAGAAGAAGCTACAAAATAAAGATTGAAGATTAAATTAATAAATAAATAAATATAAGATTGTAAAAGTTGAAGAACAAACATAACTTTATTAAATAAAAACATTACTTACTTGCATAGTTATTGAAGATTTTGAACAAAAACTAGAAGAAGGTAGAAAAAGATAGAAATTGAAGACTTGAAGAAAGGTTGAATCAAGAATGAACAACGAACATACTATGAGAGAGAAACACTTATTACAGTTTACAAATGAATGAAATGATGTTAACTTGTTAAACGTGCATCTAGGAAATTAGGAAATGATGTTAAGCGTCATGTTAGTAATGATAAAATAATTAATATATCTATTTAATGATGGTTAGTAGTTACAAGTTATAACGTGGAATTTGATAAGTCACTTAAATTTTATTAATATATATATATATATATATTAATATTAATATATTCGGGTATCGGGTATCGGGTTTGGGTTTCCAACACTCCCCATCCCCGACCCCGAACCCGATCGGGTACCATTTTTTACTCCCCATCCCGACCCCGAACCCGATTTAAAATACCCGAACCCGATCATCGGGTACCCACGGGTATCGGGTATACGGGTACCCATTGCCATCCCTAGCCAAAGAGATATGATCAAATTAATGTAGTGTGGTGGAATTCAAATAGTCACTTTTAAAGATCATCTGTCATAGTATTTAATTATTTAGTATTAAAGTTTATTTACTTCTTTTAGAGAGCTTTTCCAACTTCCTAGTATTAAAGTTTATTTATGTTTTTTTTGGAGAGTTGTTACAACTTCTTAGTTTTTCCTATTTATAGGCCTTTTTGTAATCGCGAAAGACAAATCATTTTTGAGTAATAATTACCTTGATCTCTTAAGCTTGTTTAGAAGTTTTATTTTCTATTTATCTTGCTCTAAACTCTTTTGGTGGATTCTTAGAGTGATGAGTGTCGAGTGACTTCTTGTGTTACTTCATGTCTCTCTAATTTCTCGGTGTCAAAGTGGTATCAGAGCTTTGGTCTACAATGGCTGGTCAGAGAAGAAGAGGACCAAACCATGATGATCATAAACCTCGTCAAAGAGACCTTCGTGATATTGAGTTAGAAAATTTAAAGAGACAAGTGCAACAACTTGAGCAACGCCTTGCGCATGGCGAATATCGTGAACATGATGTTGATGGTCATGATTCAGATGATGGTTCTAGAAATAATGATGAGGATTTCAATCCATTTCATGATGATAATGACGTAAGTTACCGTGTATCTCGTGGTCAACAGTTCCAAAGAAACAATGTCGGCCATAAGTTTTTGGATTTTAAAGTTGATATTCCAGATTTTGATGGAATAAATAATTCTGACGAATTCATTGACTGGCTCAATACCGTTGAGAGAGTTTTTGATTTCAAAGATGTTCAAGAAGATAACAAGGTGAAGCTTGTGGTTATCAAATTTTAAAAAATATGCGTCCATTTGGTGGGAACACCTTAAGAAGCAATTTGTGCGTGATGGAAAGCAAAAGATCAGAACATGGAGCTAAATGAATAAGGAGTTAAGGAGGAAATTTTTGTCGAATAATTATCGCCAAGATGCTTTTCTAAAATATCACAACTTCAAGTAGAAAGATCTATATGTGGAAGACTATGTGGCTTAATTTGAAAATCTTATGATGCGGTGCGATATTTTGGAGCCGGAAGAACAAACTATTGCTTGTTTTCTTGGAAGGCTACGATATGAAATTGAAAATGTGGTCCAATTGTAGCAATATTTGACATATAATGACGTATGCGTCAGTTGGCTCTCAAAGTTGAAAAACAACAAAAAAAATCGAGTCATTTTGGGGGACATTTTTCATCGGGTGGTGGTGCCTATAACCGAGGAGGTGCTTCTAATTCCAAGAATATTCCAGCTGTAAAAGACGTAAAACATAAATCTTTTACAAGTAAGAATGGTGGTTCTAGTTTTAAAAAATCAAGTGGTCCGACTAATCAAAAAACTTGTTTCAAGTGCAAAGGGTTCGGACATTTTGTCACCAATTGTCCAAATCAAAGAATCATTACACTCGTTGAGGAATAGTATGAAGAAGAGAATAAGAAGACAACACCAATTTACGATGAATGTAACGAGGAGGGAGATATCACTTATGAAGATCATGGGGAAGCTTTATTAATACGGAGTATCCTCAACACCACTTATGTTCCAGATGATTCATGGCTTCATAATAATATTTTTCACACTATATGCACGTCAAATGGAAATGTGTGTGACATCATTGACGATGGAGGAAGCTACGAAAATGTTGTGGCTACATCTATGGTGGAGAAGCTGCAATTAAAAACCGAAAATCATCCTCGACCTTACAAACTATCATGGCTTCGGAAAGGTAATGAAGTAAAGGTAAATAATCGATGTCTCATTCAATTTTCTATTGGAAAAGAGTACAAAGATGAAGTTTGGTGTGATGTTATCCCTATGAATGTTTGTCATTTGCTTCTTGGAAGACCTTAGAAATTTGATAGGAAAACGAACATGATGGATTCAAAAATACCTATACTTTTGTAAAAGATGGCGATAAAATAATTTTGGGACCTTTCAGGAATGAAGGACATTGTTAAACCATCAAAGGAAGAAGGAAATAATTTTCTCGCTAAATCACAATTTGAGGATGTAATGAATCAATCCTTGGGGGCGTTTGCATTGGTGGTTTTGAAAGAAAACAAGGAAGATAATATCATTACTCTACAATTGCGGCCTCTTTTACAAGAATTTGTTGATGTCGTACCTGTAAAGATTCCTACGGGCCTTCCTCCCATGCGAAACATTCAACATTGTGTTGATCTAAGTTCTGGTGCGTCTACCCAAATAAAGCTACTTATAGAATGAATCTTATGGAATATGAAGAATTGCAGCGACAAGTTGAAGACTTGCTAGCAAGAGGTCTTGTACAAGAAAGTAAGAGTCCTTGTGTCGTGCCAGCACTTCTTGTGCCAAAAAAAGATGGTTCGTGGCGTATGTGTGTTGATAGTAGGGCGGTGAATAAAATCACGATCAAATACTGATCTCTTATTCCTCGCCTCGATGATCTCTTTGATCAACTTTATGGCTTCAAAATTGGTTCTAAGATTGATTTACGAAGTGGTTATCATCAAATTTGAATGCGGCCTGGAAATGAGTGAAAAACCGCTTTCAAGACGAGAGATGGTCTTTACGAGTGGATGGTTATGCTATTTGGACTTTCTAATGCACCCTCTACATTTATGCGACTTATGAATCATCTATTTAAACTATTTATTGGGAAATTTGTTGTTGTCTATTTTACGATATTCTTGTGTACAACTCCAGTCCAGAAGAGCACTTAATAATTCTAAGATAATGCATCGGTCCTAAAATAATTCCAGCACCCTTTCTCGGTCTTATTGTGCACATGAGTCAATTTCTATTTTTTGTTTAATAATTATGTTTTCCTTTCCCTTTAAGTTTTTCAAACCGAATTCTGTTATTTCTAAAAGTTGTTGTAACAAGATTGTAACTGACTACTCTTGGGTAATTCAGCCGCTAAAAATGTTGATGCCCACCCCACTTTTTGGGCATGAATGAAAGCTTTGTGAAAGTTCTTACTCTTAATTATTCTCTCGGTTTTGAACCTCTATCTTGGACTACTAGGTGTATTCTAGTAGTATTCTTTTCTCATCTTTGTTTCTTCTCTCTTTAACCTCGAATTCTCTTCTCATATTATTTCAGTTGCGCTTGATTATATAATTCCACACTCGGTCCCAACTATCAAGAACTCGATTCTTGATATTAAGAACTCGGAAAGCTAAGTTATAGTTTCAAGTTTAACATATTCGTATAAGAGCAAGATGATTCTCGAATGACAGAAACCCTCCAGCAAACAAGAGATTTAAGTAATTTAACCTGGTAAATTTGATTTCCTTTAGTATATATATAAATGAGTTTTTATTTATAAATCATTAAATTTTTATATATAATAAAATAAACAAGTATTTAATTTTCCCCGGAGTATTTTGAAATACTCATGTGCTTGACTTAACGGGCTTAATTAATAATACTTACGAGTCTCAAGGATTGGCTACTCAATCTAGAGTTGGGTAATGGGTTTGATAAATACGAACCGACACAATCTAAAACGATATTTATACGAAACGATACAATACGATATTATCTCACTCGGGTGTTGGGTTGACACGATACAAGCACGAGACGACACGATTATGAGTTTATACGATCGTAACACAATTACGAGTCAACATGGACACAACACGAGTATAAACACGACACGACTACGAGTATACACACAAAACGACATAAACATAATTATTCACATTACCTATGCTACTCACATTAACATTTTCTAAACCTATTATATTTTATTAAATTATTTATCATAAATATAAAATATATAATTAAAATTAAACAAACTAAAATACAATATTAAAAATATTAACATAAATAATATAAATTAAAATAAAATATAAATATAAATATAAAAAATTAAATTATATGAATAAAAATGTGAGTCTATTAATAATTCTCTTCAATATTACATTTATTAATTACTTTTAATTATTTAATTATCTATAATTTCAGTTATTAATACAATAAATAATAAATATATGATAATAATTTTAATTTTAATAATATAATAATATATATTTATAATTTTTACCCACATTTTTTTATTTTTTCTTATATTTTTACTCAAACTATCCTTCTTTATATTAACATTATCAAATTATCAGTCACTACTAGTAATTTAGTAATTGATCACATATTTAATTGTTTATCATTAGATATTTTCAAAAAAAATTAAATCACTCCAAAATTTTATAAATTAATAAGAAATTTTGCCTAACAAAAAATATTAATTTATAAAATAAAAAGATTAAATTAATTTTATTAATTAAATGCAATAGTGAATAGTTATAGAAATGTATTTTAATTATATTAAATAAAAAAATTAATAATATATCAATTCTAATAATGTTTTCTTAAAAAAATATCTTATACTTGTAGTAATAGATTAATATTTGTATATCACTAAATCATTTAAAAAAATTTTAAATCACTCTAAAATTTAAATATTTGTATATCACTAAATCATTTAAAAAAATCTTAAATCACTCTAAAATTTTAAAAGTTTGTAAAACAATTTTTAAAAAAAAAAAATTATTTTATCATAAAAAATTCTCCATTAATTTTAATTATATATAATAATAAATATCATATACTTAGGTATAAATTCTGATCTAATATTTTAAAAATTATAAAATTTTACGTTTATAATATTTAACTAACTTGATATATATAAATTTTAATTAAATAAATAACTTTATAAGAATAAATTTAACTAATTTTATTTTAATAAATATTTGTATGTTTTAAAACATATTTTAAATAATTCACATTCAAATTATTATTTATGAAACTATAGGTTAAAATTTATGTTTACACGTTTTACATATTTAATAAATTTAATATATTTAACTTATTAAATTAATTTAAATTTTTTAAATTAAAATAAATTAATAATAATATTTTATAATTTTTACTAACAATATAATTTAATATATATAAATAAACAAATAATTAACTTGAGTGTGTCAAGACACAATTGTGTTGACAAGATGACACAATTTAGTCGGAATAACACGAAACATGAATTTAAATACGAGTTAGCACGATAAGAATAAACTCGTAAACACGAATAAACTCGTAGACACGAATAACACGACACAAAAGAGTCTGTGAATTATAATATTTTAAGTGGGTCAAGACACGATACGACACAGATAAGACTGAGACACGACACGATTAAGTGTCTAACACAAATTTTTCGAGTCGAATAAGAAGGTTTATGGACGATTTTCTGCTTCTTACTCAATCCATGGGTTTCGGTCCCAATGATTTTTTAAATATTTTTAAGGGATTTTTTATTTTAAATCACTATTCCATTATTTATTTTTCAAGTATTAAATTATTTAATTTATTAATTAAAATATTAAATATTCTTATTTAAATATTATAAAATTTAAATGCAAATAATTATAATCATTAACTAATTACAAACTTAAATAATATCTTTTTCTTTTTCGTAACATTTTAAACTCTATGTTTTATTAACAGTCATTATTCCTCTTATTAATAACATCACAATGATTAATAAAAAAATTATTGACTTTATTTATTTACATAACCAACCACAATTTTATACCAACCACATACATTTATTTATTAAGTTGAAACCTTAATACTTTCAACTATATAACCATAAAACACTTTGATAAATAAATAAATATATATATATATATATATATATATATATATAAATATATGAGTATATAATTTAGGTATCTTTAGCTTTCATATTTTTATAACTATAATCTTTCCATAGTAATAATTAGTAGTCATCATAGGTGTAATCATCTTCTTCCTTTTAATGGAAACTTTTTTTTTGTTGTTGTGGAAATATATAAGTACACAACAAAAAAAAGAATCAAGAGAATATAAATAATTTCATTAAAGATAGATACATCTATAGTATTATTTTATAAAACTAGTTGACACTTTAAAGTAAAATTTCACAATTATTTATATTTAAAGTGTTTTAAGTCGGAATCACTTTTGCAATGGTGGAGTCCGGTTTAAAAACAATCCGTGCTAAAATATTTTTTACAAAAATCAATATGGAAAAATAATTTTCAATCTATAACTGATGTAACGGAGAATTCTCTGTTTGCAAAATCTCAACTTCAGAGTTTGAGTTAAGTTTGAGCATTTTTTTTAATTTACTTAAATATTTTTAAATATATTATTATGAAATTAGTTTAGATGAAATAATATTAGTTTAAATTTAACTTCATTAATAATCTAGTCCAAACATGCATAATATATTTTAATATAAAGAGGACTTATAATAGAAATTATAAGGATATTTTTTTTAGGGAATGAATTTAATTTCTCAAATTATGACCGGCTAGACTATTAATGAAAGGGTTAAAGTATGGATATTTTTAAATTATAAATAAATTATCCTTGTAAGTGGTGAGCCACATGAGTGGTATACAAATGATATAATTGATATCCATCATAATCTCTCTACTTTCTTTAAAAAAAAATAAGAAATAAATAAGAAATAAAATTATGTATCATCCGGCTTGAGGGCCAACCGAGCTTAACTCTCACTCTATACAATAACACACAAAATAATAATAATAATAATAATAATAATAATAATAATAATAATAATAATAATAATAATCTCCATTAACCTTGCTTCATTAATTATATAATAAATGAGAATATAAGTAATTCCATAAAGATAGGCACGTACCTAATATTGCATTACATATGACTAATAATCTGGTAAACAAAAATAGGTGTAGTATATGATTTTGAAATTAGGTCTCGGTTGAAATCTCTCTTGCGTCTTGTTTGAGGAAGTGATTTTTTGGATTTTGTCTGGGTTTTATCCAAAAAAACCCTTTTTGATAAAAAGTAGGAAAAAATTGGTTTTTGAAATTTAAAGATTAATTTGCCCTTTGACTTTAGAAGATATGGTATAGGTGAAAGAATGATGGTTTAGAGAGAGAAGATAAAATTAGAAGGTAGTTTTGGTATTTAAATGATAAAATTATTTAATTTAATAGTTGATAAAATGTTTGGATTTTGGGATAAAAACTGGGTTTTATTCCAAAAACCCTTCATCAAACTGGGCCTTGAAAAATCAATCACCCCTTGTATTATCTAGCACGTCTCCTTCTTTTGTTCAGTAAATAATGGTTAATTCAATATAATGTCAATTAAAAATCCTTTTTAAGTTAGATAACAAAAACAAATACACTTGTTTCGCAACAAAATTTACCCATATATAAAAACGACTTATGAAATTATATATATCGTTTTCAACAGCTTTTGTTATAATGAAACATTACATCGGTAAAACTTTTGTTGTAGGGTTGTAGGAATATATGTCCCTTGCTAAAATTGTAGATAAATGTTGATGGATATATTTTTACATAAAAAATTATGAAAATAAAATAAAGTTAAAATATTCATTGTAAAATCTCCACCGAGTATATTCATTTTCAACTGTTCACCCTGCATAGTCCACACTTTACATAATCAATCATATATAAATTTATAAACCATTAGAATTAGGATTAAATTTATCAGGTTTAGTAACTAATTAGGAAAAAGACACAATCATACATGACAAGTACAATAAACTGTTTTTTTCCTTTTATTTTGAGAAATAATAAATTAAAATAAAAAATGAGATATTTTGATTCATTTATTAATTAGGCAACACTAAAATTTAAATAAATAAATAAAAATTAGTCTTTACCTAATCCCTAGTCATATTATCCAAATCATAAGAAAACCTATAAAAGTCACAATTATAAAACTTGCAATTACAAGTTTTCATTTGAAAAAAAATAAATATCTTATTCTATTATGTTCTTCTAATTCAACTAGCAAATTATTTTCCAATAAAAAAAATACACTTCTGATAATTGTTTGAGATCTTTATGTTTTCAAAACATGAAAATCCTTGAATTTTAGTTTACAGCTTTTAAGACTTTAACAATTTGATTTTTTTATTTAATTATTATTATTATTTTTAATTATTTAATGACAATAGAGTTGGACAATCCGCACCACAAGATCCAACTGCTGAGTGCTGTCTGCAGATATTCAGTTTTGTTTTTCATTTTTGGCATGTTAATAATTTACTTGTTTATTTTTTAAATTTTAGCTTACATTTTGTAAATACAGGAATACTAAAACAATGTTATTAAGTATTTTAAAATATCTAAAAGTAGTTCTAACATTTGAAATAGAGTAGTAGGTATCTGTTTTTCTAACATTTTACAAAATAAAACATGATTTTTTTTAAATGTGTATAATAGTGTCTATGTGAGCTATACTGGTTATTTTTTGTTCTTATTGTAAAAAATATAAATAAATAAATATGTTGTCCTAATTTATAAAGTTTTTTTTTTTTTTTGTAAGGTTAAAAAATAAAACTAAATAAATAGTTCGTGGGTCAAAATCTAAATAATGGGAGGAATATTAAATTTAAAAAATGAGATAAAAGATTAAGTAGGTAACTCGCAAATAAAATTAATCATTTAACAATTCTCAGAATTTGCCGCGCAACGGTTTTAAATCCAGAAACTTAAGGTTAGTATATCCAACTCTTAATGCTCTTAATGCCGTTAGAACAGAAATGGGACAAAGAAAGATTAAATTAATTTAAAAGAAAGATTAAATTAATTTAATTCCTAAATAAGTTTTACTCAACATTAATTAATGGTAGAGTCCATAAACACTAATGAGTTGGCATTAAAAAACTAACTAATTATATTAGGTCCTAACGAAATCTGTCATGACAACTACCTAGCTTCACATATTATATTAGTATTTTTTTGGGTTAATTTGTAACAATTATATTAATATTTTAAATTATTAAAATAAAATAAAATATTTTAAAAATATATATATAATATTACTTTTTAAAATATATAATATTTTATTTATTGATATTTTATTTTTAAATACATCATTCATTGATTTTAAAAATAAATAGAATAAGTTAAATATATTTTTATAATTTAAATAAATTTTTACTGTTTTGTTTTTCAATTTTTCTTATTAAACATTTTTTACTTTTTATTTGAGTTTTTTTTAAATAATATTAATTATTTCTTTATTCAATAACAATAATATAATTCTTTTTTCATAAATAGTAATATTATAAATAAAAATAATAAAAAAATTATTAACTGTTTAAAAAAGATCAATATATCATATTAAATAAATTATTTATTTTTTAAAATTTATATTATACTAGCTAACTTTTAGTCAAAATAATAATTTAAATATTAATTTTTCTTATTATTATAAAATATTCTATGATAAATTTTATAATGACATTTATTTTTATAATGACATTTTAAACTAATTATTTTATCAATATTTAAAATATTAAAATAAAATACTAATATATTTAACATTATATTTATTTGTGATATATTTAAGACTTAGTTTTTAATAAAAATAAATAAATTAGACATTATCTAATTTAGGAATAATTTAAGAAAAATATAGAGATAAAATATCAATTATCTCTTTTTTATATTTAGTATGAAAAGTATGATTAAAATAGATGGTTTTTTTAATTATAAATGGATGAAAAATAATTAAAAACAAAAGTATTTTATTTAATTTCTAAATAATTATATTAATTTTCTTTTACCAAATTCTATATTTTTTGAGAGATTTTTCAATTTTAATAAAAACAAAAAAAAACAAAAAAAAATCTTGATACCAAATAGTCTGTTGAAGTAAAGACTTGTTAAAAACTTTATTTGTTATCAAGTTTTATCAAAATAAAAATAAAGAAAGAACTTGTAATAAAAAATAAATTATCTAGAATTTACATAATCAACAAATTTGTCAAATTAACATTTTTTTATCCACTTTTCACATCTTTTAATATACTTTTGACCTTAATTAATGAAGTTTAATCTATTTGAATAATATTTCTCATATTAAATATAAATATAATATATATCTCTTAATTTTTACTTTTAAAAAGATTTTAAAAGTAACTCTAATTATAAAATACAACCCTTTAAAAAAAAGTTAAATCAGATTTATTCAAATTCACTTATGAATCAATTTCTTTCCTTAAAAAAATTTAAAAAACTTATAAAGAAAAATATTAACCCTTTTTAAAATATATATACTATTTAATGGTTTTAGTTTCATTGTTTTCTTCTTAAAATTGTAATCCCTTCAAGGCAATAAAAAAGATAAAAGAGAAAACACAATTGACAATTCAAGCTGGGCCAGCAAATTTCTCTTATAGACAATTCAGTGCAAAAAAATATATATAATAGATTGTGTGTTGAGATTTTAATCGATCAAAACATTTATATTCATTTTGTTTGCTTTGATTCTCTATATATTATAGAGAGAGTTTTCTCAAAAAAAAAAGAAGATATATAGATGGATCAATTAAAGCCTGAACCAAATAATTCCTCACCATTAACGCCGTTGGGATTCCTAGAGAGAGCTGCAACAGTTTACGGCGACTGCACATCGATCATCTATAACTCTGTAACCTACAATTGGTCGGAGACCCACCGGCGATGCCTTCAGCTCGCTTCATCCATCCAATCCCTGGGCATTCGCCGGAGCGACGTCGTCTCCGTTCTCGCTCCAAACATCCCGGCGATGTACGAGCTCCAGTTTTCGGTTCCCATGGCAGGCGCCGTACTCAACAATATTAACACCCGTCTCGACTCCCGCACCATCTCCGTCCTCCTCCGTCACAGCGAATCTAAGCTCATCTTCGTCGACTACCAGTCATCGTCCCTGATAATCGAAGCTCTCTGCCTCTTCCCACCGAATTCTCCCCGTCCCTTACTCATCCTCATCAATGAGGTCGGTCAAGTACTCGAATCCCCGACGACGACCACCCTTGATTTTATCTCCATTTATGAGGATTTTGTGAACAAGGGTCGTCCGGACTTCGAGTGGGTTCGACCAATTAGCGAGTGGGACCCGATTGTCCTAAACTATACCTCCGGGACCACTTCGTTGCCGAAGGGCGTCGTCCATTGCCACCGCGGAATTTTACTGGCGACCATAAATTGTTTAATGGATTGGGCGGTGCCGAGGCAGCCGGTTTACTTATGGACCCTACCAATGTTTCACGCCAACGGTTGGTGCTTACCATGGGGAATTGCAGCGATGGGCGGCGTTAACGTATGCCTCCGTAAATTCGACACCGCTTCCATATTCGAAGCGATTCGTGTTCATAACGTGACCCACATGTGCGGTGCCCCGGTTGTCCTCAGCATGCTGACCAACAACCCCGACGAGAAACCACTCCGAATCCCGGTTCAGTTTCTGACCGGCGGCGCGCCCCCTCCGGCAGCCTTGCTCATACGGACTGAGGCGTTAGGGTTTGTTGTCAGCCACGTATATGGGCTGACGGAGATGGCTAGTAATGTGGTGTCATGCGCCTGGAAGCCAATCTGGAATAAACTATCGGTTGACAAGCGGGCTAGGATGAACGCGAGGCAGGGCGTGCGAACTTTGTTGACCACTGCGGTTGATGTGGTTGATCCTGAAACAGGGATGATCGTGAAGCGGGACGGTTCGACCCTTGGAGAGGTAGTTATTCGCGGTGGGTCTCTAATGTTGGGTTATTTGAAAGACCCGATGGGAACATCCAAGTGCATGAAAGATGGTTGGTTTTATTCGGGCGACGTTGCGGTGATGGATCCGGACGGGTATTTGTCGATAAAAGACAGATCGAAAGACGTGATAATTAGCGGGGGAGAGAATGTTAGTAGCGTGGAGGTGGAGTCGGTTCTCTATATGCACCCGGCGGTTAACGAAGCAGCGGTGGTGGCTAGACCAGATGAGTTTTGGGGGGAGACGCCGTGCGCTTTTGTGAGCCTGAAGGAGGGGATAAAAGTGGGTCCATCGGAGAAGGAGGTGGTGGAATATTGTCGTGAAAGGATGCCTCACTTCATGGTGCCGAAGACAGTGATATTCATGGAGGAGCTGCCTAAGACTTCTACCGGAAAAATAAAGAAGTTTGAGCTTAAAGAGAAGGCCAAAGCTATGGGTACAGGGAAGATGAGTCGTCTATGAGTTACACCTTTGAGAGAATAAACAAAAATAAGAAGAAAGATCTAGGGCTCGTCCACATGATCGTTTTTTCCTGGAAATTGATGCTGTCAAACTAAATAAGCTATTCTTAGTCTTAGTTTGATTGAAACTATGATTATGAATACAGCAAATAAATGTGTAATGATATTTACACACAAATCTCTATAATTTTAGCTTGCACCAACTCGCGTTATTTTCCTCATGACTAATCTCGACATAAACAATTAGTCATCTTTAGGTTGGGTTGGTAGTATACATTAACTTTTATCCATACTTTATACCTTTTCGAAAATTCGGTATTTATACATTATCTTTCTTAATTTTCGTATATCTTGATTTTATTATACTTTAATTTCTGAATCGATAATATACTTTTTATTACCTTAAAAATATATTAATTTAAAAAAAAACAATTTAATATAGTTAATATATAAACGTTACACAAAATTAAAATTTAAAGATATTTATCCTACAATAAAATATTATTTAAATTTTTTTTTAAAACTATCAAATATTATAACTTAAGTTTAGTTTAAAAAATTGGAGTTAACAAATATAAATATAATTTTCAAGCTAGATAAACTGAACACGAGAGAGATAGGAATTCAAAACCGTCTTTAATTGCATTTGTATGTACAATTATTTTTATAAATGTATAATATAATTCAGTTATATTATAATAATAATAAATATTAATTAATTTAGACTTAATTAATAAAAAAAACCATCTGTGTATTTAATTTGTTCATTTTTTTAACAATTCAAGTTGATCGTATGTAGGATTTTTCTATAAGTTAAATTCTTCTCATTTTAGTCAATCATTTGTGATACCAATATCTCCACCATTTTATGACTCAAATTGTTTCTAAAAGTATCCACTATATTTTTACCCAAATCAAAATCAAACTCACTAGCAACCGTTGAATCGTTGATGATGTGATTGCAAAAATATCCTTGACAATAATTGAAAGGATCGAGAACCTAATTTCACTTCTTTCCACTGCTCCAATAAATTAAAAGTTTGATTGAATATTTTTTTCAATCTTATTAGAAAAGTAGAAATATGACATATATTGAATAATATTACAATATAATTATATTTTGATTTTTAAAAATTATGTTTTTATAATTAAATTAATATTATATCTATTTTTTTTTTTTATAAGTATTATATATATATATATATATATATATTAATTTATAAATATTATTTCGGTATTTCGGCATATCCCGATATACCAAAAATTTAAAAATCTCATACATTTATTTATTTTACAAATAATTTCAATAATGGTATCATACCTTACATTTTTTGTATACTTTAAAATTCAAAATTTTTGATATGTTAAAGTACGGTATTTTTGATATACCTATAATTCGTATTAGGGTGGACTTAAATTTTGTGTAATAAATTATATATTAAAAGAAACGTTATACTATAATATTTACATAAGTTGAACTTTGTCGGATTTTAAAACATAAAATTCATCTATAATAAAATATACATATTCTTAGATAAATCTTTTTTAGTATAGAGTATCAAAGAATCGGAAAAAAAATCATTCTCTACTTTTTTTTTTTCAAGTTCCATCTTAACATTTTTATCACTGAAAATGTTTGATCCTTAATAGTAAAAGTTGTAGTGTTAGAACTATGTAAATATTTTATTTAAAAGTTGTACTAAAATTATAAAAAAAAAATTAAATGATGTTAACATTAAAAATTAATGTAATAAAATCAAATCAGTTTTATATATATCAAAGTTAACCCATACATAAATTAAGAAAATAATTTTAGAGAAGAAAATTTGATTAAAAAAATGAGATTCTATCTATTTTAGGAATTAAAAAAATAAATATAAAAAATTTAAATAAAAATAATTTAATAATACAGAATTAATAGAATATTAAATTAATGAAAT
The DNA here is from genome assembly GCF_907164915.1 of Impatiens glandulifera. NCBI lineage: Eukaryota > Viridiplantae > Streptophyta > Magnoliopsida > Ericales > Balsaminaceae > Impatiens > Impatiens glandulifera. Next base: position 35,223,227 of record NC_061866.1, read on the forward strand.
AAAATTTAAAATATTTATTTAAATAAATTGTAAATAAAATGAGAAGTTAATCATATAATATAATTATATATATATATATATATATATATATATAAACGAGTGAGAAGTAGGGATCTAGGATTTTTAATTTTGTTATATATAAAAAGAAATTAAGGGTAGTATTAAGCCCACTTCCTCAGCCCTATCGACCCTCTCAATACATAAAAGTAGAACCTCGTTGCAAGAAATGGGTATCATATTTGAATGATCCAAATGCTTAAGGACAGTAAATTAAATTTTTACTTAAATTGGAATTTCGAAGGTAAATTTATCATCGTTAATTATTTGACATTATCAATGGTAATAACGACGGTACATGTACCCTAGCTATTGATTATTTGATGTCATGAATACCAATACCTATAGTAAAGACCCATTCTTTATTTATAGCTACTATAGTCGCCCGAGAGATTGGTCACAGTTACATTAAGTTCTTAGTTATAAGAACTCTTAGAGCCAAGAGGTGAGCCGGATATGTGATTAGTAAGGGTTGCACCATGCTTCATCTTCTTTGTATGTACATGTTTGAGTTTAATTAAATTAATCAATACCCATTTTTAACAAAATGACAATCAATATTCAAATTGTTTGTTTTTAAATGAAAAACAGGATTTTCAGATATTTAGATGACGACTTGATTATCATATTTTAATGGTATTAGAATAATAACAAATATTATATAGAATTACATAAGTTATACCTATTGAATGATACGATAGGGGAGCGAAAAATTTGTAACGAAAGTGCATCGAACTGAAGTGGAAGGCTGACTAGGCATGATGACTTAACATTTCAAATTTTTTATTTATCTCACTCACTCCGTTCATTCACTCCGTTCATTAATAATTTTTCTCTCTCCTCTTTATTAATAATTTTTTTTTTATTTTCTTCAATCTTTATTAATAATTTATTTTTATAGTTAATTGTAAATATATGTTTATATATTTTATTATTTAACTTATTTATAAAATTTAAAATAATAATAGAGACAATAATAAATTAAATAAAAAATAACAAAATATATATATTCAAATATATATTATATTTGATAAATATATATTTAAGAGAAAAAAAATTAAATATAAATTTTTTTAATTTTTTAATTAATTATTTCTCTTCTCTATTAATATATATATATATATATATATTAATAATTTATTTATTAGTTTGTAAAATGAGTTATAATAGAAAAAAAAAATTTATCAAAGATAAACTAACTCAAATCAAATCATACTAATATTCAAAATAAATATAACTCAAACTATGATATATTAATATTCAATCGTAAATAAAAATGTTTTTGATAAGATTTAACCCAATATGATAATAGAAGAAGAGAGAATATATAACATTTTGAGTTAATTAATTAAGTTCACAAGAAAATAAAATATAAAAAAATAATTAAAGAGAGAAAAAAAGGAAAAACAACTATTAAAGAGTTTAAGTAAAAAAATATATATAATTTTTAAAATTATATATTTAATTTATTTATTTTCCCTATTATAACTCATTTTAAAATCAAATAAATATATAAATTATATATAGGGAGAGGAGAAATAATTGATTTAAAAAAATTAAGAATTTTTATATTTAATTTTTTATTATCTTAATTTATCAAATATAATATATATTTTTTATTAATAAATTATAAATTATAAATATATAAATAATAAAATATATAAATAATAAAATATATAAATATATATTTACAAATTAACTATAAAAAATTATTAATAAAGATTGAAGAAAAGATAAAAAATAAATGATTAATAAAGAGAAGAGAGAGAAATTATTAATGAACCTAGAGATAAATAAAAAATTTGAAATATTGAGTCATCATAACTAGCTTTCCACGTCGCTGCACTTTCGCTACAAATTTTTCGCTCCCCTATCATTACTCTATATATATACATTACATTATGTTTATAAGAAAACTAATATAATAATGATATTATCAAAATATTATATTATAATATGTTAAGTATATATTATTTTAGATTATAACATTTCTCTTCAAACTCAAGTGAGAAAAAAAATTGTACAACTTTTAAGGTTAAAGATGAAATTTATGTTCTTCAAGCTCGATAAACTTGTAAGTTTTGAAATCCATAAATTTACGGGATGACAATTTATTAGTGTTGATTGATAAACTAGTGAAAAAGATAGTATCTCATGGACATTGACTTGACTGTTGGGGTGAAAAACAATTAAAGAACTTTGAGATTACTTTTGAGTGTTGAAATTCATCAAATAATGAAATAACTGTATATTAACTATGAAACCAGCAAAGAAGCTAGAATGCCATGGGCATTGAATGTAGGGATGAAACAAAAACTAAATAATTCTAATGTTACTCATGAGTGTTGAGATTCATCCAACAATGAGATGATATTGTGTTGAATAAATAACTAGCAAAGAATCACATATGATTAGATTAAGGCTAACAAAATTATTGACATTGATAGGGACTGACCCATGATGCAGAGCTGGGGTGGGCTAGAAAAATAATTAGGGTTGGCTTAAATAAGATAACGATAAAATTTTGGATAAAACGAGTGAATAAAGATAAGTTTTACCTTTTTTTAAATAATTACATAAACAAAACAATGAATTATATTGAAATTTTAAAAAATAATAGGGGTAATGTCACATTTTTACTGTAAAAAAAATAAAATAATTTTTTTTTTCGAGATAGGCTAAAGCCCTACATAAATCATCACTGGACATTGACTAATAGGTAAAACAACAACAACGAACTCGGAGGATTTGATAGCTAGAGAAAATAAGAAAATCAACATAAACATTTAAAAGAAAAAAAAATATATTATTAAAAGAATATATAAATAAATTAATGATAGTCCTCCATCAATAACTAGAGTAACCAATGATAAAGACAACGGAAAACTATGACTTGGTCGCTCAGAGCATCAGCAACACACAAGACATATGCCCTCTTATTTTGTCAAATCAATATTCCACCTCAGCAGAAAGTGGGCATATGTTGTACTTGGAAAAACACTCTAATGCTTACGCCCGCCCTCTTATCTAAATAATTTAAATGTGAATTTTATTTATACTATTTTAAATAAATAACCAATTTATACTATTATAACTAATATTTTTATATTATAGGAAAATAAATTTGAGAATTTAAACCCTTAAAACGTGTTAATATAATTAACAGAAAATATATTAATTTATTTAAAATATATATTTATTAATTAAATATATATAACTAATATTAAATAAATTGAAATATAAAATATTTTTATAATTCAAAATATAAAAACTACAACAACGAACTTATAGGATTTGATATCTAGAGAAAATAAGAAAATCAACATAAACATTTAAAAGAAAAAAAATATATTATTAAAAAAATATATAAATTAATTAATGATAGTCCTCCATCAATAACTAGAGTAACCAATGATAAAGACAACGGAAAACTATGACTTGGTCGCTCAAGAACAAAAATATAACTTTAATACCATGTTATAATAGGGGAATTTGATGAAATAACCCTCATAAGAGGGTTATTACCACATATAGCATATCATTTATAATTTTTTTCATTTTTAACCTTTTGCTAAGGCAAAAGGTCACTTTTACCCTTTAGTTAAAAAAAAAATTGATTTTCTATTCTCCCCGTCGTTTCCCTTTCCCCCCTTTTCCTTTCCCTCTCTCTCTCTCTCGTTTCAACTTCCCTTTCCCCTTACCACCCGAAGACGACCGATCAAGCCCGAAGACTACGACGACGATGAAAAGCCACCGGAACATCGACGATGTCCTCTCCCCCGAACCCCGACGAGCCCCCGACGACAAACAAGAGCCCCCGACGAGAATCACAACTCCAGAACGACGAAGGTGAGTTTTTCCCGTTTATCTTCCCCGTCTCTATCCTAGTTCTCCCGTTTTATATCATTTATATTCCATGCATGCTATAATGGAAGAATGGTTTAGCGTATTGTTTAGGTTTAGGTATGGGTTTAGGTATAGGTAGGGTTTATTGTTTAGGTTTATTGTTTAGGTTTAGTGTTTAGGTTTAGTTTTGGGTTTAAAATGCTTCTGTCGAAGGCTGTTGCAGGCTGTCGATGGCGACGATGCATTTTCGCAGGCGACTGTGCATCTGTCGCAGGCGACGATGCATCTGTCGCATGCAGAATATACTATTCGCCTGCGACAGATGCATCGTCGCCTGCGAAAGATGCACCGTCGTATGCGACATATGCACCGTCGTCTGCGACAGATGCATTGTCGCCTGCGACAGATGTCTTATTTCCTTTAAATAAGTGGTATTTACTTTCATTATTCTGACTTATTTTTTTTTGTAGATGGCACCAACCAAATGCAAAAACAAAACGGTAATTGAGAACTTTCTTGGACGTGTTTCATGAAAATCTACTTGCACCTGCTTGTTAAAGACCAATGACAAGTTTAATCACTTTGGTCTTATGGAAAGGGCTATGAAGAGTCAATTTCAGTATCTATTGAAAGCCCCGACTGTCATTTTCTCAGGAACAATAATCCACCAGATGTTGATCAGGAAAAGCAACTCCAATTCGAAGGGAATAACTTTCTTAATCAATGGTCAACAACTGTACTGGGGCATGAAGGAATATGTCTTGGTAACAGGCCTAAATTTGGAAGATTTCCTGTGATTGAAAATTGGCATGTTGAAGAATGTCCACCCCTAGTCCATAAATATTTTGGTGGCAAAACAGTTGTTAGAGTGATAGAGGTTCAAACTGTTTTCCTCAAATGCTCTGAGAAGGAGGATGCATGGAAGCTTGGGCTCATCAACCTTATTTACCAGTGTCTTTTTGGATCTGATAATAGGAAGAGGGTATGTTTGAAGATCTTCAACATGGTGGAGGACATGGAAATGTTCCTTCAATTTCCATGGGGAAAGGTGTCATTCAATTCAACCTTGAAGGGTATTGACAAGGACATGAAACATATTCGGCATCTATATGTGGAGAAGAAGGAAACCTGCAAGGGGAACTGCGATGTTGCTTATACTATTAGTGGGTTCGCCATAGCCTTCCAAGTTTGGACATATTTAGTTATGAAGACATTTGTCCCCAAATTTGCGGATATGATCGAGGAAAAACATATATGCCCAAGGATATTACTTTTTACAGCCTCCAGAAGCAACACCAACACTAGCCAAGAGGTATCCAATGCCCTTTTCAAATGCAATGTGTTTAACAAGATTCATGAGTCTGAGGAGGAGAAGAGGAACTACTGTGGGGAAGACTTTGAAGAAATGGGAGATTACATTTATGATGATTTATTTGAAGTGGATGGTAGGAAGAGAAAGAATGAAGATGGCAGTACTCCCAAACCGACGCCCAAGAGGAGAAAACCAATTAAAATCACACTATCCAAGAGGACCGAGAAGTCATTTAGTGATGAATATAGCCAAGACAGCTCTCGGTCTACTAGTCGTAAATATAGCCATGTCCCTTCAGCAACGAGTCCTCAAAAGAAAGAAGACAATTCTCCAACTAGCCAAGACAATCGGGTGACTAAAGCCTAGAATGATGTCAAGTTTGATGAGCTGACAAGGGATGTGAAGGAGTTGACAAGGGATGTGAAGGAGCTGAAAAATGAAATGAAGGTAATGAAAGAGGATCAACGGGTTATGTTCAATCACATAATCCAATTATTGGGTGAAATAAAACAACAAAAGAAAGATGTTGCTGCTGATGATGATTTAGTGGAGAAGGATTTGGAGATGAACAAAGATGTTGCTGATGAGAATGATGATGTTGATCGGTTGAATGAGAAAGAAGATGCTGCTGATATGAATGATGTTGTTGATCGGTTGAATGAGAAAGAAGATGTTGCTGATGGGTTGGATCTCAACAAAGAATCTGATGAGAATGATGTTGCCGATGGGTTGGAGATGATAAAGAATGTGATGAACACAAAGATGATGCTGTTGTTGATGAACACAATGATGCTCATGATGTTGGGTTGGAGGATGATGTTGTTGATGGTTTGGAGATCAAAACAGAAGCTGTTGTTGATGAAAACAAAGATTCTGCTGTTGTTTATGGTTTGGAGATCAACAAAGAAGCTGTTGTTGATGGTTTGGAGATCAAGAAAGAAGCTGTTGTTGATGGTTTTGAGATCAACAAAGAAGCCGTTGTTGATGATGATCAAAACAAATATGATGCTTATGTTTTGGAGATCAACAAAGAAGCTGTTGTTGATAATGATGAAAACAAAGATGATGCTGCTGTTGATGGTTTGGAGATCAACAAAGACGCTGAGGAGAATGAAAACAAAGATGATGCTGATGTTGATGTTGATGTTGATCTTGTTGATAAGAATGCTGTAATGCTGAGTTGGGAAAGAATGAATTGGCCACGAAGAAGAAGAGGAAGGTTGTTTTGACCAAAAATAGGTTGCAGCAGTTGGGCAAGAAAAGGAAGATGGATGAAGAGGCTGAGTTGGGAAAGAAGAAGGATGATGAGGCTGAGTTGGGAAAGAAGAAGGATGGAGAAGCTGAGTTGGGAAAGAATATGGATAAAGAGGCTAAGTTGGGAGAGAAGAAGGATGATGATGTATTGGTATTGACTACAACAAGATTTCAGGGACAGAGTTTTCGGAGAAAGAAGAGGTCCACACAATTGGGGAACTACACAGATCCTAATGGAAAATCCTTTAAACTCATTGATCCAGTAACTGTCAATCCTCTTTTAGATTATGATAGTGAACTGTTGGATGAGTTGAAACACTAGCTGAAGCTGGAGGATGAAGACAAGATAAATCTGGTTCTTTTCAATGTTGGTCGAGATTTGTTTAACAGAATGTTGAGGCCTCAGAATTGGCTACATGATCACGTAAGTTTTTGTTGTTGAAACTGTTTTTTGGGTATTGTATTAACAGCAGGACAAAGAGAAATAGCAGGAATTGCATCTGTCGCAGGCGATTAAGTATTGTCGCCTGCGACAGATGCACTGTCGTCTGCGACAGATGCACTGTCGCCTGCAACAGATGCACTGTCGTCTGCGACAGATGCACTGTCGCCTGCAACAGATGCAATTCTGTGCTTTATTCATTTGATGTTTTGTGCTTAATTCATTTGATGTTCTGTGCTTACTTCATTTTCTCGATTCTGTCACAGGAGATAGATGCAGCATGTTACATTCTTAATAAAGGGTTGCCAATTTCCCCAAGACTTATCAACCGATAGATTTCTCAATATGTGACTGTAATGTCTCTACGAGGTTGTCGTTACGTTATTCAAAGTTCTCCAAAAATCCACAAACATACTAATTCGACGATGACTTGATGGAATATTTCATGGGTGATGAACGAAAATTTATGACTTCTTGGATGATTGTAGATAAGGTATATTTCCCTATGAATCTGAATATGAAGCATTGGGTCCCGTGTGAGGTGCAACTACAAGATTGGTGCATCAATGTTTATGACTACGAACAAGGATTTATCAAAAAGAATCAGTATGACAAGTTCATGAAACCACTATGTGAAATGATTCCATATATGATTCTATTTGGAACGACCGAGTTTGACAGGATCAAGTATCCTAAGTTTAGTTTGGAAGGAATGTCATATGTTGTAATACCACACCCAAGAGTCCCCAAGTGCACGAAGAGTGGAGACTGTGGTCTTTTTACAATCATGTATTTGGAGTACCTTACTGCCAAATTGGATATATCAGCTGTGACAACAGAAAACATGGTTTTTTGGAGACAAAAATGGGCAGTTAGGTTATTCCACCATATAATAGACCCATAGAAAATGGACATAATTTAGCTATGTATATTTTTGAATGTAAACCATATGTATTTTTGAATGTAATTTAGTTTGCAGTTGTATTATTTTGAATGCAAATGTGTTATATAATGTAGTATATATATATAATTAAGCACAGAATAAATGCATCTGTCGCAGGCGACGGTGCATCTGTCGCAGGCGACGGTGCATCTGTCGCAGACGACGGTACATCTGTCGCAAACGATTAAGTATTGTCGCCTGCGACAGATGCACCGTCGCCTGCGACAGATGCATTCCTGCTATTTCTCTTTGTCCTGCGACATATGAATTCCTGCATTCCTGCTATTTCTCTTTGACAACAGATGACAACACTTAACAATAGATGATCAAAATACAAAAACAGTTTGATCAAAACCCTAAAATAGTTTGATGTACATACAAAAACAGTTTGATCAAAACCCTAAAACAGTTTGATGTACATACAAAAACAGTTTGATCAAAACCCTAAAACGGTTTGATGTACATACAAAAACAGTTTGATCAAAATACTAAAACAGTTTCATGCCAAAGATTGGGCACTTGAAGGTTGTGTAGATTGGGCACTTGATTGTGAAGGTCTTGCAGTAGATGGTGCAGGCATCACTGCTGAGCATGTTCATCTGTTATGACCTAGACCGCCACATGAGTCGCACCGTCTCTGTTCTTTACGAACCTCACCTTGTGATGATCTACGTTTTGTTGTTGGTCGTCCTTTCTTAATCTTCACGGGGGGTTTTAGGCAGACTCGTTTCTTGATATGTTCGGGAATGTCCCAAGCTTCATTATGATGAAAAACTGGATAACATGTCTCTGCATAAGCCATGCACCACAATTCAGTTGAGTAAAACCTGAAAAATTATACAGTGATAACATAAATTGAACAAAACATAAATTCAACATAACATAAATTGAACATAACTTATGGAACATAAATTCACTAACCTTGCGCACAACTCATATGGAACCGATTTCCGGAAACGGGCAGCAGCCAGGGCATGCGTACAAGAAAGACCGGATACATCAAATACCCTACAAGTACAAGTTCGAACCTTGAAGTCAACTTGAAAATCAAATTCACCGTCATACACATGGAACTGAAATCGATTAAGTGGATAAACGCTGTAGAATCTAGCATTTTCGCCTTCCTCACTTAATAACTTTTCATAATATGGAGATAAATGTTCGTTGTGGTTGGTTGATTTTTCTCTTCTATGATAAAACCAATCTTGTATTGTGAATCTTAAATAGTCAGCCAATGTTGTTATGGGATATTTCCTAGCTTCTCTGCACTGACTATTAAAACTCTCAGCGTAATTACTTGTCATTTGATTGTATCGCGAACCGGGGAAAAAAGCACGACTCCATCTCTCCACTCCAATTTGTTCCAAATATTGAGCAATCTTAGGGTCTTTAGTTCTGATCTTGTCAAAATGCTTCTGAAACGTGGACTCGGTGTATGCGCGAGAAGCCAAATCAAACTCAACATGGCAGTTATCACTTTTAAATTTGGCCATTATATTCATTTTGATGTGGTATGTGCATGCACCGTGATGTGCTTCTGGAAAAACCGCGGACAAGGCGTTGGCAATACTTGGGTGTCTATCGGATATGAAGACGAGATCCGGGACTGATCCAATTGCTAGCCTTAGTTGTTGCATGAAATATGTCCAAGAGTTATTATTCTCTGAATCAACGACACCAAAAGCAATGGGATATAGTTGCTCGTTCGCATCTAATACTATCGCAACCAGTAGTTGACCTCCAACTTTGTGCTTAAGGAAGCTGACATCGATGCACAATACAGGACGACAACATCCTATGAAACCTCTAATTGAAACCCCTAGAGACATGAACATATACCTGAAGTGTCCTTCCTCATCCGCCTGGATGTCAGTTATGGTACCTGGGTTCTTCTTCTGCAACATGAATAGGTAGGATGGCAATTCACCATAGGAATCCTCCACAGTTCCTCGCACCGCCATTAAGGCCTTTTCCCTTGACCTCCAAGCCTTATTATATATCAAAGTTAACCCATAACTTGTATGCATGTCTTCCATTATTTTTTTAGGCATGTGGTCATGGTGATGGTCCATGTATTTACGTTTGATACACTCCGCAATTACCCATGATGGTGCTTGCCTCACATTGTCTTGTCTAGTCAAAATTGAGCGTGTGTGTTCTTTTACAAATTTTCTGATCTCAAACATCTCCGAGAATTTTCCTTTCTTAGCACGCAATTGTACAAACCAAAGATTTTTTGGTTGACTTCACCACTTTAAGGAAAAAATGATTAGACATCGCATGTCTATGCAACCTCAATTGTACTTCTTTTTTGTTATCAAAAAACATACCCACTTCCAATGAATTTTCAATTAATGGAGCAGGTGTTTCGATCTCGAGTGGTTCATATGAGAAGTAGTGCTTGGTTCCCTCAGTATGGCTGAATATATTCCTAACATGAGAAGTGCTTGGTTGACTTGGGAAGACATTTTCCTGCTCAAAAACATCTTGCTCCTCACATACATCTCTCTGCTCAAAAACATCTTGCTACTCAAATATATCTCGCTGCTCAAACACATCTTGCTGCTCAGATACATCTTGTTGTCTTGGGAAAACATCTTGCTGCTCAAATACATCGCGCTGCTCACATACATCTCGCTGCCTTGGTAAGATATCTTGCTGCTCAAATATGTCATTTTTTGATCTTTCACTTTGTTGAGTTGAAGGTATTGACTTCTCTACTAAGGAGACACATAGCGAGGCGCGATGATTGGGCAGTGAAGACGAGAGTTCTTGTAAATAGAACGCCACATCGCTATCTCCAATGATTGTTGCAGGAGGAGAATTCAACATTAACATATTATACTTTACCTTGAACACTAAGTCATATCTTAGTTTGTCCACACCAATAGAATTATAGACAATTGAAGCTAACTCTTCATATGTAGCATTTCGGGGTACATTCACACCACGACACGAACTTGAGACAAAAGAACTAACCCCACAATCATTAGTTTTCCAGTCTCCATCAAAGAGGAGAAAAACACCAACATTAATGTGATCTGCAATTGATAAAAATTCATAGAAGTCAGTGACAGTGACCAGTCACTGTTAATTGCAAGGAGGAAAATGCATCTGTCGCAGGAGACAGTGCATCTGTCGCAGGGGGGAGATGCATCTGTCGCAAGCGGGAGAAGCATATGTCGCATGCGGGAAATGCATCGTCGTCTGCGACAGATGTATTTCCCGCCTGCGACAGATGCATCGTCGCTTGCGACAGATGCACTATCGCCTTCGTCACCTTCGTCAGATGTATATTTCACTGTAAAACAAATCAGCCAAGCTCTAAAACCATTATTCCATGACCTAACCTACATCCTAGACTCTAAACGACGAAACCCTAAAAATTCATCCATTTCCGCGATAAAACGATGAAGGTAGCGTCTAACCTGAATGTTGAAGACGTTCCGGTTTTGTTGATGAAGGACGTTAATGATGAAGGAAGGACCCCGTTGATGATGAAGGAAGCGTTGATGATGAAGAACGTTGATGAGAATGGGAAAAGTTGATGAAGGAAGGACGGTTGGTGGAGAGGAGGGAAATGGGGGACAAGAAACTGAAAGGCACTAACATTTCAATTTTTTTTTAACTAAAGGGCAAAAGTGACCTTTTGCCTTGGCAAAAGGTTAAAAATGAAAAAATTATAAATGGTATGTTATATGTGGTAATAACCCTCTTATGAGGGTTATTCCATCAAATTTCCCTTACAATAAATGAAGAAATTGTATTAAATGATTATATAGAATTACATAAATTATGCCTAATATATAAATATTAGGTTAAGTTTATAAAAAAATAATAAAAATGATATTTATAACAATATTATAATTTTGTGATAATATCTCGTGTATATATTATTTTATAATATAACAAATATAATAGAAAAATGAATATCAATTTTAAGATTTCTGAATATATATGAAATTCATTTTAATTCACATATTATAGTAGCAAACTATTATATTCAAATTCAGAGATTATTGAATCTCCAAAAAAAAAAATGTAGTAACCAATTAAGGACTTTCTAGATTCATGGCATGAAGCTCAATCTAAGTCTGAACAAGTATGACTGAATGGAGATATTGTTGTTGTAAGGATAAAAATTTCCTAAAGATACGATCCCTTTGAAATATTTAACCAGGTGAATTGCAACATTCCAATGATATATTAAAGGTTAATTCATGAATTGAGATAAGTATTATAGGCTATGGTACGTGATCTAGTATAATTAAAATATATTAATCTATCAATCATTATACTTAGTTTCAACATTAAATATTGTTTAGATTCAAGTAAAAGGTTCATACATTTAATCATGGAGTGTTTGTTGGCTTACAACCCATCAAACCTGCTTAATCAATCAAATCAATAATGTATTTTATTTGGTTGACAAATATATCATCTTTCAAACTATTTTATGTGATCAGTATATCATCTATATATTAGTAGGACCAGACTAACCAGTAGTATTTTTATCATTATGTTTGATGTACAAACAATGATGATTTTTTATAATCAATATTTCTCATCAATATTGATGGTTCTAAACATCACTACCTTGAAGTCTACTTTAAACCGTATAGAATTTTATTTAATTTACAAACTTAATTTTTTTATAGTTTCTATTAATATAAATCTTTTAATCAGTTTCATATAGTCGCATTTCTATATATTTCCAAATTAGAATAGATTATTTATATCAATACGATGTAAATGTCATTTATTTAGAGCAGTTAAATAAAATAAAATTCCTTAAGTAACTAATTTTGCTATTAGAGTGAAACAATGATGAAAATCTATCTCATCTTTTTTATTATTATAACTCCCGGAAAAACTCTTTACGTAGGTTCCCGTGAAAAGCTCGAGGTTTGAGAAATTCAACCTCAGTTTATGTGTCAGAAAATTTCTTTTGAAATAAAATATTATTTTTAAAAGATGTCATTGATTCTTGATAGATTTTTGAAATTAATTAAAACAATTAATGTCGCGGTTCAATTTTAAATAATTCGGAGATTTACTGTAATCAAATCACAATGATTTTTAAAAATCTTTTAGTATAAATTAATTAAACATAATTAATTTAAATGATTATTTATTTTGAATAAAATTCACTAATTGATTTTTAAAATTAATAAAAGTTGGTATACGTATACAAACATACTGACCAAAGTTTTTTTTTTCAGTTCGTAGTTTTTTTTTTGAAAAACGGTTAAAATCATTTTATTAAAATCCCAAAAGTGGGAGGGTCAAAAATCAAAGTTAGACAAACCTTAGTTATGATTAAAAGATGACAATCAAACGACCCTAAAGAAATTGATTAATAGCCATCAAACATACGAAAAATACAAATTACAAACAAAAATTACAAATTGTATCAAATCCTAATTATTCCAATCAGGATTTTTATTTCCATACCAACTTGATATTTCAACAGTTTATCTTTCTCTTCCCTTTGTCCTTCCTCTTCCCCTTCCTCTTGTAATGAAAGAGGGTGAACTTAAGATGATGATGAGTACTGTCTATTCTCATTTAGATTTTTTCCTTTATATGAACCCGTTCTAATTTGATAAAAAGAATTATTCTTTAGTAATTTAGAGCTCTTCACCTTGTTGTTCTCAACTTGAATTTCAAGATTATTGTCTTTATTTTCTTCAGTTTCAGTTTTAGAATCCTTATCAACTTTGGATTCCTCTATATCAACCTTAGAATTCTCTTCTTTCTCTTGATTAACATGAGTATATTCCTCTCTATTTTCATCAGCAATGATATGATTGGCTTTATCGATAGATACAAGGGTCTGGCTATTGATGAAGGTTTATGAAAAACGGTTTGAATCCATTGTAGCAACTGTCAATGGCGTGGAGTTTTCCTTCGATGAAACCGTAAATGCGGAGTTGTTTGAACTTCCGATGATGGGGCACACTTTCGACATGATCCTTTCATTAGAAGTCATGCAAGAGATGAAGAAGACCTTTTCTGCTGACGGTTCGATGATCCATGTTAATGGAAATAAGAAGGTTCTCAAACCTCACTTCATCTTGCTGAACTACGTGGTAGGAAAAGTGCTACAAGGGAAATATGGCTCCTTCCATCTCTATAGTCAAGACCGTTTTGACTATATGTGCGCTATTTCAAAGGGAATCCAGGTAAACTGGGCATCTACCATTTTCCAGAACCTCTACTTTTCGATTTGTCAATCAAACAAGGAAAGCATAACATATGCGGCTCAACTGAGTCGATTGATGGAGCATTTGGGGGTTCCCGTGGGAGAACCATAGCAGATCAACTCTCCGAGGGTATTCTCTACCCTTACAGTCGCTAGTACCCTGATAAGGATGAAGAACAACGTAGAATGTGCCTCTGGTGCATCTAGTTATGAAACAGGTGGAAAGCCCTCTACCCGATCCAAACAACCGTCTACTTCTGTTATGTCAACAGGGGCAAAAAGATCGAAAACAGTGAATGAATCGGAGGCCAGTTCCTCAAGTCTGAAAAGTTCAAATAAGAAGGACTCCGAATCAGTCGATTCAAGGTTAAAGAAAGGTCCAAGCGTACTTGCTGCAACTCCTATGTCCTCTCTATCCACTCCATTAACTATTTTGAGAAAGCCTTCGAGATCCGGTGTCTCAAAGGAAAAAAAGACGAAGGCACCCCACGCGTCTAAATCATTGAAGGTAACCTCTTCTTAATCTTTGGCCGCTGTGCCTAAGTTTGATGTTCCTGTAGTGGAACAAGATGAATCCATTTTTTCTCCCTTAAGAGAATCTGCTGAAGGGCCTGCTGTTGAGTCAGCTTGTCCAAATGATGAAAATGATAACAGGAATGTGTCTCCTATTGTTCAACCTGATCAAGTAGCCACCGGTGCTACAAAAAGTGCTCAACCAGAACAAGGTGTTGTTCTTACCCTTGTTTCTGGTGAATCTGTTGTAAAAGAATCTTTAGTAGTCGGGAAGGTTACTCGTGTAAAGCTCCCTGCCGAGTTGTGTAAGAAACCCCAATCTGCATATGAGCTGATGCGGTCCGCAAGACAGACATGTGGAATCGTGTTCAGTGAACCCAGACCTACTCCAAAACCCATCGAGGTTGTTAGAAAAGGTAAAGATATTGCGACTCCAGTTTCTGAAGAAGTATCGGAGGCAACAAGCATTGTTGACCTCATATTGGATCAAGTTAAGGCCATTGCGGCTGAAAAATTGGAAATCTTTGAATCATGGTCCCTGAAAAGATTGTCTATCAAATACAATGAAACCCTGTCAAATTCTGCGATAACCCGAGAGTGGAAGAAGCGTGTAGCCAATGAGAGAAAAGTTCTCAAGTGGGCTAAAACTTCAGAGGTTGTTGAGGCTCTAAAGAGAAAAGATCTCGTTGAAGCATGCCTATGTGGAAGAGCCCTTTTCCCAATTCTTGAATCCATAAAGGCTAGCGCACGCATATGTTGATTCCATTAAAACTATTAGGGCTGCACTAACGTTTTTTTCTGAGGTGACAGGTTTAACTATTAATGAAAGCAAAAGTGTGGCATTTTATGGAGGCGTGAAGAACGAAACAAAGCAGAACATCTTCAACATCACGGGCATCAAGGAAGGCAACTTTCCCATAAGGTACTTAGGAATTCCATTAACTGCGAAGCAGATCGAGATCTCACACTACAAGCCGCTGATTGAAAAGGTAAAAAATACGATATCTGGCTGGGCAGCGAAAAAACTTTCTTATGCAGGGAGGATCGAATTGATCAAAACCGTGGTTATGGGCATAGTTGGCTATTGGGCGCAGCAAATGGTCATTCCGAAGAAGGTAATGAAGGAACTCGACACACTGATGAGAAACTTTATCTGGGGTAATAGTGGAAGAGGAGGAAAGAAAGTCAAATGGACCGCTCTCTACAAATCGAAGGACGAGGGAGGCATCGACTTGAAGAACTGTATCAAGTGGAACAAGGCTCTAACCTTCAAGCATCTGTGGGCTTTGGAGCGCAATTAGGAGTCACTATGGATCAAATGGGTGCATACGAGGTTTATGAAACACGAAACCAGCATCTGGACCTGCAAAATTCACGAAGGTATGAGCTGGTCTCTAAAAAAGATTCTTAAACTAAGAAGCGATATTGCAGATTTTTATGACATCCGACTAGGGGACGGGAAATACACTATATTCTGGCACGACCCTTGGTTTGAAAACCAGCCTATCATCGACAAGGAGGAGTTTCAAAATACTCGTATCAGAAGGGACTGCGCAAAAGCGAAAATCAGAGACATCAAAAACAGGAATTGGAACTTGCTCTTGAGAAGAATTCCAAAAGGAAAGAGGATACTTGATCATATAAGTAACATACAACTACACGACAGACCGGATATTCATGAATGGAAAGCTTAGGACAATGGGAAGCTAGTATTGAAGAAAATATGGGAGGTAATTTGGGAAAAAGCGCAGAAAGTAGAATGGGCTCCTCTTGTATGGTCAACGAAGATTATCCCTCGACACCAGTTCATCCTATGGCTCACCTTTTGGGAAAGACTCAGCACACGTGATCGTATCAGTAAGTATATGAGCATCCCGGACGCGAGCTGTCTTCTATGAATAGGAAGTGAAGAAACCAGAGATCACCTATTCGGGAGCTGTTGTATTGCTTCGGAGCTTTGGGACAGATTCTATAAAAGCCTGGAGCTGATTAGTTTCCCGAGCGAATGGAATGAAATCAAAGAAGCGGCACTACTCAAAGCCAAGGGAAATAGATTTGCAACAAGCGTGTTCAAGTGCGGCTTTGGAGCAGTGGTGTATAATATTTGGCAAGAACGGAATGCAAGGGTATATGACAGAACCCGTAGGAGCATTGATGAGTTATGGAAAGATATTGTATCGGATTGCAGCGCCCTCGCGGGAACGTGGAGAGGAGTTCCAAGCACGGAGCAGAACTGGAATATCTGCAGGAACTGGAATTTACCGTTTTTTAAACTCACCAGAATTGAAAGCATTGTAAACAGATAATTCATTTACGTTTTTAGCTTTTATTCAGAATGTTACGACTTCAAAATCATTCTAGGCCTGTCTAGAATAATCTCTTAAACTCGTAGTTTTTTTCCCGTTTTTGGGAATTTTTAATGAAATGACGCTAAGTCGTTTTTCCCAAAAAAAAAGACTAATTTCAACCCTGTTGAGAAAGGTTCTGAAATTGAAGTGAAGGTGTTAAAGAGGCTGGATGATATCATGGACAACTACGTCTTGGTTGCTTCCTGATATGTTCATGGCGCTAATTGCTCTGGTGCAAAGTCATTTGATGATGATGAACCAATGGACATCCTTGATGCTAACAATGATACCGATGAGCTAGACTCTTCTCTCTTGATTGAATTCGGGAATCTGTCTACGGAAGAGAGACGTATTCTAGATCAACCCATTCAAGAGAACCTTCAAGAAGAAAAAGAAGAAGAAGTAATTGTTCAAGAGCCCGAACAAGCTCTTGTAACGAATGAAGAAAAAGTTCATAAAGAATATCCTCTGTTGTGAAAACAGAGGAAGCTCAAGAGGAAATGGCCGAGGTAACTCAGCCAGAGATTATCAGATCTGAGGGGGAACCCTCCAAAGATAAGAATGCTGAAGAAGGAAGTTACTCATCTAATAAGAAACAGGATCAACACGCAAGCTATGAAAAGCCCCGCTTATTCCCCAACACCATTGTGGGAAATGTTCATGAAAATAT
The DNA here is from genome assembly GCF_907164915.1 of Impatiens glandulifera. Classification (NCBI taxonomy): domain Eukaryota; kingdom Viridiplantae; phylum Streptophyta; class Magnoliopsida; order Ericales; family Balsaminaceae; genus Impatiens; species Impatiens glandulifera. The sequence goes on from NC_061866.1 coordinate 35,240,817, forward strand.
CAAAATTCCTCTTCACTACTCTATAAATCTATTTGAAAGATTTCAGAGAGCTGAAGAAGAACTGTTAGAGGAGGAACAGAATGAAGCTGCTAAGGTAGCTGAGAAGGATCAACCGGAGCAATCCATGCAGATCCATACTCACTTTGAACCAATTCAAAGTATGGCATTAAAGTCTCAAGAGACTTCATCAAATGAAGAATCCTCTACCGAAGGTAACAAGCTGTTAAAATCTATGAAGTCTGTGCTCTCATCTCTTCAAAAGAGCATGATAAAGGCCTTGAACACCCAGGAAGAAGAAAGAAAGGGCTTTGGAGAAATTATCAAGGTCCTTACTGAATTGGATAACACCCTGAAGAAGAACACGTATAAGACTCATGTTTCAAATTTAAACTTCTCCAAGTTTGAAAAGAATCTCTTTAGCCGTCAAACTGAATTGTTGGACATTGAAAGGCAAATCAATGATGACCGTCATAGGGAGACTTTGGAATAATTCAGTATGGTGAAGAATCAGATGGTGGAAATTCAGGGTTGTTTAAGTAGAAATGATAGTGAACGACATGAATTTGCTGACTCCATTGCAAGGAAGTTTCAAGCAAAGGAGAACGCAAAGGCTAATGCTGAAAGAGATCAACCTAGAATCACCCAAGGCGAGTCAAGTAGAAGAAGTGACGGTGTATTAACGGGCACTAGATCCAGACGAGCTGCAAGAAACTATGATAATCCTAGGCCAACCAAGAGAGGTGGAGGTCGTAGCGGTGGTGATCGTGAAGGCAGAAGCAGTGGTGGTGGCCGTAGTAGGCTATCTGATGTTGATCAAGGAGGTCGTGACAGTGGTGGTGATCGTGGTGGTAGATCAAGTGGTAGCTGTCGTAGTGGTCGCAACTTTCCTCCTTTTCTCAACATGCTAACCGACCAAGACATGAGCCCAACCGATCCTCGAGTTAAAAGGGAAGAACAATAATTTCTTTTCTTCTACTCTATTTAAGTCTTTCAAACAATGTTTCCTTGATGGTTTACTGAATATTAGTTTTTGGAAGTTTGATGTAAGTGAACAAGGGTTTGTTTTATTTATATGATGAATGCATATTTTGGTATATATATATACAGGTTTGTAATTTCTTTATCAAAAAGGGGGAAATTGTTGGGTCAAATTATTTTAACTAAGTGTTGAAATAATTTAAGCATTGAGATTTTGATGATGAAATGACTTATGAGTTTTGATGCAGGTTTATTGAAATTATAGTTTATAAGACTTGGCTCTAATGAGGGCCATTAGACCGATTTTGGCATTAGATGCAAATAATTAGACGTGCAGTGTAACTCAGTGGAGTTAGACGTGCAGTCTAACTCAGTGGAGTTAGACATGCAGTCTAATGAATGTAAAGAATTAGACGTGCAGTCTAACTCAGCGTAGTTAGACGTGCAGTCTAATAGATTTCGGAATTAGACGTGTAGTCTAATGTATTTGGAATTAGACGTGCAGTCTAACTCAGCGGAGTTAGACATGCAGTCTAATATATTTGGAATTAGACGTGCAGTCTATTGGAATGAGGAAATTAGACGTGCAGTCTAATATATTCGGAATTAGACGTGCAGTCTAACTTAGTGGAGTTAGACGTGCAGTCTAATATGTGTGGAATTAGACGTGCAGTCTAACTCAATGGAGTTAGACGTGCAGTCTAACTCAGTGGAGTTAGACGTGCAGTCTAACTCAGTGGAGTTAGACGTAAGTCTAACTCCTTTAGACAAGTCTGAGGTAGAACCGGAATTATACGTGCAGTCTAACTCAACGGAGTTAGACGTGTAGTTTAATGTTTAGTGAATGATTAGACGTGTAGTCTAATTAGTGAAAGTTAGACGTAAGTCTAACTTCTTCAGACAAGTCTGAGGTAGAATCGGAATTAGACGTGCAGTCTAACTTAGTGGAGTTAGACGTGCAGTCTAATGGTTATTGGATAATTAGGCGTGTAGTCTAATTAAGTGAAAGTTAGACGTAAGTCTAACTCCTTCAGACAAGTCTAAGGTAGAACTGGAATTAGACGTGCAGTCTAACTCAGTGGAGTTAGACGTGAAGTCTAATGGTTATTGGATAATTAGACGTGTAGTCTAATTAAGTGAAAGTTAGACGCAAGTTTAACTCCTTCAAATTAGTCTGAAGTGATTGTAATTTGACGTAAGTCTAATTCTATTAGACCAGGCAGTCTAATGGACTCTGTTATTAGACGGAGATGTTTGATTTCATTAGACTAATTTTCACAATCCGTCTAACTGAAATACGTCTAATGCTTAGCTTAAGCAGTATGCTTGAAGCTAGCACCCGCCTACCCACGTGCTATAGCTATACCCTACTCCTGCTCCACTTTATAGTGAAGATCAGTACAACAGCTATATGCAACCAACCAACGAATGCCACGTAAGAGAATTTTCCTCATATTACTTGTTTTCCAGGTACATCTCTGATAGAATATTCGGCACACTACTAGTGGTGTACGGCCACGTTCCTTGTGCTCAGAACCTGCGGTGTATAATGGAGGCTTTACAATGGAAGAGTGCCACGTATCATTCTAAAGATTCGACTGTTAGCTCCTGCTCAGTATTTAACAAATCTCAAGGAAAACGGACAATAAGCCTTACGAACTGCCAGATTTTACAAAGAGTTAATCTATACTCTGCTTGCTATTCAAGAGAGAGAATTCAAGCCTTTGAATATCCATATTGTGAAGTTGCTTTCTGATTGTACTGTGTGTGAATCAAGAGAGAACTAGAATCAAAAACACCTTTAACTGAGTGATATTCTTCAGATTGTATTTAACAAAATGTGTTATGTTCAATAGTGAGCTAAGTGTGTGTAAACTGTATTTGATTCGATACATATTATAGTGAATCTTTCCGGTAGTTGGAAGAAGGGGTGACGTATGAGAGTTTCTCCGAACATCCATAAACAAACTGTTGTGTTCTTTATTTCGGTCATCTTTTCATATTTCATCTTGAGCTTCAAACCCAAGTAAACAATTCCGCCTTGAATCTGTTTCAAGTGTTTACAAGTGTTTGCGTAGAATAGAAAGTGAATTAAAAACCCTAACATGATTTCTTTCAAACCGTTTTTCACAAGTCTTCATCAATAGCCAGACCCCCGTCTCTATCGATAAAGTCGATCCTATCAAAAATAATTTGGAATTGAACACGGTTTAATGCAAAGATTACTGCACTCTCAAATAGGGGAATTAAAAAAGAGAGTTGAATTTTTTTACTAAAAATGTCATTCGTTTTGCACTAGTTTTTTGCAATAATGCGTATTATCAATATTGCAAGGATTAAAGCAAATCGAAGTTGAACACAGTTTAGTGCAAAGTTTACTATACACTCAAATAGGGGAATTATAATAGAGTGCTAAAAAATATTTACTAAAAATGTCATTTGTTTTCCACTAGTTTTCACAATAATGTGTATTATCAATATTGCAAGGATTAAAGTAAATCGGTGTTGAATACGGTTTAGTGTAAAGTTTACTGCACTCTCAAACAAAAGATTTCTACATGAGAGTTGATAAATTTATACTATATATGCCATTCAGTTTGTACTAGTTTTTACAATAATACGTATTATCAATATTACAAGGATTAAAACAATTTGGCGTTGAACACGGTTTAATGCAAAATTTACTAGACTCTCATATAGGAGAATTATAATAGAGAGTTGAAAAATATTTATTAAAAATGTCATTCGTTCTACACTACTTTTTGCAAAGGTTAAACCAATTCGACGTTGAACAATATTTAGTGCAAAATTTACTGGCTTTCAAACAGGGCAAGAATTCTTAAATAATTACAACATACTTTTATTGTAAAAATAATAGCAATGAGGCGATGAACGTGGATTAATACAAATATTAGTACACTCTAATACAGGAGATTTTTATCCGAGAGTTTAAAAATAATTACAGTATATCGATTTGCACTAGTTCTCGCAATAAAGTTCCTCATTTTAATGCAAACGCTAATACAATATAATTTTCTAAATGGTTTAGTGCAAAAATTAGTGCACACTAGTACAGAAGTTTTTAAAAAAAGAGACGGATAATGTTTTTCAAACGTTCTTTAATAATATTGTCATTATTATATATATATAAAGACTAAATATAACGCAAAACTATAACATATATAACACATTGTTTTAAACAAACAAACATAACCAAACAACTAAAAAAATATTCAAAGTTACACAAAAACTATTATAATATTCAATAAACATTAAAATAAAAGATAATCTCCCAACTTACTCTTCTTCATTGCATCAGATTTGTCCACTTCATGAATATTCTTCTCATTTATGCATTCCGCCACAATGTTGATTAAGTCACTTTGTATTTATAGTAATTCATTAACCTAGCATTATAATAAACAAATTAAAGCCAAAAGATGTAAAACATATCAATATATAAATAATATATTTTTACATTACCTTTTTATTCATTCCCTCAAAGACTGTCAATATTAACCAACATTAAACTCATCTCCTTTTGCAATGTCTCTTTCTCGTTTGATCCGGTGGTGAGTCTTTCAATTTCAGACTCAAGTATATAGATTATTTCTAATGCTTCACAAAGCAACAAGTTATTAGCCTCTAACTCGGTTGTAGATTCGGTATTTGCGGCTGGCATCGGTACCGTTTCCTTCTCATCTGAGCAAAGAGAGGAAAAGCTTGGCTTGCTTGAAACCATTATGAAATGAAAAAAGAAAAGGTTTAGAGAAAATGGGTTGAAGAAAATATTTGATGAAGAGATGGAAATATGTTGAAGAAATTGGGAGATGGAAAAGATGAAATGATGAAGAAAATTTAATGATGGCGTGTGGAAGTTGAAAAGAAGGTTATGGTTGGCCGAATTAATAGTGAAACGGGAACCGAGGAGACTTAATTTATTAAGACTCGCAACTAATCTTGCATTGAATATTTATTAATATTTTAAAAATTATGTTTCATGTGAAAAAAATATAGTTTAATGCAAAATTTAATGTTAAGAGATTATTTATAATGTTTAATGTGAAACCTACTGGTAATAGATTACTAATAATTTTTTTTCAAAATTATTAAATATGATTTATTGCAAAACTTCTTACGAAAATATTATATATAATTTTTTATAGGATCGGTGCTAACAATAGAGGCTAGGGTCTAACTATTGTTAAAAACTTATGACAAACGATTTGATATAAATCCTATTAAGGATTAATATCTCTTTATATTATTCACAAATCCTTCGAACTCTTGAAACGATTTCAAGTGCAGAAGTGTTCGTCAAATTTGAAGCTTTGAACCAATGAAAGATGAATGACAGAAAGTAAAGAATACAAGAGGTTGTTTATGAATATTCAGAGCAAACCCTCATATGTCACCCCTTCTTCCACAACCGAAAGGATTTCACTAAACTCTTTGAATCAAATAAATTTTACTGACTAGCTAACACTTTGTTGAATAGAACAACCTCTGTTCAACTTATAATATTATCAACCTCTTATCAACAATATTAGCAACTTCTATTTAACAATATCGTATCTTTCTCTCTTGAACTTGGAAGATGATAGAAATCAATAAGTGCAAGAGTGATTCAGTAAGACAATAAGGTGAGCAAGGTAATCAGTAACTCGTTTGTTGTCCTTGAGCATCTATTTGTAGTAGAAGGACACCAACGGTCGAATCTTCTTCATGGATACGTGGCAAGCATCCATTGGAAGGTCTCCCATAAAATAAGAAATCTGCAGACTCTAATTAAAGGGATCGTGGCCGTACCGAACTAGTAGTGCGCCGAATATCCTCTCTGATATTGTCTTGTACTAGACAAACCGTTGGAAGGACATTTGCATATGTGACGTTCATTCATTAGATACAATTAGTTAGCTTGTTAGACTGCACAAGAGTGAGTGGAGTACAGTAGCAAACAACTAGTTGGTCGTTGGTAGACGTATGCTAACTTCAAACGGCTGTTGAAGCGAGGCATTAAACGTGCTCCATTAGACTGACTAGTGTAAGGGAGTTATACATCGATGTCTAATTGCGTGTTCCATTAGACCACCAAGTCTAATGGAGTTAGACTGCAACGTCTAACTATGCATATCTTTAGACTTGTTTGAAGGAGTTAGACGTCAACGTCTAATTACGTTTCCCATTAGAATACCACGTCTAATAAAGTTAGACCTCAACGTCTAACTACGTATCTGTTAGACTGCAATGTCTAACTACGTATCACTTCAGACTTGTCTGAAGGAGTTAGACGTCAACGTCTAACTACGTTTCCCATTAGACTACCACGTCTAATGGAGTTAGACCTCAACGTCTATCTACGTATCTGTTAGATTGCAACGTCTAACTATGCATCCCTTCAGACTTGTCTGAAGGAGTTAGACGTCAATGTCTAACTACGTTTCACATTAGACTACCATGTCTAATGGAGTTATACCTCAACATCTAACTACGTATCTGTTAGACTGTAATGTCTAACTACGTATCACTTCAGACTTGTCTGAAGGAGTTAGACGAAAACGTCTAACTACGTTACCTATTAGACTAACACGTCTAATGGAGTTAGACTTCAACATCTAACTTCGCAACACATCTATTTTGCTTACTTAGACCACGTTTAAGTTAGCAAAGTCTGATGCACCTGCATAGAAACAATTAGACAAAATTAACTTTTATTCACAACTAAGTTTTAATCATAAATCATTAAAATAAAGTCGACATCGAATAAGCTTATTCTCATAATTATTTTAGTTAAAATAATTTGACCCAATAATTTTTATTGCGAAACGTATTGCTGGTATATTTCAAATATGTCAAACGGAATTTTTAAAACTAATAAATATATATGTAATGTAGTTTGCAATAATAACATTTCATACCATTGCAGAACTGGTTGCAAAAAGATTATATATAATAATTAATGCATATCTTAAAGCTATAATATTATGAATATTTCAAAAAAAATTTACAAAACTATTATATAAAATTGTATTATAGTTTGCAATAATATATTTTAATAGAATTGTAATACCAGTTGCGAATATATTATTTATTTGTGTTAATACAATATTTTTTAAAGATTTGTTTATCAATATTATCCCAGTTACTTTTGATTTTAATTTACAATAATCAAAGCCTTATTTATATAGTATTTGTTACAGTAGATGGAAATAAATTTTATTGCAAAAGATTTTGCAAATATTGACGTGAATATATGTTAGTATTATTATCAACATTATTCTGTGACTTATTTATTACTAGTTTAGTTACAATGATATATTAATATAAATTTAGAAAAAATATTAGATTTTTCTATTTCTAATAATATATTTTGCATTAAATATTTTATAGATTATATTTTTCGTAAAAATACGTTTACGTTGAAAATATAGTTTGAAGATTTGCAATATTTCAAATATTTATTGCAATGTGTATTGTAGTTCTTCAAAGTTTGCATTAAAAAACGAAATGTTGCAATTATATGTTGCGATTTGACAATTTTAAGCATCTTTAGCTATCATATATTTATATTTATATCTATAATCTATTGCCATAGTAATAATGGCACCTTCTTTCTGGTTGTGGAGATATACCATTAGTAAAAGAAAATGCAAATTAAGAAAATATAAGTAATTCATAAAAGATATCATACCTAATATTGTTGTGGAAATATACAAGTAAAAAAAATGAAAAGAAAATAAGTAATTCCAAAAAAAAATAGGCTCATACCTAATATTGCATTAGGTATGACTAATAATTTGGTAAACAAAAATAGGTGTAGTATTTGATTTTGAAATGAAGTTCTTGGTAGACATCTTTCTCAATTAAAAAATCAGTCACGTCTTCTATTATGTAATATGTCTTTTTTACTTGTTTTGCAACAAAATTTAACCATATATAATGAACATATAAAATTAATTTTTATTACAATGAAAAATTACATCCCTAAAAATTTTGTTATAGGATTGTAAAAATATATCTTTGTAGCAAAAATTGTTGATAATTAAATGATATATTTCTACAGAAACTTGCGAAATTAAATAACGTAGTAATATTCATGGAAAATCTCCAAAAAGTATATACATTTTTTAAAATTTTGTGGAAGTAAAATTAAAAAAAAAATGTTTGCTACATTTTCAACAGAATATTGTACATTGCAACAAATTTACAGATATTTCTTTGGTTCTAAGAGTATATATGTTCATTAATTTATTTTTAAAATTATTTTGCTTTGTTTACAATGTACTTCTAGAAATCACAAAATTTAAAATTGTATTTTTCCATTCGAAACTAATTTTATTCACGTTACAAACTTATATGAGTTAGGACAAAAAAAAAACATCAAAATATATGAATATATAATTATATAAGTCTAAATATAAGTTTTGTTCAAGATTATTAATTAATTAAAATTAATTTTTGGAATAAATCAACTAAAATTAGACATGTCTTGAGGGTGCCTTGACTATGCTTAAGGTGAAGGTGATATTTGTTTCAAGTGTTTTGTAACTTGATTGTTTACTTTAATTTGAACAAAATTTTGTAATTTTTTAAATGTAAGAGGGGAATAATTTTGGAGTTATTCATTTCAATATATTTGATTATTAGGTTTTACTCAATTAGTTACTTATATTGGGTTGATATTAATGGAATTTTATATTCATATCGATGTTAATGGTGATAGATTCAGGGGAATGAATTTTGAAGCATTTAATATATATAATTTTAAAAGGGCAATAAATTGAGTTTAATTTAAAAAAAAAATATTGTTGTAACTGGGAGACAGCCATTTGTGATGAGCTCCAGCAAAATGGAAGACAATGAACTGTTTTAAGAAAATATGTTAAGCACAAGACTCGAATCAACAATATATTTGATGATTTCGTTCTTCTTTATATTTTATTTATTTGTAACATCACTATACATATATTTTCTGTTTATTTAAAGACAAGATTTCTAACAAAAACTTTCTAGCATTTGGATGCCTCAAATCACTGTTATGAACATGAGGAATCTTTTGTCTTTCTTAAAATAACCCCACTATTATGAACATGAGCAATCTTTTGTCTTTCTTAAAACAACCCTTAGAGTCTTCGTTTAGAAATTTTAAAAAATCCAACAAAGCTTCAATCGGCCATTAATGACCGGCCATTAATGACGGATTTTCCTTCAAATGTTCTTTCTTCTCCCAAAACTATCCCCTTCTTAAGAATGATGATGAAATCTTTTTATAGAGTTCTCAACCTTAGGATTTTTATTCAATCACTAAATTTCAACGCAAAAGATGATGATCGTCGATCATTTCTTCAACCAAATTCTCTCGCCAAGGAGGTAGCAATAAGGTTTTGATACCATTTCGGACAATAGAGTTTTGTTTTTGGAGATATTTAGTCGTAGTGATGTTGCGAGAGGGGATACCTATCAAGAGATAGAGTTTTAATGGAATCATATATAAACGATATTGTATGCGTTTAAATAACGTCCGTCACGAAAAAAACATTTTTCTACTTTTAAGTATTAAATATAAATATTTCTTTGAAAATTTTGAAATAAAATTAAAAACTTGTGAATAAAGAGTCGCCACCTAAATGTTTTTATAAAATTAGGGAAAATAAATTATTGGCATGTAAAACAATAACACATTGAAAATAGATATTTTAAGGTTCTGTGCTTGAAAATGGGCTTTGGCGCTATGTCTCACATGCCCATTTAAAAAACAATCTATACTTTTAATATTTTGGTCATTTTTAGAAAATATTTTACATTTTTTTTATCCGTTTATTTGTCAATTCTTATCCGATCTAAAATATTAATATTAAATTAAAGGTAATACTTATTAAATATAATAACAAATAATAATTATTATTATTCACAAATAAATAAATAAACTGAGAAAATAAAGGGAATTAAAATTTATTATATTCATAACTTAATTTTATGATTATAAATAAATTAATCCACGGTTTTCTTTTCTTTTTTTATAAAATGGTTAAAGGAATTAAAATTTTATAAAATTAAATAAACCTATAACATACCTGTGTAATTTGTATGATTTTTTGGGTTATTATTCTTGAGCAAAGCTCCATAACAACAACAACTTTTTTTTTTTTCAATCTTAAAATTTAAATTTAAATATTTTTAATATAAAGTTAATAAATAAATTTAAATACTTTTAATGTAAAGTTAATAAATAAATTTAATTCATTAAAAGAGAAAAGATATTTAACCCATATTATTAGTAAATTTAAATTAAAAATTTTAATTTAAAGAAATTAAACGTAAATGAAATATCTTAAATTAAAATAGAAAATTGAAATTTATAGATAAAATTAAGATAAGACAAAATGAGAATTTATGCTTCCAGTGAGCTTAGAGCTTAAGGCTTCCTAAAATGTTAGAAGCTTCTTGAACAAGTAAGAAACTCACAAACTATCTCTCACACACACAAATGAAAAAAAAATGAAAGTCTCAAATAATTATTTTTTTCTCTTTTTTTCTTCACATCTCTCCTCTTTTTCTTCTTCTTTTTTCTCGCGCTACATTGTTTTTTTGTATGATATTTATAATAGTCTATTGCCCTTCCATGATGTAATTTGCGGAAAACATTTTGCACAATGCCCGATCATTTATGATTTTTGTGGTTGTAATAATCTCCCACCAATATTCATTGGTGCAAAAATAAAATAAAATAAATAAAAATAAATAATTATTAATTTTATTTACACAAATAAACTAATATATATATATATATATATATATATATATTAGCCTATTTAATTACTTATTATTTTATCATATAAAATAAAACAACATATTTAATAATAAATTAAATCATTTAAAATTCAACCTATTTATAAAAATATTATTTATTTTATTTGCAAGATAAGATATTATTCCTCCAAAAAGTAATTTTATATTTTCAAACAAAAATTATTTGGTAGGCTACAAATTTATTTAAAAATATAAATTTGGGAAACAAAAATGAGTGTCTACCAAATGCCCTCTTGGACGAAGTTTGAATGAAAATTTTAGTTTTAATAAAACGCATATCCAAGTTTGAGTAATAGACATTTTATTTGAATCTCCTAAATTTATTATTTTTCTCAGATATATTTACTGAAAACAATTAAAAGATAGAGAGATAAAATATGATAATGTCCATGTTCACGACATTTCCAACCTGATGCTCGTATGACGTTTGTTGGAGAATTCGAAATGCAACAGCTATGCATTTAGCTCATTTAGAAACCTGACAACTATTGGTTGGGACTCGACCATGGCTTAATTTGTCCACTTAAACTAAGAATTAAAAATGTTATAGTGTTTGACTTAACTTGTTCACTTTAGTTAACGAAAATCTTACGTTTGACTTAGTTTGTCCACTTAAATTAAGAACTCTGTGTTATAACTTAATTTGTCCACTTAAACTAAGAAATATCTTTAGCTTGTCCACTTAAGCTAAGTTATTCTTTGTTTATCTTGTTCACTTAAGCTATGAAATATTAAAATATTTGGCTTGTCCACTTAAGCTAAGAACGAAACTTTTGTATTTGACTTAGTTTGTCCACTTAAACTAAGAACCCTGAAGGGTTTATACTTTTAACTCGACTATTACTTAGTTTGTCCACTTAAACTAAGAAATGTCTTTTAACTTTTCCACTTAAGCTAAATTATTCTACATCTAGTTTATTCACTTAAACTAAGTATTTTTTTTGTCCACTTAAGCTAAGTAACTAAAAATTTTTATTTTTATTTTAATAAAAATGCCTCTAGCATAAAATGATTTCGTATTTTTTTATCACATCACTAATCAACCAAATTTTAGAAATAAAATGTAGACCTTTTCAACCTTCTACGTATTTGAGTGCCTCTACGTTCTCACATTTTAATGACGTTGGATCAAAACATCTTCAAGAATTAGTTCAGTACATTGTCTCTTTGATTATTCAGAAGGAAAACAATCGTAAGTGCATTTCTTCGACACACAGTTTATCAATTATGAATTCAAACTCTAGTACAAATGGTATAATAAATTTTCTTTGAGCATCTTATATGCTCGAACATCAATATTTGAAGTTCATGTCAAGCTTAATCTCTCAACCATGTACCATAAGGTTAGATATAGTTTCTCTTCTATAAGTTATGTGCTTCGAACTCTAATCCTTAAAGTGTATTTCTTTAGACATACTCGAGGTATATCTAATAGAAATGATACACTCTTGTTCTTGTGATAGGATCGACGACACCAATAGAGACGGGGGTCTGGCTATTGATGAAGACTTCGGATAAACGGTTTGATAAAATCCTGTTATGGATTAATATCTCTTTCTATTCTTCGCAAATCCTTCGAACTCTATAAACAGATTCAAGTGCGGAAATGTTCGTCGGATTTGAAGCTTTGAACCAATGAAAGATGAATGGCAGAAAATAAAGAACAGGTCACCGTATGACAGGAGGGCATGCTTACCACTACAACACTTAAGATGTTGATATCTAAATATATATTTATATATTTGATATGACTAACAATTATTGAACTTAGTTTTATCCAAAAACTATTTCATCAATCATCAAATCAAAATTGTTAATTTATTTTTAAATCAATTAAAAATTTCAACCCAACAATTTCTCTCTTTTTGATTATTTAAACTAAATTATCAAAACCAGTTTAAACATTAAATATTTCAACCCAACAATTTCTCTCTTTTTGATTATTTAATCTAAATTATAAAAACCAGTTTAAACATTAAAAATTTCAACCAAACAATTTCTCCCTTTCTGATTATTTAAACTAAAATATCAAAACTAGTTGAGTTCATGATTTAAACATAATCTAGGCATTATCATAATCTAACAATCCTAAAAATATTTCTAAGGTAAGAAAACTTAGACTCGAGAAGTGTCTTTGAGAAGATGTCAGCCACTTCAGGCTGCTGATTGTCATATGCTATGTCTGAGCAGTCGGCTGTCCAGATGCTATCTTGCTCTTCCAAGCTGCTTTCCTGTTTTACCTGCATTTAAAGACAATAAATCTGGTTCCCAATTTTCTTTGGGTCCATGGCTTATTAGTCCCTTGGGAATCCATACTTTGATTATTTTTATGGATTTCCCATGTTGCATTGTGATCGGTGAGTAAGATTTATACTTAGTAGACGTCTTCCTGCTAGCAGCTGAACTGTTAATCTTAGAGGATGGTTTTTGTCTAAAACTCTTTGACTTCCTGTCAAGTTTTAATATGCCAGACTTACTGGCTGCTTCCATCTTATGTTTCAGCCAGCTAACAGTTGGCGGAACATAAGTAATCTCATCCTTTAAGGTTAACTCATCACAGCTTGGATTAGTTCCATTCTTAGTTAAGCTCCCTTTGACAAAGTTTATAGACTTAAACTTGTCAGTTTCTAGGTTTAGCTTTTCACAAGACTTGTCTGAGTCATTGCCATCAAATCCTAAAACCGGATTTGCATCCGGTAGGCCTCAGCATACTTATCTGCTGTCTGACTGCATCTCCAGACTTCGTCCAAGAACCGACCACATATGTCAAACGTTGGTTTTCAGAAAACAGAATTTGAACATTTTCCTTGAGCTTTTCATTCTCATATGAGAGCTCAACCATTTTGTTTTTAAAAACTTCAAAATCATTGTTTCGAGATGAAGAAGAGCTGTCAGATTTGTTTTTCAAATTTAGTTCATTAAAAGAGTTTGACAGTTTCTTGTACTCAATGACCATGTAATTGAGTGCAGTAATTAACTCATTTCTTGAGAATTTTTAAGAGGAGAAATCAAATACCTCAGAGTCAACTTCTTCTTTTGCTAAGAAGCAAGTGACCTCTTCATCATCACTGACGTTGGATGATGAATCATCTGAGTCGTTGTCGGCCCACTTGGCTTTGTTTTCAGCCGCCATGAGAGCCTTCATCTCTTTCTTGTTCTTTTTCTCATCTTTCTTTTTTTCATCAAGCTTCAGCTTGCTGTTTCCTTCCTTGAAGTGTCTCTTCTTCATGAATTTGCATATTTTCTTCATGAAAAGAGCCATGGAATCGTTGCTAATCTACATAGCAGCAGCCTTCACAGCAGTGGCAGTAGATGGCTCCTCAACAGTCACTAATGCCTTTGTTATGATGGTGGATGTAGGGTGCTTCTCTTCATTTCTATAGTTCAACTCGAACTCATAGGCCTTCAGATCGGCTAACAAGTCATAGAGCTCCATCTTATTGAGGTCTTTAGATTCCCTCATCGCCATCGTCTTGATATCCCACTCTCTGGGCAAAGCACGCATGACCTTGATCGCAACCTCTTTGTTGTTGTAAGTCTTGCCCATAGTGGATAGAGAAGTGATAACCTCACTGAATCTCTCATCGAACTCAGTCATCGTCTCTCCAGGACGCATCTTGAAGTTATCGAACTGTTGAGTGGAAACCATGAGTCTGTTTTCTTTTGTTTGCTCGTTGCCCTCACACAGTTTAGTCAGCTTCTCCCAAATATCTTTGGCAGTGGGACATGTGATGATCTTATGTACCATGTTGTCATCCAATGTCTTGTAGAGGATGTCTTTTGTTATGTTGTCAAGGTTGTTCTTTCTTTTATCTTCATTGGTCCACTCAGATCTAGCCTTCTCAATCTTTATCGGACCGTTGGTGATGACAAACCACATGTCATCATCTATGGTAGCTAGATGAGCGTGGACTCTCGCCTTTCACACAACATAGTTTTACTCTGAGAACATGGGAACATTTTTGATGACAGTCATAGACATGATTCAGATTCTTTAGAAGCTTGAGAATAGAAAACAAGGCTCTGATACCAATTGATAGGATCGGAAGCACCAATAGAGACGGGGGTCTAGCTATTGATGACGACTACGGATAAACGGTTTGATAAAATCCTGTTAAGGATTAATATCTCTTTCTATTCTTCGCAAATCCTTCGAACTCTAGAAACAGATTCAAGTGCGGAAATGTTCGTCGGATTTGAAGCTTTGAACCAATGAAAGATGAATGGCAGAAAGTAAAGAACACAAGAATTTGTTTATGGATGTTCGGAGCAAACTCTCCTACGTCACCCCTTCTTCCAACCACCGGAAGGATTCAATATAATTCTTTGAATCAAATACAGTTCCCTAATCTAACTAACTCTCTGTTGAACAAAACAACCTTTGTTCAACTTACAACACTGAAGTTTTCTCACAGAAAAGACAATATGTAATAAAATGTATTCACAGCTAGATGATAAGTGAGATGTTTCATTTTAGAACTTTCTTGAAAGAAAAAATGAATGAAGCATCTCTCTCTGTATTTCTTGTATTTTTCAGCCAGCAATTTTGTCCGTTGTCTTAGGCAGCAATTTATTCTTGAAAAGCTTCAACGATCAAAATTTTCTTTTGGACACATGTCATCTTTCCGTCCATTAAGTACTGGGTAGTACAGCAGAAAAAGATTTTTGAGATCGTGGTAGTACAATGCAGTACACACAATTTGAATTATGGCATACGTGGCGGTTATTCATTTGTTGAGCTCTACTGCCAGCTGACTGGAAGACTCTGCTGCCAGCTGCCTGGAAGAGCATCTACCTTCAGATGCACATCTAATCATCTTAGCCGTTCATCTGCTTAGAAGCAATCTGCATTAGACTCCACTCCACGTCTAATTACTGTTCCTTTCATACTAGTCTGAAGGAGTTAGACTGCACGTCTAACTTTTCCATTAGACTCCACGTCCAATTACAGTCTGTTCCTTTCAGACTAGTCTGAAGGAGTTAGACTGCACGTCTAACTTTCTCTTTCTAGATTGCACGTCTAACTCCACTAGTTAGACTGCACGTCTAATTCCGAATTCATTAGACTGCACGTCTAACTCCACGAGTTAGACTGCACGTCTAATTCCACGAGTTAGACTGCACGTCTAATTTCATGCATCTAATACCAAATCGGTCTAATTATGCATTGACTTTGAGTTGTGCTGCAAATTAACAAAACTTTAATTATTATTTCTGCACCTGGTGAGATTCGAACCCAGGTCACCTGTATGACAGGCAAACATGCTTACCATTACACCACTTAAGATGATGATATCTAAATATATATTTATATATTTGATATGACTAACAATTATTGAACTTAGTTTTATCCAAAAACTATTTCATCAATCATCAAATCAAAATTGTTAATTTATTTTTAAATCAATTAAAATTTTCAACCCAACAATTTATCCCATTTTGATTATTTAAACTAAATTATCAAAACTAGTTTAAACATTAAAAATTTCAACCCAACATCTTGCCTTTAACAAATTTTACAAAGATTATGTGAACAACGCGGGGTGATTTCAATACCTCAACGATTATGAGTGTCTTTTTCACTATTTCTTTTCCTATGACTAGGGTATATCTAATAAAATCGTTAAACTTTTGTTCTTGCATTTAGCAATCCGGACAAGATTCTAGGTTGAACAACAAGTGGTGATTTCTATATCTCAACCAACACAATCTTGTTTAATATAAGTTCTTGTATTTTCCTATTTTTAGAGACCTTAAGTTCTTACGCATAACCTCCTTTAGAGATGAAATGCCTTTGTTGACAACAATGGTTTCGAGTTTGGGCATTTTGACTTTTCCACAAGCTTTTCCAAAGGTTGTGTTACAAGTTTTTTTTAGGAGATTTCTTTTATAATCTCTCAAGCAAAGGAGTAGTCCCTTTTGTAAGCTATTTTTTCCCCTTCCTTTTTGAATTTTAATTTGAATATTATTTTTTTTACATTCAATGTTATGCATATTCACTTTAAACTTACTGTTTTGATAAGCATTTTAGAGGTTTGTTATATTATGCTCCCGGATCGGAAGTAATGTGTGTTTGTTATAGAATATACTATAAACCCTTATTCACTTTAAATCCACTATGTAGAAAAATGGACAAACCCAATAATGAAACAATTTTAATACAAACAAATTGTGATAAATCAAACATAACTAGCAGAAGACCAATTAAATGGGAAGAAATATCGTTCCCAGATAATTGGAAAATAGAACAAGTTGTACCTGTAAAACCACAGGTCTAGAATCATAATAATATATTAGATATTTGTCAAAGTGAGGAAGGAAGTGTCGAAATAAGATTTGACACAAACCTAAAGTTATGTCCAATACAAAGACATAGTTCTATCAAATCATATATCTCACCATTAGATTACAAGGTCGAATACCCTTCTAGGGCATCCACCTCTCAAATAAGAGAAACAATGTTTTCAGAAGATTCAACTCCAATTACAGAAAAATTATTTATCAACAGACAAAACATTGTTAGGGAAAATAATACACAAACCCTAAACGAACCAGAACCGACAATGTCGGAAATGAACTTTTCTATTTAAATGATTAGTACAACCAAAATAGATTTCAATACTGGTTCTCCAGCCAGAAAAATAATTTCTAATGAATTCAAAAATCCGGGTTATACCCAATTCAGAAAATGGTTTTTTGAAAGTTTTCACATTTCAGAAATAAAACAATTCGAAAAAGAATTTTATGAGTTCTGTACTGCTAAAAATGCTTTAATTCCTTTTACCTATTGGTTCATAAGCACCTATGTAAAAAATTATATTTCAGTAATTGAAAGAACTTTTAAATTAGAATCAGGAAAAACCTATTTAGGGACATATCCACCTCAACAACCTTTCCATATTGAAAAGGGAGAAAAAATAATTAATTTTGCGCCTTACAAAAATTTAATTGAAAATGATACACTCCCAATAACATGCAAGCATATCAATAATATGTTTGAAAAACAAAACTACACAAGTCTGTTCCTAAATATCCTAGGAGAACAGTTACAATCCATGGAAAATAAAATTGAAAAATTAATAAAATTGATAAATGAAATCAAACCAGGTACGTTAAAAATAACCCCAAAAGAAAAAGAAGCTTTACCAACTTTCCAACCACCTCCAATCATATCTGATTTCAAACTAAGGCCAATGCAAGAATTTGAGAAAATTCTTGAAGAAAAATTTAGCAAGTTAAGTATTAAGACCTTAGACAAGGAAAACAAAGATGAGATTAATAAAATAGATAAATGGGCTGATAAGCCTATACAGAGTAAATTTTACTATAATAGACCAACACCAATGGATGTTTTACATGAAGAATACACAAATACAATTGATATTAGTTATTCAGGAAACAAAATTTATGAATGGAATATTGATGGATATTCAAACAAACAAATTTATAATACAGTACATAGGATGTTAATGTACTCAACAATTTGTAAAAATAGTAAAAATAGTGATAAAACAATAGCGACAATGATTGTTGCTGGATTCAGTGGACAATTAAAGGGCTGGTGGGATAATTATTTTTCCCAAGAAAATAGAGATTCTATCCTTAACACTGTAAAACAAGAAAACAATAGCCTAACTGAACATGCAGTTTATACATTAGCAATTAACATCATTGAACACTTCACGGGAAGGTTCAATGATAATAGTCATACAATTAGAACATTATTACAAAATCTAAGGTGTAAGACACTTTCAGATTTTAGATGGTATAAAGATACCTTTTTAAGTAGAGTAATGGAACTACCAGAATGCAATAATGTACATTGGAAATCCAAATTTATTGACAGCCTCCCTAGCCTATTTTCTGAAAGAGTTAGAAGAAACCTCAAAAAGAGTCATTCAATGATACCATATGAAAACTATACATATGGTGTATTAATAGATACTTGTATACAAGAGGGACTAGCCTTATGTAATGAAATAAGGTTAAACCAACAAATTAAAAGACAGAGTCAAAATGAAAGACAACAATTAGGTCAATTCTGCCAACAATTTGGTATAGATAGTCCTACATCTAGAAAAGAGAAAAGGGTGAAATATAATAAGTTTCACAAATATAGAAAACCACCCCGAAAATACTCAGACATAAAACATGAGAGGAGGGAAGAAAAGATTAAAAACAAGCCAAAAAATTTCAAAAATAGTAAGAAATGCTACAACTGTGGAAAATTTGGACACACATCAAAATACTGTTGGGCAAAGAAAAAAATTAATAATCTTGAAATTCCAGAAGACACAAAAAGATTAATAATCCAAACTCTACAAAACTCAGAATCTGAAGAATCTGATTCAGATTCAATACCTAGTGATTCTGAAATAGATGACCTAGATAATGGAAACATTTCTGAATCAAGCTCGGAAGACTCTGAATGTGAGTCTTGCCGATCAGGATTGAGTTGTCCTAAAAAAGAAACAAATAACCTAGATCAAAATATTGACAAATCAGAATTATATAGAATCATATCTCAATTTTCAGATATGAAAGTTAATGTTTTAACATCAAATCATGCTTTTGAATTACTAAAAGCCATCAAAGACCCAAAATTAAGAATGCAGATCATAGATCAGTTTAATTCTGAAGAAGGAACTTCATCCTCTAAAGATGAAGAACCAGAAGAAAAGAGATTCAATTATAATAATCATAATAAATCTTACACTATGAGTGAAGTAATGAATCAACTTAGACACAAGATTCAAAACAAAGAAGAGAATACAACCCTCACAAATCTGTACAAAGAAATTAATAATTTAAAGGAAGAAATTAAGATATTAACTAAGAAGAATATTATACAAGAGTCTAGATTAACTAAGCTTGAGGATAAACCTAGCGAAAATAATCAATATAATGACAACAAAACAGAAATTGAAGAAAATATCTTCTCAGAAATTTTTTTATCCACAATATAAATGGTTAAATCCCAAAAATGGCACATAAAAATATCTCTCCTAATAGATAATCATTATACAAGGTCATTTACTACTCTTGTTGATAGCGGAGCAGATTTAAATGTTATTCAGGAAGGACTAATCCCTACTAGGTATTTTCATAAAACAAGCCATACCCTATGGCATGCAGGGGGGATAAACTCCAAATCTAATATAAGCTTCCAAAAGCCTATATATGTACTGATAATAAATGCATTCCTCAAAGTTTTATACTTGCTAAAGATATATCAAATCAGGTCATACTTGGAACCCCATTTTTAAACACAATCTATCCTATTAAGATGATTAATAATAAAGGTATTACAGGAACCTTCCAGAAATATGATATTTTTCTAGAATTTATTGTGGAACCGTTTACTAAAATGTTACATAGTATATATGATAATATCAAAACAAAACAAGATCAAATATACTTTCTAAAGCAAGAAATAAGTCTTATAACAATAGATGAACAACTAGAAAATCCTAAATTACAAGAAAAAATAGCTCTTCTAAAAGACCAACTTTCAATAGATATTTGTAATGAACATCCAAATGCATTCTGGGATAGAAAGAAACATATAGTTTCACTACCATATGAGGAATCTTTTAATGAAAAGAATATTCCTACAAAGGCAAGACCTTGCCAAATGAATTCAGAATATCTGGAATTATGCAAAATGGAGATAGATGCGCTATTACAGAAAGGGGTTAATAAGTCCATCACAATCACACTGGTCATGTACGACTTTCTATGTAAATAAACATTCAGAAATCGAAAGAGGCGTGCCAAGGTTAGTAATAAACTATAAATCCCTCAACAAAGTATTAAAATGGATTAGGCACCCAATTCCTAATAAAAAGGATCTGTTAGATAGACTATATGATAGTTTATTATTTTCAAAGTTTGACTTAAAATCAGGATATTGGCAAATTCAGATTGAAAAATCTGATAGGTATAAAACAGCATTCAATGTCCCTATAGGACATTATGAATGGAATGTGATGCCGTTTGGATTAAAAAATGCTCCATCCGAATTTCAAAAAATTATGAATAATATCTTTAATCCTTATAGCACATTTATAATTGTTTACATTGATGACATATTAGTCTGCTCAAAAATAATTGAAACCCATTTTAAACATTTAAATATGTTCAAAACAATAATAACTCAAAATGGATTAGTAATTTCTAAACCAAAAATGGATCTTTTTAAAACAAGAATAAGGTTTTTAGGTCATATCATTGAAAAGGGAAATATTACTCCTATTAATATAAACATAGAATTTGCGGAAAAATTCCCTAATATGATCATTGATAAAACACAGTTACAAAGATTTTTAGGCAGCCTAAATTATGTGGCTCCATACTATAAAAATCTAACAGAAGATACATCAATCTTATATGAAAGACTGAAGAAGAATTCAAAACCATGGTCAAACCATCATAAAGAGGCTATTAAAAGAATTAAAAATAAAGTAAAGGTACTTCCTTGTTTAATGATAAGTAACCCAAATTGGGAAAAGGTAATTGAGACTGACGCTTCTGACATAGGATTTGGAGGAATATTAACTCAATTAGATCCAGAAACAAAACAGGTCTATCTTGTCAAGTTCCATTCAGGAAAATGGAAAAATTCTCAAAAGAATTATGCGACAATCGCCAAAGAAATTCTTGCGATAGTCAAATGTGTTTTAAAATTCCAAGATGATTTATATAATCAAAAATTTATTATACGAACAGATTGCAATGCAGCTAAATTCATGTTCCAAAAAGATTTTAAATATGATGTATCAAAACAAATGTTTGCCAGATGGCAAGCTCATTTAACCCCATTTGATTTTGAAATAACATACAAAAAAGGGATAGATAATAATCTTCCTGATTTCTTGACCCGTGAATTTTTAAATTTACCGGAATGAGCGGAAGGGGTTATGAATCTTTCTCTAATAGAGGAAGAGGACCCTCCTCTATCAGAGGAAGAGGTCGGGGCAGAGCACCAGAGATCATATCTCAGTATGGTAAACAAAAGCTGATAGCAATGGATCTATCTCAAAGTACGGACAGTCAAAAAGACAATCCAACGTACGCCAGAATACTGGGAGATGAAGAATCAGAATCTAATAATATTGAATTTATGAGAAATGAATATAAAGAAATTATATTTCTCCTAGAAGAAAAGGACCTCAAATGGAAGAGTGAGCCATGGACAATAATGCAAAGGTATTTGGATAATACATCCACACCATCAAAGACTTACAAGACCCGAATATTTTACGAACAAATACTTATTCAAAGTGGGTCATGTGAAATATCACATTTCTCTGGGGCGAACAAAGAAATTTATAATTTCAGCAAAATAATAATAAAAAAGACAATTTCGTTGGAAGATTGGGGAATATCCCCAATGAAAGAAAAAGAATTGTCGTTTAATAAGACGACAACAATCAAATTTAATTATTGGGATTATTGTGATGCCTTCACTAAGGCTTCTAATTATGAGAATAAATATAAACATTCCTGGTTCATCAAGGTATGTGCAAATGTCTATAGAGGAGACATTCCCCACTGGTTCATAGACTGGTTTTACTGTTTTGGTCCTAGCCCAAAGGTTTTACTAGAAGAAATCAAGGTCCTATTTGATAAATGGAGTGAGGTATCTCCCCAGCTTCTGAGAAAACAAGAAGCTAATTTATATATTGAAGGAATAGCTTCATGTTTCTTTTTTACTGAATTTTCCATTCCATGGATTTGAAAATGGATTCCTGAATTTGGTTATACCAAAACAGGCATTCCCTGTCTGTTTAGGTCATCTCATTATAAATTTTGGGATAAAATGATGAGAATAGATCAGGAAACAAATGAGCGATTCGGGAAGGAGACAATGGACCTCCTACACCAGCAAATAAGTATGTATGAAGAAAAACGACAAGTAGCTAAAGCACCGTCTCCGTTTGATTATATCTCCAAAAAATTTCGAATGAGGTCAGAGAACTTATCAAAGAGTCAGATGATAACTACATATATTAAAGAAATGAAGAAAGACTTTATGTCTAAATTTGAAGATGATAATAAATCAAACAAATCAGATTCAACTATGGCATCTGATTATCTCCAAGACGCTCAAAGTGATGTCGGCATTGAAGACATTTTCGAAGCAATCAAAGACACCTTGGTTGAAAAAATTTCAAGAAAAGACGTTGGATCATCATCATCCAGCCAGTTCAAAATTTAAAGGGAAGCAAGATCCTAAAGATGCGGAAAAAACTTATCCCGGGAATCCCGGGAGGTACTGTTTGCAGAAGAAGAAGACAAGATCCGTAATTTGCGGAAAAAACTTATCCCGGGAATCCCGGGAGTCACTATTCAAGTTTTTAACTTTTGTTTATTGTTTTACTATAAATAGTTGTTTATGTTGGGTTGGAAGAGGAGGCAAAAACGACCCCTGAAGTCTGTATTGTACTCTCTCTCTCTCTATTGTACTCTCTATCACCATCACCCTGTTGTAATATATTGGAAGTTACATCAATAAAGTTTGGAGGACAGTGTGTTTAAACCTTCAATTCCGGGTACGTTCCAAATCTTACTACGTATTTAATTATTTTCTTTAAATGTCAAGCCTAATAGGCTAATCTAATTAGATGTTGATCATGACCGCTAACTACCATACCTAAAAAAGAGAGTAATTAATAAAAAATTAAAGCTTATCTTAGAAGTTTGAATGGACATCTAGCATGAATTTGAAGTGTCGATCCCTTTTATAAAATGGTACTTTAATTTTGTGTTCCTGTTTAGTCCTATTTAGCCACTGTTTAGGTATGTTGGACATTATGGAACTTTAAATTAAAGTTAAGTATTATAATTGGTTGATTGACATTTCTTTTTGTCCTAAACACATGTGTCCCTCGTCAGACTTTCTTTGTAAGCTCTATTTTTTATTTATTATATCCGATCCGAAAGGCGATATATATATATATATATATAACCTAGTTAAAAAATAAAATATAACAAACAAAAAACATAAACTAAAAAAAAAATAGATAAAGAAATATGCATGCTTTAAATTTTAATATTGCTTGATTTTCTTTATTTTGTGCATGATCTTATAAATATGTATATATGTAACATAATTAAACAGTAAAAAAAACATAAAATTTCTATTTTTTTTAAATCAATACCCAAAACCATGAAAATTAGCCTAAGATTTAATATTTTCGGTCATCTTGTATTTTAAAAACCTAAAAATAAATTCTGTTTTTACTCAATTTAATTATTTTAAGAATAAATAGATTCAGCCCAAACCAAAACTAAAATTATAATTTTCAAACAACACTTGACTGATGATAAACCATAATGTAAAAACTCTATCGGTCACGTCATTTAAAAATGAATTAAAATTGAAATCAGCCTAGGTTGTTCTAAATTATTTTCAAAATTAATAATTTAAGTCCAGTTGGAATTTTATTTTGAAGGAAAGTTAGGTCACTTGACCGGAAAAAAAAATGTTTCTGCCTTGTTTCGTTTGATCTTATTTTGCATGTTTTGATCTTATAGTTTTGAATTAAATTATTGTTGTATAATTTATTACTAACCTATGTATTTAGATAAAATCTGGGTCAAAGATTGGCCACTATGTAGTTAGTAAATTAGGATCTAGATTGAAAAACTAGAAGTAGCAGACCCTACTGTTGTAACGGTGAATCCCACCGAGGCAGCGAACCCTGGAGCGCACTAGAGGAGTCTCCGAATGAGAAAAACATACCCAGGACCGAGAGGATGCACATGTTGATGGCTATATTTCCTGCACCTGTGGCTAATTTAGGACCGAGAGGATACACCTGTTGCTAGATACAACTCATGTACTCGTGGTTAACCTAGGACCGTGAGGTCCTACACCCGTGGCTAACCTAGGATCAAGAGGATACACATGTTGCTGGCTACATTTCTTAGATTAGTGGCTAACCCAGGACCGAGAACTCATGAACTCGTGGCTAACCCAGGACCGAGAGGATGCACCTGTTGTTGGCTACATTTCCTGCATCCGTGGCTAACCTAGGACCAAGAGGGCGCACCTGTTGTTGGCTACATTTTCAGCACCGAATGAGTTGAGAACCGATATTTTGTTCACCTACGACTAAGAATCTGAACCTACTGACCAGGGACCAATGTTGTTGCACGCTAAAGATCGAGGACCGATGTTGTTGCACATCGCTATGGACCGAGGACTGACGTTGCTTGCACCAAATGACTAAGGACCATTGTCGCTTGCACCTGGGGACTAAGGACCGATATTGTTGAATGTTGGCTGCACTAGAGGACTGAGGACCGGCCTATTGTGTGTTGTTTGAATGAGTTAGGTTCACAATTCGGCTAAAATATAGGTTGCGAACGTGGAGGCTAACTACAGTCTATGTGTATGTTTTTCATGTATTTATGTTTTGTGTTTAGGCTTTAGGCTTTTATTTTGGGTTTTTTCTGTTGGCTTTATTTTTTTCATGTAAGTTTGTGGTTTGTGTGATCATAGGTTAGCATATAAAATATTTTAAAATATTGTAAAGCGTAAGTGATTTTAAAAATGACCAAAGTTAATTAGTAGAGATCTTAGAGTCGTTGTGGGACATAGCGTTTAAAAAAATCTTTTCCTAAACGTAATTAAACGCCGAACTCATTCACTTAATTTCTTCATTTTTTAAAATTAGGTGGCAACTCTTTGGTCGTGAGGAAATTAAAATTTGAAAAAACTGAAAGTATGTCTATGACATACTTCCCATTAAAAAACTCTCATTTCTTTCAGATTCGACAGGATGGTATATTATGGAGTTGTCTACAAAGCCTTATTTTTATAAGCTTAAAATTTTTAAACCTTCAAATTATTTCCCCTCACAATTTAGACTTTTTAAAACTACTTCTTAAAAAAAATAGAGATCCTAGAAAACAATTTCAAGTAGACGATTCAACGTAAAAAAATATCATTCACAACCTTATAAATATGTTATTGTTAAGGATTTTATGAAGGCATAATTCTAGAGAGATAAATAGTATGAGGCAAAATTATGTATTCCTTCTTCTTAATAGTGAAATATGATGACGGTTAAACTGGACGTAGCTCTTTTAAGTGAATCACTATAAATTTGTGTTTTCTTGTTTTTTTTTCTTTTTTGCGTTTTTATATATCGTTTAAAGCAAGTTGGATTTTGGCACCTGAATCCAAATAGAAGGTTATAAGAAAAAAAATTGTCGTCTATGAATTGAAGACCATAACCTTATTTACATTGTCCATTGTTTATTATTTAATCCATTAAAAATAATAAAAAAAAAGTATTCGGTTTCTACACATAATAAACAGTACCATATCAATAATCAAACGTGACTTAACCCAATAATTAAATAAATTTAATAGATCACTTTATTAATAGGGTTATGAATAAATTATAGTCCAAACACATTATTTATATATACTGGCCCAATAAATCTAACATTCAACTCTCTCTACGCACCACGAAGTAGCTAGTGCCGGCCCGCAACGTTGGGCTGCCCTAGACCCAACATTTTTTTTACTCACAAATAAGAATTATTAGTTTTAAATAATATACTTAAAAACATAAATAGTTAAATATCAGTAAAAGAAAAGGAATAGATAATTTAGTGTGACATGACAAAAATAAATATATACATATATATAATTAGTATTCCAGTTTAATCGAATCATAAAATATATTGTATTCCAATTTAGTATCAATTACATTACAAAATTAAAATATAACATCAATTATAAAAAAAAAATTCTAATTAGCACTATCCAATTCAATAAAAACAGCTTCTTCTTGCATTTTTTAAAGCAAACTTTTCAATCAAGTCAAAGTACTCTAACTTATCTAAGTATTCATTTTCAATTGATATTATAGCTAATCCATTTAACCTCTCTTGTGACATGGTACTTCGTAGTTAAGTCTTTATCAATTTCAACTTTGAAAAACTTCTTTTTGCCGAAACAACAGTAACCGATATAGTCAACAAGATTCGATAAGCAATCCATACCATTGAGAAACAACCATCTTCCGAATACGATCTTATAAAGTGGAGGATGTCAATCGCTTTTTTTTACTTCCATCGGTAATATTGTTTTCAAATCTTGAAGTTCTTGGAATAATATGTCCCCATCAATGTCCTTAAGTTGATTGTGCTCCAAGAATCTTTCTAATTTAATACAATACTTCTTCAATTCTTCATCACTAACACTTTTAAATTTTGCATTAAACAAAAATCCAAAGATCGCTTCATAAAGTTCAAATTGCTTAAATCGATCCCTAAGTGATGTAAGGGCTTGATCAATAATTTGGAGAAAATATGTAACTCTAAAGTTATCCTCTAATGATTGACCTTGAATGACAACATCTTTCACATCCTCATCAAATTTCTTCTTTCTACGAACAACTCTTTTTTGTGGGAAAATCGGATCAATACCAACTTCATTTGCAAGTGTTTTGGCTTCCTTCATCAAATCATTAAAACTTCATATTGAAGACTCTCATCTTTTTCATTATCACATTCATCTCTAATGACATCATTTATTCATCACTTGCTTCTTCATCTCTAATAGTATCATTTTCTCTGTCACTTATGTCTTCATCTCTAAGACTCGAATTCGAAGAGATAGAACTTTGATTTTTTGCATTGAATAATTTGGAAATCGAGCCCACTAGTGACTTTGTCATTGCATCATTTCGTCGTTTGATTCTTCTATTATAAGATCCGAAGAGATTAGAAAACATACCTTAATAAATTTCAGAGCTAATTCAGAAATTAGAAATAAAATTGTTAAAGTTAAGATATAGTAGGTTAAATTTATAAACAAGTTTAAGAAGTTTATATAATTTATAAGGAAATATATTAAATTAAGAAGTTTATAGATTTATAAGAAAATATATTAAATTAAGAAATTAGGAAAGAATAATATAAAATAAAATAATAAGATTATAGAAGGAGAAAAAGAAAAACAAAAAGTAAAAAAAGTTAACGTGTAAAGGGTTAAGGAAAGATAAAAAGTAAGTTATAGTAAAAAAAAATTATAAGAATTGGGCTGCCCAGGGGTGGGTCTGCCCTAGCCCATGGGCTTCCGGGCTTGCCCCTGGGCCGGCCCTGGAAGCAGCTGTGGTAGCGAGGGACAATGAATTCTGGGAGGAGACTGTGCGCTTTTGTGAGCCTCAAGGAGGGGATAAAAGTGGAACCATCGAAGAAAGAGGTGGTGGAATATTGTCTTGAAAGGATTCCTCACTTCATGGTGCTGAAGACCGTGATATTCATGGAGAAACTGCCTAAGACTTCAACCGGAAAAACAAAAAGTTTGAGCTTAAATAGCATGCTCCAGGGAAGATCAAATAGTCAATGAGCTCATCCATTTAGTGAAAAAACAAAAACAAAAAAGATCTAAAGCTCTTCCACATGATCATTTCTTCATGGAAAATGATGATGTCTTAATTTGATTGAAACTATGATTGTCATGAATGCAACAAATAAATGTGCAATGATATTAATTACACGCAAATATCTATTTTTAGCATGCACCTATTCAGCCTTTGGTCCGCGCCATGGTTAACTTCTCTATGTAACTTATGCATTTCATGCTTGTACATTTCTCAATGTTAAGAATATTCCTTATAATTACTAATAACCGTTGGTAATCTTATCTCATGAAAATTATACGTAAATGATATATGAAAATAATACAATGATAATAAAACAAATACAACAGATTATTTAAGAAATGAAAAAAAAATTTCTCGTTTGCTCCGAGGCCTGTGGAATCACAGTTCCCTTAAAACAGTTTCACCGTCTCCCGTTTGTGCTGGAGAGTTTCGTCGGTGGCTGCTTCCCAGGGTACAACGGAACCTGCAATGATTTAGCACAGAAAACCACTACAACAGCAAACTAGACAAAAGTACCTGAATCACAATCACCGGGTTTTGTACAAAAATGGTCGAGTCAAGAAACTCGAAGAACACTCACAAGAACACTCACAAGAACAAGGAAAGACTTTAGAATTCTAGAGAGAGAAGTGATAAGATAATGTGTGGAGAGGAATACAATGTGAAGAGATATTTATAGTTGAAAATTAAACTCATAATCAATTCTTTAATCCACCGGTCACTAATCCATCATCCATTCATCCAACGATTATCGTTGCTTGCCTTTTCATCATCTTTGCAAGTTACATCCTACAATAAATATTTTGTAGTTACAATTGTTAATTGCCTCATTCAAGACATTTATGTTAATTGTAACAATTAACAAATTTAATTCACAATGAATTTGATGTGAATTTCATTTGGATGAAATTTCACCTTAATTTACATTTGAATTTAATGTGAATTTCATTTGGATTAATTTCACTTTAATTCAATTTGAATTTCATGTGAATTTCATTTGGATTAATTTCACTTTAATTCACATTTGAATTTCATGTGAATTTCATTTGGATTAATTTCACTTTAATTCATATTTGAATTTCATGTGAATTTCATTTGGATTAATTTCACACTTAATTCACATTTGAATTTGGTGTGAATTTCATTAGCCTAAATATCATTTCCATTTAATTAATGAAATTAGTTAAATTCCAACAATAACAACATAAACACATCAACAGTTAAACTGTGGCATCATACCCCAATTCCAAAAATTTACAAGTGAAGGTGTAGTCATCAAATGTTATTTATTAAACTAAACATAAATTCATAAATGCAAGATTTTATCTATATACTCTAAATTTTTTTTAACTAACGTTTAGTTCAAAAACTAATTATAACACATTTTCTATATCTATAACTATTATATATATCATTTCCAAAACAAATATACTTATATACATGGATTGTACTGTCTGAGTACAAAGCATTTCTTCATTTTTATAACATATAAAGTAATTTACAAACCATTGTAAACATTTAATTTCAACACCACAGGTCCATAACATAATAGCATTTCATACATATATTTCTCTAAAAATGATAAAAACTGCATTATTCTAATAACTAATAAATTATTTATTTATTTTTTATAAAACGGCTTAATATCATTTCATTATAGAAACTCAAAAGTGGGGATGAATCCAAAATCAGTCAAGATCAAATCTAGACAAACTCTGTCATTGATTAAACAAATGAGTAAAAGACAGAAGTATACAAAACTTAAAGTATTAATAGTCTGATTAGAAATTACATCTTTGATTAAGCTCTGTTGCATTCAAACGTTGTTATTTTTTTCTTCTATGTAATTTATTTTTTCTTTTGTGAATATATTATTTTTAAGCATCAATGTTAGCTTTTCCTTACTGTTCATTTGATCCTCTATTTTCTCTTTACTTTTTCTCTGTTTGCAAGTGATGGGACAATTTGAATACCCTTCTTTTTCTTCTATTTAGCACTTTTTTTCACAATTGGTGATTAAACTGTTTCATTTGATTATGACTATTTATGAGCAATGATTACCTTGTTTCTTGGGATTTTCTTAAGAAGCTTCCCTTTAGTTGTACCAGAACTTAACTGAAAAAAATCTGTTTCAGTATGTTAGGGGATCTTTGTTACTATCCTTAGCGTTATCAATTATTGTCTCCTTGCTTGTTCCAACTTTGACTTTACTTGTGCATTTCCTTACTTCGCATTTACTCATAAATTATTAATCAAGACTTAAATAGAATTAGTTGACTCATAACTATCAACCAAGACTTAGATGTCCCATGCTACCGACACTTAAATATTCTACATTGATTCAAAACTGGTATAAGAACTTGAGACATAGATAACGATTATCAAATAAGCTAATAAAAATCATGTCTGGAGTAATAAAAATAGTTTCCAATTTTTCACTATTTCAAAATCATTTTAACAACTAAACTTGTATCGTATTCGTTATTAGGATTCTTTCCTAGTTCAAGTGGATTTGCGTGATCATTTTTAAATCCACTATCATTTTATAATACAATGATTTGATATAAAAAATCACTTTAGCAACATAATAATATATATAATTTAAATAGATAAAAAAAAATCTACCACTTTCGGATTAAAATTCTAAATACAATTTCATTTACTTTTCCTATTTATTTATGTCTCTCCCTATAACTGTTTGGTTTCCCTCTGGATATGTGATAAAGAAATGACGACATAAAACCATCCTTAGAAATTGATGTTCTCCTTATTCTCTCTCACAGGGAAGGGTATGATGGTAAATATATATTTTTTTAAACTAAAATAAAATTAATTATCATCTTGTCCCTCGTGAGAGAAAACAGGGGGATAGACAGTTTTTAATAGCCGAAGGCCTCCACTCCACTGTTAGTGAGGTAAGATCATCTGCTACCAAAAGTTGTATGTTCCCCTGTACCTTCTCTTATTCTCTCTCATAGAGAGAGGTATGATGATAAATAAATTTTATTTTATTTTAAACTAAAATAAAAATTAATTATCATCCTGTCCCTCCATGTGAAGGAAACAGGGGAACAGACAGTTTTTGGTAACACCTCCACTGTTAATTAATACACATGGGAAATGACAACATAAAATCATCTTTAGAAGTCGAAAAATAAGGTTTAATTAGTATCACAGGAATGTGTACTTATGTCTATATATAACGAAATTAGATCACTGCTCCCTGCTCCCTCTCACAGGGAAGAGTAAAATCGTAAAAACAAATTACGATTTTCCCATTACTTGTGAGAAGGAACAGATGGAGCAGGGAAATTCGATAACAAAGAATCTACTCTCATATATAACTGCCTTCTACTTATATATTATACTTTTTATAATATTTAATTATTATACATCATAATTTAATGTCTCACTAATTGCCCTCAATAGGCATATAAAAGTAGAACCTCGTCCCCAATTTCGTTGTCTCAAGAATTGGGTATCACATGTGCATGATCAAGAATGCTCTTGAAGACTATACACTAGAATATCATACAAGTAGATTTACGTTAGGACTGAGGTGGGTTCAAGCCCACTACGAGGAAAAACAAATAACGTTAAAATGTGACATAACCTTTAATTTTCTATAAAAATATTAATTAATTTTCAAAACTAAGTAAAGACCTACCCATTATTCCCAAAACATTTTCAAGCCTACCTCAAATGTTGTTCATGTTCACCCTAATTTCAATTCTTAGATCTGACCCTAATTCAAGCAATGTAAAAATATAGGGTAATAAGTATAATGGTATCTCTACATTTAACTAAGTTTTAAATATCTTCGTATACATTATTTTGTTTGAAATTGATCTGTGTACATTTATTTTTGTCTGAAATAGTTAGACTTTTTCAAATATTACAAAATGAAAAATCTAACTCCAAATGTGAATATTTCTTATTCTATTGTCAAAATTTGAACATTGTTGATAACTAATTTAAAAGCATTGATCGCTTAATATTCCAATTAGGTTGTATTTCTCATATTTGGATTAGACCTTATTTTGACTAATAAATTCATTTCATCTTCAAATCAAATCACATTTATTCTCACTATGGGGATTATCGTCATTTTGGTGTAAGTATTGTCTAACTAGTTGATTCAAACATAATACGAGTTTTGTATTACGATATATATATTTCGTAATCTTTAATATACCTATCAGACAATTTTTCTCTTTCAACATCAATATTTTGTATTATTTAGATATGATTTTGGATGCACAACACAAACACATAATATCTAAATATGGAGAAGACGAATGAGTAATAACATCATCGTTGTCAACAAATTGAACATAATAAATGCGTCGTCATTTGAAAAGTAATCTCAAAAGGCATGTGAAAATTTTGCCCGCAGTAAGACTTAGGAAAATAAAAAATAGATATACCATGGATAAGAGAAATTTGTGCATATTTTCAACATAAATTAATGGGTTTATAACACATATTTTTAGATATTTAGGGTATTTAAATTTAAACAAAATTAAATATATAATGAGTAATTTCAAACAAAATATATGTACAAAAGAATATTTTCAAATAAAAATAAATATATAAGGAACAATTTAAAATAAGATCATATATGAAGATATTTTAAACTTTATTAAATGCATAGAAAACAATATACATGTGATGCTGGAATTAGAAAACCTCTAGAAGTGAAAGAGATAGGATCAAATTAATGAAGTGTGGTGGAATTCAAATAGTCACTTTTGGAGATAAGCCGTTATAGTATTTAATTATCTAGTATTAAAGTTTATTTACTTCTTTTTGGGGAGCTTTTCCAACTTCCTAGTATTAAAGTTTATTTATGTTTGTTTTGGAGAGTTGTTACAACTTCTTAGTTTTTCCTATTTATAGGCCTTTTTGTAACTGCGAAAGACAAATCATTTTTGAATAATAATTACCTTGATCTCTTAAGCTTGTTTAGAAGTTTTATTTTCTATTTATCTTGCTCTAAACTCTTTTGGTGGATTCCTAGAGTGATGAGTGTCGAGTGACTTCTTGTGTTACTTCATATCTCTCTAATTTCTCGGTGTCAAAGTGGTATCAGATCTTTGGTCTACAAAGGCTGGTCAGAGAAGAAGAGGACCAAACGATGATGATCATAAACCTCGTCAAAGAGACCTTCGTGATATTGAGTTAGAAAATATAAGGAGACAAGTGCAACAGCTTGAGCAACGCCTTTCGCATGGCGAATATCGTGAACATGATGTTGATGGTCATGATTCAGATGATGGTTCTAGAAATAATGATGAGGATTTCAATCCATTTCATGATGATAATGACGCAAGTTGCCGTGTATCTCGTGGTTAACGGTTCCAAAGAAACAATGTCCGCCACAAGTTTTTGGATTTTAAAGTTGATATTCCAAATTTTGATGGAAGAAATAATTCTGACGAATTCATTGACTGGCTCAATACCGTTGAGAGAGTTTTTGAGTTCAAAGATGTTAAAGAAGATAACAAGGTGAAGCTAGTGTTTATCAAATTTAAAACAATATGCGTCCATTTGGTGTGAACACCTTAAGAAGCAATGTGTGCGTGATGGCAAGCAAAAGATCAAAACATGGGGCAAAATGAATAAGGAGTTAAGGAGGAATTTTTTGTCGAATAATTATCGCCAAGATGCTTTTCTCAAATATCACAACTTCAGGTTGAAAGATATATATGTGGAAGACTACGTGGCTTAATTTGAAAATCTTATG
The DNA here is from genome assembly GCF_907164915.1 of Impatiens glandulifera. Taxonomy (NCBI): domain Eukaryota; kingdom Viridiplantae; phylum Streptophyta; class Magnoliopsida; order Ericales; family Balsaminaceae; genus Impatiens; species Impatiens glandulifera. Next base: position 35,274,762 of record NC_061866.1, read on the forward strand.
ATGCGGTGCGATATTTTGGAGCCGGAAGAACAAACTATTGCTCATTTTCTTGGAAGACTACGATATGAAATTGAAAATGTGGTCCAATTGTAGCAATATTTGACATATAATGACGTATGCGTCAGTTGGCTCTCAAAGTTGAAAAACAACAAAAAAATCGAGTCATTTTGGGGGACATTTTTCATCGGGTGGTGGTGCCTATAACCGAGGAAGTGCTTCTAATTCCAAGAATATTCTAGCTGTAAAAGACGTAAAACATAAATCTTTTACAAGTAAGGATGTTGGTTCTAGTTTTAAAAAATCAAGTGGTCCGACTAATCAAAAAACTTGTTTCAAGTGCAAAGGGTTCGGACATTTTATCACCGATTGTCCAAATCGAAGAATCATTACACTCATTGAGGAATAGTATGAAGAAGAGAATAAGGAGACAACACCAATTTACGATGAATGTAACGAGGAGGGAGATATCACTTATGAAGATCATGGGGAAGCTTTATTAATACGGAGTATCCTCAACACCACTTATGTTCCAAATGATTCATGGCTTCATAATAATATTTTCACACTATATGCACGTCAAATGGAAAGGTGCTTGACATCATTGTCGATGGAGGAAGCTATGAAAATGTTGTGGCTACATCTATGGTGGAGAAGCTGCAATTAAAAACCGTAAATCATCCTCGACCTTACAAACTATCATGGCTTCGGAAAGGTAATGAAGTAAAGGTAAATAATCGATGTCTCGTTCAATTTTCTATTGGAGAAGAGTACAAAGATGAAGTTTGGTGTGATGTTATCCCTATGGATGTTTGTCATTTGCTTCTTGGAAGACCTTGGAAATTTGATAGGAAAACGAACATGATGGATTCAAAAATACCTATACTTTTGTAAAAGATGGAGAAAAAATAGTTTTGGGACCTTTCATGAATGAAGGACATTGTTAAACCATCAAAAGAAGAAGGAAATAATTTTCTCACCAAATCACAATTTGAGAATGTAATGAATCAATCCTTGGGGGCGTTTGCATTGGTGGTTTTGAAAGAAAACAAGGAAGATAATATCATTCCTCTACAATTGCGGCCACTTTTACAAGAATTTGTTGATGTCATACCTGTAGAGATTCCTACGGGCCTTCCTCCCATGAGAAACATTCAACATTGTGTTGATCTAATTTCTGGTGCGTCTATCCCAAATAAAGCTACTTATAGAATGAATCTTAAGGAATATGAAGAATTGCAGCGACAAGTTGAAGACTTTCTAGCAAGAGGTCTTGTACAATAAAGTAAGAGTCCTTGTAGGTGTCAGCACTTCTTATGCCAAAAAAAGATGGTTCGTGGCGTATGTGTGTTGATAGTAGGGCGGTGAATAAAATCACGATCAAATACTGATTTCCTATTCCTCGCCTCGATGATCTCTTTGATCAACTTCATGGCTTCAAAATTGGTTCTAAGATTGATTTACGAAGTGGTTATCATCAAATTCGAATACGACCTGGAAATGAGTGGAAAACCGCTTTCAAGACAAGAGATGGTCTTTACGAGTGGATGGTTATGCCATTTGGACTTTCTAATGCACCCTCTACATTTATGTGACTTATGAATCATCTGTTTAAACTATTTATTGGGAAATTTGTTGTTGTCTATTTATAGGATATTCTTGTGTACAACTCTAGTCCAGAAGAGCACTTAATAATTCTAAGATAATGCATCGGTCCTAAAATAATTCCAGCACCCTTTCTCGGTCCTATTGTACACATGGGTCACTTTCTGTTTTTTGTTTAATAATTTTGTTTTGCTTTCCTTTTATGTTTTCAAACCGAATTTTGTTATTTCTAAAAGTTGTTGTAACAAGATTGTAACCGACTACTCTTGGGTAATTCAGCTGCTATAAATGCTGATGCCCACCCCACTTTTTGGACATGAATGAAAGCTTTGTGAAAGTTCTTACTCTTAATTATTCTCTCGGTTTTGAACCTCTATCTTGGACTACTAGGTGTATTCTAGTAGTATTCTTTTCTCATCTTTGTTTCTTCTCTCTTTAACCTCGAATTCTCTTCTCATATTATTTCCGCTGCGCTTGATTATAGAATTTCACACTCGGTCCCAGCTATCAAGAACTCGATTCTTGATATTAAGAACTCGGAAAGCTAAGTTATAGTTTCAAGTTTAACATATTGGTATAAGAGCAAGACGATTCTCGAATGACAGAAACCCTCCAGCAAACAAGAGATTTAAGTAATTTAACCTGGTAAATTTGATTTCTTTTAGTATATATATAAATGAGTTTTTATTTATAAATCATTAAATTCTTATATATAATAAAATAAACAAGTATTTAATTTTTCCCGGAGTATTTTGAAATACTCATGTGCTTGACTTAATGGGCTTAATTAATAATACTTACGAGTCCCAGGGATTGGCTACTCAATCTAGAGTTGGGCAATGGATTTGATAAATACAAACCGACACAATCTAACACGATATTTATACGAAACGATACAATACGATATTATCTCACTCGGATCTTAGGTTGACACGATACAAGCACAAGATGACACGATTATGAGTTTATACGATCGTAACACGATTACGAGTCAACATGGACACAACACGAGTATAAACACGACACGACCACGAGTATACACACAAAACGACATAAACATAATTATTCACATTACCTAAGCTACTCATATTAACATTTTCTAAACCTATTATATTTTATTAAATTAATAAATTATTTATCATAAATATAAAATATATAATTAAAATTAAACCAACTAAAATACAATATTAAAAATATTAACATAAATAATATAAATTAAAATAAAATATAAATATAAATATAAAAAAATAAATTATATGAATAGAAATGTGAGTCTATTAATAATTCTCTTCAATATTACATTTATTAATTACTTTTAATTATTTAATTATTTATAATTTCAGTTATTAATACAATAAATAATAAATATATGATAATAATTTTAATTTTAATAATATAATAATATATATATTTATAATTTTTACCCACATTTTTTATTTTTTCTTATATTTTTACTCAAACTATCATTCTTTATATTAACATTATCAAATTATCATGTCACTTCTAAAATTTAGTAATTTAGTAATTGATCACATATTTAATTGTTTATCATCAGATATTTTAAAAAATTTTAAATCACTCCAAAATTTTATAAATTAATAAGAAATTTTGCCTAACAAAAAATATCAATTTATAAAATAAAAAGATTAAATTAATTTTATTAATTAAATGCAATAGTGAATAGTTATAGAAATGTATTTCAACCTAAAAAATCTCAAACTACTCTTAATTATATTAAATAAAAAAATTAATAATATATCAATTCTAATAATATTTTTTTAAAAAAATATCTTATACTTGTAGTAATAATTGAGTAATATTTGTATATCAATAAATCATTTAAAAAATCTTAAATCACTCTAAAATTTAAAAAGTTAGTAAAACAATTTAAAAAAAATCATAAAAAATTCTCCATTAATTTTAATTATATATAATAATAAATATCATATACTTAGGTATAAATTCTTATCTAATATTTTAAAAATTATAAAATTTTACGTTTATAATATTTAACTAACTTGATATATATAGATTTTAATTAAATAAATAACTTTATAAGAATAAATTTAACTAATTTTATTTTAATAATTATTTGTATGTTTTAAAATATATTTTAAATAATTAACATTCAAATTATTATTTATGAAACTATATGTTAAAATTTATGTTTACACATTTTACCTATTTAATAAATTTAATAAATTTAATATATTTAATTTATTAAATTAATTTAAATTTTTTAAATTAAAATAAATTAATAATCATATTTTATAATTTTTACTAACAATATAATTTAATATATATAAATAAACAAATAATTAACTTGAGTGTGTCAAGACACAATTGTGTTGACAAGATAACACAATTTAGTCGGAAAAACACGAAACATGAATTTAAATACGAGTTAGCACGATAAGAATAAACTTGTAAACACAAATAAACCCGTAGACATGAATAAACTCGTAGACACGAATAACACGACACGAAAGAGTCTGTGAATTATAATATTTTAAGTGGTTCAAGACACAATACTACACGGATAAGACTAAGAGACGACACGATTAAGTGTCTAAAACAAATTTTCCGAGTCAAATAAGAACGTTTATGCACGATATTCTGCTTCTTACTCAATCCATGGGTTTCGGTCACAATGATTCTTTAAATATTTTTAGGGGATTTTTTATTTTAAATCACTATTCCATTATTTATTTCTCAATCATTTAATTATTTAAATTATTAATTAAAATATTAAATATTCTTATTTAAATATTATAAAATTTAAATGCAAATAATTATAATCATTAACTAATTACAAACTTAAATAATATCTTTTTCTTTTTCATAACATTTTTAAACTCTATGTTTTATTAACAGTCATTATTCCTCTTATTAATAACATCACAATGATTAATAAAAAAATTACTGACTTTATTTATTTACATAACCAACCACAATTTTATACCAACCACATACATTTATTTATTAAGTTGAAACCTTAATATTTTCAACTATAAAACCATAAAACACCTTGATAAATAAATATATATATATATATATGAGTATATAATTTAGGTATCTTTAGCTTTCACATTTTTATAACTATAATCTTTCCATAGTAATAATTAGTAGTCATCATAGGTGTAATCATCTTCATCCTTTTAATGGAAACTCTCTTTTTTTTTTTTGTGGAAATATATAAGTACACACAAAAAAAAGAATTAAGAGAATATAAATAATTTCATTAAAGATAGACACATCTATAGTATTATTTTAGAAAACTAGTCTGACACTTTAAAGTAAAATTTCACAATTATTTATATTTAAAGTGTTTTAAGTCAGAATCACTTTTACAATGGTGGAGTCCGATTTTAAAAACAATCCGGGCTAAAATATATTTTTTACAAAAATTAATAAGGAAAAATAATTTTCAATCTATAACTGATATAATGGAGAATTCTCTGTTTGCAAAATCTCTAAGTTTGAGCAATTTTTTTAATTTACTTAAATATTTTTAAATATATTATTATGAAATTAGTTTAGATGAAATAATATTAGTTTAAATTTAACTTCATTCTAGTCCAAACATGCCTAATATATTTTAATATAAAGAGGACTTATAATAGAAATTATAAGGATATTTTTTTTAGTGAATGAATTTAATTTGTCAAATTATGACCGGCTAGACTATTAATGAAAGGGTTAAAGTAAGAATATTTTTTAATTATAAATAAATTATCCTTGTAAGTGGTGAGCCACATGAGTGGTATACAAATGATATAATTGATATCCATCATAATCTCTCTACTTTCTTTAAAAAAAAATAAGAAAAAAATAATAAATAAAATTATTCATCATCCGGCTTGAGGGCCAACCGGGCTTAACTCTCACTCTATACAATAACACACACCAAAAAAAAAAATAATAATAATAATAATCTCCATTAACCTTGCTTTATTAATTATATAATAAATGAGAATATAAGTAATTTCAAAAAGATAGGCACGTACCTAATATTGCATTACATATGACTAATAATCTGGTAAACAAAAATAGGTGTTGTATATGATTTTGAAATTAGGTCTCGGTTGAAATCTCTCTTGGGCCTTGTTTGAGGAAGTGATTTTTTGGATTTTGTCTGGGTTTTATTAAAAAAAAAAATCCCTTGTTTGATAAAAAGTAGGAAAAAATTGGTTTTTAAAATTTAAAGATTAATTTGCCCTTTGACTTTAGAAGATATGGTGTAGGTGAGAGAACGATGGTTTAGAGAGAAAATAAAATTAGAGCGTAGTTTTGTTATTTAAATGATAAAATTATTTAATTTGATGGTTGATAAAATGGTTGGTTTTGGGATAAAAACTGAGTTTTATCTCAAAAACCCTTCATCAAACTAGGCCTTGAAAAATCAATCACCCCTTGTGTTATCTAGCACGTCTCCTTCTTTTGTTTAGTAAATAATGGTTAAATCAATATAATGTCAATTAAAAATCCTTTTTAAGTTATATAAAAAAGACTTATGAAATTATATATATCGTTTTCAACTGCTTTTGTGATAATGAAACATTACATCGGTAAAACTTTGGTTGTACGGTTGTAGGAATATATGTCCCTTGCTAAAATTGTAGATAAATGTTGATGGATATAATTTTACAAAAAAAAAAATTAAGAAAATAAAATAAAGTTCAAATATTCATTGTAAAATCTCCACGGAGTATATTCATTTTCAACTGTTCACCCTGGATAGTCCACACTTTACATAATCAATCATATATAAATTTATAAACCATTAGAATTAGGATTAAATTTATCAGGTTTAGTAACTAATTAGGAAAAAGACACAATCATACATGACAAGTACAATAAACTGTTTTTTTTCCTTTTATTTTGAGAAATAATAAATTAAAATAAAAAATGAGAGATTTTGATTCATTTATTAATTAGGCAACACTAAAATTTAAATAAATAAATAAAAATTAGTCTTTACCTAACCCCTAGTCATATTATCCAAATCATAAGAAAACCTATAAAGTCACAATTATAAAATTTGCAATTACAAGTTTTCATTTGAAAATATTGAATTTGAAAAAAATATATATATATCTTATTCTATTATGTTCTTCTAATACAACTAGCAAATTATTTTCCAATAAAAAAATACACTTCTTATAATTGTTTGAGATCTTTATGTTTTCAAAACATGAAAATCCTTGAATTTTAGTTTACAGCTTTTAAGACTTTAACAATTTGATTTTTTATTTTAATTATTATTATTATTTTTAATTATTTAATGACAATAGAGTTGGACAATCCGCACCACAAGATCCAACTGCTGAGTGCTGTCTGCAGATATTCAGTTTTGTTTTTCATTTTTGGCATATTAATAATTTACTTGTTTATTTTTTAAATTTTAGCTTATATTTTGTAAATAAAGGAACACTAAAAAAATGTTATTAAGTATTTTAAAATATCTAAAAGTAGTTCTAACATTTGAAATAGAGTAGTAGGTATCTGTTTTTCTTTTAAATAGTCATCATTTTACAAAATAAAAAACATGATTTTTAAAAAAATGTGTATAATAGTGCCTATGTGAGCTATACTGGTTATTTTTGTTCTTATTGTAAAAAATATAAATAATTAAATATGTTGTCTTAATTTATAAAGTTTTTTTTTTTCTAAGGTTAAAAAGTAAAACTAAATAAATAGTTTGTAGCCAAAATCTAAATAATTGAAGGAATATTAAATTTAAAAAATGGGATAAAAGATTAAGTATGTAATTCGCAAACAAAATTAACTATTTAACTATTTAACAATTTGCAGAATTTGTAGCATAACTAGCTCAAACTCATAAACTTAGGGTTAGTATCCAACTCTTAATGCCATTAGAATAAAAAGGAAAAAAAAAGATTAAATTAATTTAATTCCTAAATAAGTTTTACTCAACGTTAATTAATGGTAGAGTCCATAAACACTAATGAGTTGGCATTAAAAAACTAACTAATTATATTAGGTCATGACCAAATCTGTCATGACAACTACCTAGCTTCACATATTATATTAGTATTTTTTTTGGGTTAATTTGTAACAATTATATTAATCTTCTAAATTATTAAAATAAAATAAATTATTTTAAAAAGTATATATAATATTACTTTTTAAAATATATAATATTTTATTTATTGATATTTTAGTTTTAAATACATCATTCATTGATTTTAAAAATAAATAGAATAAGTTAAATATATTTTTATAATTTAAATAATTTTAATTTTTACTGTTTTGTTTTTCAATCTTTCTTATTAAACATTTTTTACTTTTTATTTGAGTTTTTTTAAATAATATTAATTATTTCTTTATTCATTAACAATAATATAATTCCTTTTTCATAAATAGTAATATTATAAATTAAAATAATAAAAAAAATTATTAACTGTTTAAAAAAGATCAATATATCATATTAAATAAATTATTTATTTTTTAAAATTTATATTATACTAGCTAACCTTTAGTCAAAATAATAATTTAAATATTAATTTTTCTTATTATTATAAAATATTCTATGATAAATTTTATAATGACATTTATTTTTATAATGACATTTTAAACTAATTATTTTATCAATATTTAAAATATTAAAATAAAATACTAATATATTTAACTATATATATTTTTTTTATATATTTAAGACATAGTTTTTAATAAAAAAATAAATAAATTAGACATTATCTAATTTAGGAATAATTTATGAAAAATATAGAGATAAAATATCAATTATCTCTTTTTTATATTTAGTATGAAGAGTATGATTAAAATAGATGGTTTTTTTTAATTATAAATGGATGAAAAATAATTAAAAACAAAAGTATTTTATTTAATTTCTAAATAATTATATTAATTTTTTTTTTACCAAATTCCATATTTTTTGAGAGATTTTTCAATTTTAATAAAAACAAAAAAAATCTTGATACCAAATAGTCTGTTGAAGTAAAGACTTGAAAACTTTATCAAGTTTTATCAAAATAAAAATAAAGAAAGAACTTGTAATAAATAATAAATTATCTAGAATTTACATAATCAACAAATTTGTCAAATTAACATTTTTTTATCCACTTTTCACATCTTTTAATATACTTTTGACCTTAATTAATGAAGTTTAATCTATTTGAATAATATTTCTCATATTAAATATAAATATAATATATATCTCTTACTTTTTTTCTTTTAAAAAGATTTTAAAAGTAACTCTAATTATAAAAAACAACCCTTTAAAAAAAGTTAAATCAGATTTATTCAAATTCACTTATGAATCAATTTCTTTCCTTAAAAAAATTAAAAAAAAAAAACTTATAAAGAAAAATATTAACCCTTTTTAAAATATATATACTATTTAATGGTTTTAGTTTCATTGTTTCTTCTTAAAATTGTGATTCTCCCCTTCAGCAATAACAAAGAGAGAAAGAGAGAAACAATTCAAGCTGGGCCAGCAAATTTCTCTTATAGACATGTGCAAAAAATTATATATAATAGATTGTGTGTTGAGATTTTAATCGATCAAAACATTTATATTCATTTTGTTTGCTTTGATTCTCTATATATTATAGAGAGAGTTTTCACAAAAAAGAAGATATATAGATGGATCAATTAAAGCCTGGACCAAATAATTCCTCACCATTGACGCCGTTGGGATTCCTAGAGAGAGCTGCAACAGTTTACGGCGACTGCACATCGATCATCTATAACTCTGTAACCTACAATTGGTCGGAGACCCACCGGCGATGCCTTCAGCTCGCTTCGTCCATCCAATCCCTCGGCATTCGCCGGAGCGACGTCGTCTCCGTTCTCGCTCCAAACATTCCGGCGATGTACGAGCTCCAGTTTGCGGTTCCCATGGCAGGCGCCGTACTCAACAATATTAACACCCGTCTCGACTCCCGCACCATCTCCGTCCTCCTCCGTCACAGCGAATCTAAACTCATCTTCGTCGACTACGAGTCCTCGTCCCTGATACTCGAAGCTCTCTGCCTCTTCCCACCGAATTCTCCCCGTCCCTTACTCATCCTCATCAATGAGGTCGGTCAAGTACTCGAATCCCCGACCACCGCCGTTGATTTTGTCTCCACTTATGAGGATTTTGTGAACAAGGGTCGTCCGGACTTTGAGTGGGTTCGACCAATTAGCGAGTGGGACCCGATTGTCCTAAACTATACCTCCGGGACCACTTCGTTGCCGAAGGGCGTCGTCCATTGCCACCGCGGAATTTTACTGGCGACCATAAATTGTTTAATGGATTGGGCGGTGCCGAGGCAGCCGGTTTACTTATGGACCCTACCAATGTTTCACGCCAACGGTTGGTGCTTACCATGGGGAATTGCGGCGATGGGCGGCGTTAACGTATGTCTCCGTAAATTCGACACCCCTTCCGTATTCGAAGCGATTCGTGTTCACAACGTGACCCACATGTGCGGTGCCCCGGTTCTCCTCACCATGCTGACCAACAGCCCCGACGAGAAACCACTCCGAAACCCGGTCCAGTTTCTTACCGGCGGCGCGCCCCCTCCGGCAGCCGTGCTCATACGGACTGAGGCGTTAGGGTTTGTTGTCAGCCACGAATATGGCTTGACGGAGACGGCTAGCATGGTGGCGTCATGTGCCTGGAATCCAAACTGGGATAAACTATCGGTTGATAATCGGGCACGGATGAAGGCAAGGCAGGGAGTGCGAACGTTGTTGATGACTGCGGTTGATGTAGTTGATCCGGAAACCGGGAAGAGCGTGAAGCGGGACGGTTCGACCCTTGGAGAGGTAGTTATTCGGGGCGGGTCTTTAATGTTGGGTTATTTGAAAGACCCAATGGGAACATCCAAGTGCATGAAAGATGGTTGGTTTTATTCGGGGGATGTTGCGGTGATGGATCCAGACGGGTATTTGTCGATAAAAGACAGATCTAAAGACGTGATAATAAGCGGGGGAGAGAACGTTAGTAGCGTGGAAGTGGAGTCGGTTCTCTATATGCACCCGGCCGTTAACGAAGCAGCGGTGGTGGCTAGACCAGATGAGTTTTGGGGGGAGACGCCGTGCGCTTTTGTGAGCCTGAAGGAGGGGATAAAAGTGGGTCCATCGGAGAAGGAGGTGGTGGAATATTGTCGTGAAAGGATGCCTCACTTCATGGTGCCGAAGACAGTCAAATTCTTAGCGGAGTTGCCCAAGAATTCTACTGGAAAAATTAAGAAGTTTGAGCTTAGAGAGGAGGCCAAATCTATGGGTCCTGGGAGGATGAGTCGTCTATGAGCTAAAAAAAAAAACAAGAAAATAAAGTTAAGATCATGATCTCATTGTCACATGGAATAAATTATTATTAAGTTGCTTAGTTTGATTAAAACTAGGATTTAATGCTGGAACATGTTGGAATGTATGAATAAAAAGGAATGGAACTTAGCATTGTCTTACCATTAGTTTCTTATGTTGTTTCCATACTTGTGATTTTATTTGAAAAGTTGTATAATCATCATCATCATTTAGATTTACAAAGTTTAAATAAATAATATTTATCTCTATGTGATCGTTATCATGATCATCGTCTTCATTAAATTTTTCATCGTCAACATTTATAGTCTAAACATGAGAGAACTTAAATGGTTAGAATAGTCTAGTGATCGTTTTTCTTCTCTTATTCATCGTTATTTCATTATTCATAAAAAAATGATAATAAATTTGATAAAAAGGCATTCATTTAACTTTTTTTCATCATAATCGACTTCTTCTTCTTCGACTTCTTACTCTCATTTCTCGGTTATTAACAATATTCTTTCTTACCTAATAGACTCTCATATTACTAATTTTGTTACCACACTTCTGTACTAACCATCTCAATAGTACCAACATCTTTTGTCATCATTTTTGGTAAATCAACCATCTAATCATATCACCAACCTCTTTATTCTCATTTCTTCGGTAAAATAATAAATTCATTCATATATTTAACCATCAATATTTTTGGTTCTCCAATGAACATTTCATTACTAATTCTGTTACCTCATTTTGAGTATTTTATACCTTAACCATTTCATATAATTATTCGCAACCTCTTTATCATCACTTCAGCAAACTAACCACTAATCCAATTGACCTCTCATCTTGTGACCTCACTTTCATACTTCGGTCAACAAATTATCTCAATCACACATTTAACCATTAATTTTATTTTCCCCAATAAACAACTCTCATTACTAATATTATGATCTCACACACTTTCACACGTATCTTATCATTCGTCAAATCAACCACCAAAATCTCAAATGACCTTTCCATCTCGTGACCTCACACTTTAGATGCCTCTTATTCCTCGGCAAATCAACCACTAATCCCAATCGATCTTTAATATCATGACCTCACACTTCGGTCAATCAACATCTCATTCACATATATTTTTAACCAACAATCACAATTGACCTCTAATCTCGTGATCTTACGATCCTTTGTTACCGATCACTTATTCCTTAGTAAACCAACCATCAATCTCAATCTTACCGGCCTCTTATCACTTGGCAAACCAACCATTAATCTCATCGACTTCTCATCTCGTGACCTCATACTTTCACATGGTTCTAATCCATCAACAAATAAACTACCAATCAAAACTGAACTTTAATCTTGTGACCCTACGATCCTTTGTTAGCGGCCTATTATCCATCGACAAACCAATCACTGATTCCAATTGACCTCTCATATCGTTACCTCAATACTTTTACATGTCTCTTATCTCTCATCAAACCAACCACCAATCTCAATGAATCTCTCCATATCGTGACATCACACTTTCACATGCCTCTTATCCTTCAAAAAATCAACCATCAATCACAATCACACTTTCACAAACCTCTTTTATCTCTTAAAAAACCAACTACCGAAATCGACCTCTTATCCCTCGTCAAACTAACCACCAATTCCAATATTATCAGCCTCTTATTCATCAATAAACCAATTATCAATCTCAATCGACATCGTATCTCGTAACCTCACACTTTCACAATTACATGTCTTGAATCCCTTAGCAAACCAACAACCAATCACAATCAACCTCTAATCTTGTGCTTTTACGATCCTTTATTACCGACCTTTTTATCCCTTGACAAACCAACAACCATTCCTAATATTATCGGCCTATTATCTCTCAACAAACCAACCACAAATCCAAATACCAATTTCACCTACCTTTTATCACTTGGCAACCCAACCTCCAATCCCAATCAAACCTTCACACGCCTCTTATCTCTAGGCAAACTAACCACCAATCTCAATTGACCTTTATTCTCGTCACCTCATGATTATTTGTTACTGACCTTTTATCTCTTGACAAGCCACATCCCCAAAATACTTTCACAAGTCTCTTATCCCTTGATAAACCGATGTTACCAACCTTTTACTCGGTAAACCAACAATCAATCTCAATCACATTTGTACATGCCTAGTTATCCGTAAACTAATCATCACATCATTATCCATTGGAAAACCCACCAACAATCCTAATGTTACCAGCCTATTATCCCTCAACAAACCAACCACGAATCTAAATCACACTTTCACACACCTTTTATCTCTCGGCAACCCAACTACCAAGCACATTTTCACACGCCTATAATCCTTCGACAAAACAACCACCAATCTCAATTGACCTTTAATCTCATCACCTCACGATCATTTATTATTGGTCTCTTATCACTTGTCAAACCACATCTCATTCACACTTTCACAAGTCTCTTATCCCTCGGCAAATCAACCATCAATCTCAATCACACTTTTACACGTCTCTTATCCATCGGTAAACTAACCACCAATCTCAATAATATTTTCACACGCCTCTTATCTCTCGGTAAACAACCACCAATCTCATTCACACTTTCACATGTCTCTTATCCTTCGGCAAACCCACCACCAATCTCAATCGACCTATAATCTCGTGACCTCACGATCTTTTGTTACTGACCTCTTATCCCTCGACAAAATATATCTCAATCACACTTTCTCATGTCTCTTAACCTCAGGAAAACCAACAATTAATCTCAATCAACATTTAACTTCGTGACCTCACACTTTACTCAATCAAATATTTGATTCATATTTTTTAACCATTCTCATTTGCTACCAGACTAACCACATCACAATCACACTTTTAATTCATATTTTTTAACCACTCTCATTTGTTATTGGTCTCTTATCTCTCGACTAACCATATCACAATCACACTTGGTTAAAGAGTTGTACTAGTTTTGTTAGGTTATAGTTCAAACATACATATAACATTTTTAATTTTATTTTTAACCGTTTGAAGTTTATGTGCAAGTCAACCCACGATCCGAACCAATTATTCATTTTACTTTCACATATATATCAAAATTAAGCATAACTCTCAACCCGACAAACTAAGAAAATTCAAATTAAGCATCATTTTCTATATATATATATATATATTAGTTAAAAAAGTTAAACTTATATGGTTAGGAATATCGCACGTTCATTAAGTTTTATGTTGAATTGAAAATATAAAGTCTTAATAGCCTAATTAGTTAAAAAGTTGTACTTGTTTTGTTAAGTTGAAAGTTCAAAATATACTTAAAACATTTTTAACCGTTTAAAGTTTATGGGCGAATCGACCCACGATCCGACCCAAGTATCCATTTACTATCATATATATCCAAATTAATTACAACGACTTAAAAATCAAGAAATTCAAATTATATATATATATATGGCCTACAAAGATTTTTAGATTATAATCACGTTAGATAGAATGTTTATAAAAAATTAGTTTTAGACAATTTCAAAAGGTATAGATTTTTTTTATTTCCTAAATTAAAGGGTCATGAGTTTTTAAGTCTTTAATTTTCATTTATGTCAGCAAGTAGTAGGTTTTATTTAAATTTTGTTTTTGTTAAAGTCCACCTCAAAAAGGCCTTTTTCTATCAGATCAGATCTTTTGCTACCGAATTCTCTATTCCCCTATTCCGGACCATCATAATGCATCATTATTATTATATTATTAAATTATATTTTGAGTTGAAATGAAGAGAGATAGACCCAAAACCCGGATATAATTATGGGTCAACTTCGTTTATGTAAAATCATGTTTGAGAATCACATCACAAAGGAAGGCACATCAGGAAGTGTTATTTAGTGAGCCTTGCTTCACTTCAATCCGTTCATGTAAATTCACTTACTAATTCATGTAAAACCATTTATTTCATCTTTAAAATCATTTATATTTTCATGTAAACCTACAAAATATGAAAATATAATTCACTTGAATATATGCATAATGTATATATTCAATATGCATAAATTTGTCTATAATGTATTGAAATATATTTTGACAATTTATTTAAATATTTATATAATTATATAATTATTTATTAAATTTATACATATAACAACACATTTTTAATTATTTCTGAAAAATATTTAAATTATTTTGTAAATATATTTAAATGAATTTGTAAAACAAAATATTCAATTTTTTTTTGTAATATATTTAAATGAATTTGTAAAACAAAATATTTAAAAATTTATTTGTAAGATATTTCAAAAAAATTATTTAAATTATTTTATATTTGATATAATTATATATTAAATATATATAAATGTTCATGTAAAATCACTAACACATTTATATAAAAACATTTATACGTTCATGTAAAATCATTTATGCCTTCATGTAAGTCTTCAAAAATATTAAAAAAATAAAACAAACGCTACCCGGTGAAGCAAGCTTCACTTGGGTATTTATAGTGCTCAAATGAGTAAAACAAACACTACCTAGTGAAACCTTGTTTCACTCAATATTTGCAGCGCTAATAGAAGTGAAGCAAACTTCACTAGGTATTTAAATTTGTAAGATATTTAAATGAATTTACTTTAATTATTTTATATAATTATATATTAAATATATATATATATATATATATATATATATATATATATATAATAACATGTTCAAAATAATTTTTGTAATATATTTAAATGGATTTGTAAAATAAAATATTTTAAAATTTATTTGTAAGATATTTAAAATAAAGTATTTAAATTATTTAAATATCTTAAAAATAAATTTTAAAATATTTTATTTTACAAATTCATTTAAATATATTATAAAAAAATTTGAACACATTGTTATATATATATATATTTAATATATAATCATATAAAATAATTAAAGTAAATTTATTTAAATATTTTACAAATGTAAATACTTAGTGAAGTTTGTTTCACTTCTATCAGCGCTACAAATATTGAGTGAAGCAAGCTTCACTAGGTAGTGCTTGTTTTACTAATTTGAGCGTTGTAAATACTTAGGTGAAGATTGCTTCACCGGGTAACACTTGTTTTATTTTTTTTTTATTATTTTGCAGAATTACATGAATGCATAAATGATTTTACATGAACATATAAATGTTTTTACATAAATATGTTAGTGGATTTACATGAACATTTATATATATTTAATATATAATTATATAAAATATAAAATAATTTAAATAATTTTTTTAAATATCTTACAAATAAATTTTTAAATATTTTGTTTTACAAATTTATTTAAATATATTAAAAAAATTTTTAAACATGTTGTTATATATATATATATATTTAATATATAATCATATAAAATAATTAAAGTAAATTCATTTAAATATATTAAAAATGTAAATACCTAGTTAAGTTTGCTTCATTCTATAGCGCTGCAAATATTGATTGAAGCAAGCTTCACCAGGTAGTGTTTGTTTCACTCATTTGAGTGCTGTAAATACCCAGGTGAAGCTTGCTTCACCGGGTAGCGCTTGTTTTATTTATTTTTATTCTTTTTGTTAGGATCGGGATAACCGATAGGGGACCCTACACTACACAGATTGTCACAGACTCCTAAACCGGGTTCAAGGGCGGAAATGTTTGTTTTAATCTGAAGCAACTAATGCGATTCGGTTTGGATGGTATTTATGAGAAATTAGTTTAAGGAGGAAGTCAGTTCGGTTAAGGAAGTTATGAATTAATTCGGTTGAGATATTTAGGTGTTTCGGTTCGATTGATGGTAGTAAGCCGGAAAAATAAAGAGGAAGAACACAGGACACAGATTTTTATGGATGTTCGGAGCAAACTCTCCTATGTCACCCCTACTTCTCAAAAAGTGAGAAGGATATTCACTAAGGAATATTCAACAGCACAATACGACCGAGTCTTATTTACTGCTCGTCGTTCACTTTACAATACTCACACAGTATTTGTAATACACTTTTACAGATTTGTAATGCACAGAATGCGAGACAATTTCGGAAATTTCAATCACTATTCAAGGTCGCGCGTAAGATTTCTTTTTCACAGTTGCTCACTCTCTTTTGGAGACCCTTCGACTTCCTTTTATAGTAAAAAGATGACAACGATCATCTTTTCTCTCTCTAAGAGATTGGTCGCTGGAAGCCGTGCCGGTTCAGAAAGATTGCGTGCACGCCTTGCCATTTTGGACACATGGCAGACATGCATTAACCGGCTGCCTGTTTCAGAGATTTGCTAGAGATCTTGGAACATTTAATCATCATTGCTTTTGTTGCATGCTTCTGACTCGGATCACAGATCCTTCTTAGGTTCATCATTCAAGAGATTCATTACGTCATCTTTCATAGATTTCATCGATTTGAATGTTTTTCCCGTTGGCCTTAAAATCTTCGAATTCTTTTTGAGCCAGCCAAAAAGAGTGTTTCATCCGATTTTTCATTTGAGACGATCCGGTTTAAAGAATATGATTGTTCTTATTTGATTGTCCGGATATCTTTGATATATGGTATCTCGACCGGTCCGGTGCGGTTACCTGCAAAAGAGACATTGAGACCGGTTAAGTTCTTTTGTCCGGTTAAAATTAACTTACTTAATTTTTCTAACATTTTTACAGTATTACATGAAGGCATAAATGCTTTTAAATGAACGTGTAAATATTTTTACACGTGTTAGTGGTTTACATGAACATTTATATATACTTAATATATAATTATATAAAATAATTTAAATAATTATTTTTAAATTTATTAAAAATAAATTTTAAAATATTTTATTTTACAAATTTATTTAAATATATTACAAAAAATTTTGAACCTGTTTTTATATATATATCTTTAATATATAATTATATAAAATAATTTAAATTAATTAATTTAAATATTTTACAAATGTAAATACCTAGTGAAGTTTGTTTCACTTCTATCAGTGCTGCAAATATTCATTGCTTTTGTTGCATGCTTCTGACTCGGATCACAGATCCTTCTTAGGTTCATCATTCAATAGATTCATTACGTCATCTTTCATAGATTTCATCGATTTGAATGTTTTTCCCATTGACCTTAAAATCTTCGAATTCTTTTTGAGCCAGCCGAAAAGAGTGTTTCATCCGATTTTTCATTTGAGCCGATCCGGTTTAAAGAATAGGACTATTCTTCTTTGATTGTCCGGATCTCTTTGATATAGGGTATCTCCACCGGTCTGGTGCGGTTACCTGTAAAAGAGACATTGAGACCGGTGAAGTTCTTTTGTCCAGTTAAAATTAACTTACTTAATTTTTCTAACATTTTTACAGTATTACATGAAGGCATAAATGCTTTTAAATGAACGTATAATATTTTTGCACGTGTTAGTGGTTTACATGAACATTTATATATACTTAATATATAATTATATAAAATAATTTAAATAATTTTTTTTAAATTTATTAAAAATAAATTTTAAAATATTTTATTTTACAAATTTATTTAAATATATTACAAAATTTTTTGAACATGTTTTTTTATATATATCTTTAATATATAATTATATAAAATAATTTAAATTAATTAATTTAAATATTTTACAAATGTAAATACCTAGTGAAGTTTGTTTCACTTCTATCAGTGCTGCAAAGATTGAGTGAAGCAAACTTCACCAGGTAGTGTTTGTTTCACTCATTTGAGCGTTGTAAATACCTAGGTGAAGCTTGCTTCACCAGGTATCACTTGTTTTATTTTATTTTTTATTCTTTTGCAGACTTAAATGAAGATATAAATGATTTTACATAAACGTGTAAATATTTTTACATAAATGTGTTAATGGTTTTACATGAACATTTATATATATTTAATATATAATTATATAAAATATAAAATAATTTAAATAATTTTCTTTAAATATCTTACAAATAAATTTTTTAATATTTTGTTTTACAAATTCATTTAAATATATTATAAAATTTTTATAATGTTGTTATATTTATATATATATATATATATATATATATATATAATTATATAAAATAATTAAAATAATTCATTTAAATATCTTACAAATGTAAATACCTAGTGAATTTGTTTCATTTCTATCAGCGCTGTAATATTGAGTGAAACAAGCTTCACTAGGTAGTGTTTGTTTCACTCATTTGAGTGTTGTAAATACTCAGGTGAAGCTTGCTTCACCGGGTAGCGCTTGTTTTATTTATTTTTATTCTTTTAAAAGCTTACATGAAGGCATAAATGATTTTACATAACATATAAATATTTTTACATAAATGAGTTAGTGGTTTTACATGAACATTTATATATACTTAATATATAGTTATATAAAATATAAAATAATTTAAATAATATTTTTCAATTATCTTACAAATAAATTTTAAAATATTTTGTTTTACAAATTTATTTAAATATATTACATTTTTTTGAACATGTTGTTTTATATATATCTTTTATATATAATTATATAAAATAATTAAATAAATTCATTTAAATATCTTACAAATGTAAATACCTAGTAAAAGTTTGTTTCACTTCTATCCGCGCTGCATATATTGAGTGAAGCAAGCTTCACCAGGTAATGCTTGTTTCACTCATTAGAGCGGTGTAAATACCCAGGTGAAACTTGCTTCACTGGGTAGCGTTTTTTTTAAATCTTTTACAGACTTAAGTGAATGCATAAATGTTTTTACATGAATGTATAAATGTTTTTACATAAATGTCATGAACATTTATATATATTTAATGTATAATTATATACATTATTAACCTTAACAAATCACCCTGTTGACGAACCCTTAGATTTTCTCACTAATATTTGTTTTACTCAAGCCGATATTCTCATTATTAGATTAAGTTAAATAAAAATATATATATAAAATTAATTAAAAGAGAAATAATTAATTAAGTTGAAATAAGAAAAATGTTTTAATTGATTAAAATAAAAATAGTCGAATAAAAATAAGTTTAATCAATATGACAGAGTTTTAATGATGTGTTCGTGAACAAAACTAAGTTGTGCAAATGTTTAATGCGCATGTACATCTCAAGAGGCGCTAACAGCAATCTGAAGAAGCATGAGAAGACGCTTTGCTTCAGCAGCAGTCTGAAGAAGCTTGAGTAAACGCATTGCTTCAACAACAGTCTAAAGAAGCATGAGCAGACGTTTTGCTTTAGCCGCTGTCTAAAGAAGCACGAGCAGACTCATTGCTTCAGCAGCAGTCTCAAGAAGTGCGAGTAGACACCTTGCTTCAGCAGCCGTCTAAAGAATCTCTGGGCAGCAACCTTGTTTTAGCAGTCGTCTAAAGAAGCGCTCGCTTGTGTGCATAGCTCATCAGCATAGAGAACTGCGGTGTCCTCTATTAGTAGTCTTCCTAGTCAGCTTAATATGCCCAAATGTACAACTGTCACGTACTCATTTATTCCACTAAGTCCGCGCAGTACTATCTAGTTCACTACGTTTCAATGAATATTCCGCACACTACTAATCTCGTACTCCATGATCTAATAAATATATTTTTGCTTATGATCTCGTACATCTGTCGTACATTTAATGGAAAGATGACACATATGTATCAGATAGATTCGACCGTTGCTACACTTGAGATATATAAAGGCTCTAGAGTACAACGACGAATCTCTCCCTTGACGATTTTGGTGCTCTCGATTATCGGCTTCTTGATCGCACGAATTTCTTAGCTCTTTGATTTATTCTCTCTCTAGTTTATTATGAGAATCTCTAAGTTAAGCTGAGCAAATAATTTACTATTCTACCTGAGTGTATTTTTAGTATTGTAAGTTAAATAGAACATTGTTTGTTCAACAATGAGTGATAACTAGGAGTTTAGAACAGACAACTCTTAAGTCCTATGTTCTGACTGGATTTGTGTAGTCGTTATATGAATCAAAATCTTCTAGTGAAATTCTTTTAAAAACAGAAGAAGGGATGACATATGAGCTTTATCTCTAAACATCGATAAAACTCTTACGTTATTTCCTTTCTGCATCCCTTAGTTCGTAATTTGCCGCTTCAAATCTAGCAAACATTTTCGCACTTGAATCCATTCAAGAGTTTGCGATTATTTGTGAAGAATATAAACAAATTTTCATCTCTAACAGGATTAAAATCGAATTGAAATTTCTATTTAGTACAACAATATTCAACCTCCCTTCTATTATTGTCTTCGATCCTAACAAGTGGTATCGGAGCCAAGTTTTCTATTCTCAAGCAAAGTAGATATCTGAATCATGTCTCTTCTAAATAAAATCCCAATGTTCTCGAAAGAAGATTATGATGATTGGAAGATCAGGATGCAAGCTCATTTGGCCGCTCAAGATGATCATATGTGGTATGTCATCATTGATGGTCCAATGAAGATTTTGAAGCTTAGCATAGCCACAACTTCAACTTATGGTGCTCCTGAGATGAAGGAGAAACTAAGATTTGAGTGGACTGCTGAAGATAAGAGGAAGGCCAACCTCGACAATGTGGTCAAACATATTCTCTACAAGACTCTTGATAAGAACATGTTTAACAAGATCAAGTCATGTTCCACTGCCAAAGAGATTTGAGAGAATTTTACTCAACTCTATGAAGGCAACGACCAAACTAAGAAAAACAAAATAATGGTTGCCACACAGAAGTTTGACGGCATCAAGATTCTTCCTAGAGAGACAATGATTGAATTCGATAAACGATTCAGCAACATTGTCATTGAACTCTCCACTCTGGGAAAGACATATAGCAACAAAGAGGTTTCCATTAAAGTCATGAGAGCTCTACCTAGAGAATGGGACATCAAGACGATGGCGCTAAGGGAATCTAAAGATCTCAACGAGCTTGAGTTGCATGACCTGTTCGCCGATATGAAAGCCTATGAGTTTGAAATAAACTCAAGGAATGAAGATGAGCCATCCACATCCGTCTCAATAAAAGCGGTGGTCAATGCTGAAGAGCCACCTTTCGCGATAACTACGAAGTCTGCTAAGTAGATCAGCAGCGATGCAGTCACTCTTCGTCAAGAAATTTGGAAAGTTCATGAAGAAGACTCATTCTAACTCTAACTGTAATAATATGTTAAGAAAGGAGTCAACAATAGCAGGGGGTTGACCAAGTATTGTTAACCGCGAATATCTCCGTTCGATATTAACTCTATTAGAAGTTAATATCTGTTTTTATTTTTCACAAGTCTTCACAAACTCTTGAACAAAGTCAACTGCGGAATTGTTTGTTTAGACTTAAAGCGACAGATAAAGAGTAGTAAGATTCAGAAAGTAAAGAGCACAACACACACAGTTTGTTTATGGATGTTTGGAACAAACTCTCTTACGTCACTCTTTCTTCTCAAACTTGAAAAGGATATTAACTAGAAGATTTGGTATGAGTACAACGTTTACACAAACCCAGCCGGACAACCAGGTCTTAGACACTGCCTATTTACGAACTCCTAGCACACAATACTATATTGAATAGAACAGGTTCTGTCAACTTACAATACTAAAATCTCACACAAAAAGAATAGTATGTAATACAACTTTATAATCTAGAAAACTTGAAAACTCTTAGAACTTGAGAGCTTGATTATATAAAAGCTTAATACTCGTGAAAAACTATGGTGAAAATGGTAGGTGCAAATTGTCCTCCAGCTTCTTCTTAAATAAACATCTTCTCAACGGACAATTTTACTTCAAGGACACATGTCCTATTTCGGTTGGATGCGTGCCAGGGTAGTACGTCATAGGATAGGCCTTTGATTGTGGATGTACTGGATGAAGATAATGCGCCGAATATTCTATAAGGTTAGCTTGGCACGTAGCAGTCTTCTATAGTATTAGCTTAGATGCTTTGCATTAAATTATGGCACGTTGTAGAGCTCCACGTGCTGATGTAGCATGGCTCTATTTGAGTGATGTAGCCGCACTTGAGTATCATAGCCCTACTTGAATAACATGTGATTATTGAGCTTCTTAGAAACTTTGTATAATGATACATGGTAGTTAATACAACAGTCGAATCTGAATATTAAATGTGGCATTATTCCGTTGATTATTGTGCGTGATGATGTGACAGTCTTGTATAAAATCAAATATATTAAATACTGGAAGCGCTCAAATAAAATCGAACAAGTTAAATACCGGAATCACCGATATAAAACCGAACATGTTAAATACCGAAATCACCGATTTAAAACCGACCTAGTTAAAATACCAGAATCGCCTCTTCAAAAGTACTGAAGATAGATAAAACAGGAAGATCTTGTCCAAATACCGATTTGGACAAACTACCAAATGCACTTCTTCAAAATACCGAACTTGACATAAAATCGGAGGCGCTTCATATAAAATACTGAAGTTGATCAAATATCGAATTTGATAAACTACCGGATAGAAAACCGAGCGCGTTTTTGCAAAGACGAACATAAAACCGAGCGCACTTCTATAAAGCTGTACATAAAACCGAACGCGCTTCTTCAAAACCGAACTTGACATAATACCGGAAGCGCTTCATATAAAATACCGACGTTGATCAAATACCGAATTTGATCAACTTCCAGATATAAAACCGAGCGCGCTTTTGTAAAGCCGGACATAAAACCGAACGCGCTTCTTCAAAACCGAACTTGACATAAAACTGAAAGCGCTTCATATAAAATACCGAAGTTGATCAAATACCGAATTTGATCAAATACCGAATTTGATCAACTATTGAATAAAATCTGAGCACGCTTCTTCAAAACGGAAGTTGATCAAATATCAATTTGTTTATCTACCAAATGGATTCCCTTTCCTATTTTCTTTACTTTGACCCTACACAAAATCAATAACACTACTAAGTTATATTGATACTCTTAAAATTAATTAAAAACTAACTTAACAATTTCTCTCTTTTTGATTGTTTAAACTAAATTATCAAAACCTGGTAGAATCATTATACTGAGTGTCCTAGATTAATTTTATCTAAAAATTTCTCCATTTTTTATTATTTAAAATAAATATTCAAAACCCGATAATTTTATATTGTTGATTAATTATCCTAAGTTAATTAGAAACTTTAATCTAACAATTTATCCCTCTTTGATTGCTTAGAATAAGTTATCAAAGTCGGTGATGTGTATCTAGCAATTTTTCCCTTTTTGATTGTTTATCCTAAAAAGGATCAAGATCAGCAATTGACTAATTCTTAAACATGTATTATTCAATTTTCCCTGTTTTATAACCAGGTTAAGAAATGCAATTAGTCATTAACATAAATTCAACAAAAATCAGTTCAAGGATTTTGTAATTGAAGAAAAACAGAAGTAAACAAAAGTTTAAGATCCCCCCTTATAGTTCTGTCTTCGATGTTCTTCATCAGTTTATTCATAAAGTTTCCACTAGTACGACTACTAGAATCACGACCACGCCCTCTTCCTTATTGAGGTCGAGAGCCACCCCTCTAGGAGTAGGATCGAACCTACGTTTTGAACGAGAGCTACGAGGGAGAAGATTCCCTTGGTTCATCATCTCTTGCAAGGCAATGTCATCATCAATGGCCAATTGTTTAGCATCCTCATTAGCTGTATTTTCCTCGTCCTAGAATCCGCATGCAACTACATCAGCTTCTTCAATTCTTTTCACGTCAGCAGTCTTGAGAGAATTGGCCATTTCCATCATTTGAGAAGAAAGAATTTCAATCAAAGATTTGGTCTCATCCTAACCTACCTACATCGCTTTGACCGACTCTACACTACCTAAACCGAATCACCAAGGTACAAACCGACCCAGCAACTTCCAAACCTATCCTACTCAAAACCAGTTCTGCCTATCCTAAGAGTGTGCCGCTTCAACCTGAAACAAACCTCTTCCGCGCTTGAACCTGGTTCAAGGGTTTGTGACAGTTTGTGTAGTATTGAAACCCCGGTGTTAATCTCTAACCGGATTAATCACCACCCCTTGAGTGAGACGCGTTAACCGGTCCAACCCCGGTCCTCCAGCCGCGACCTAGATCCTAACATAGACAATATAAGGGGACGTATTCTCTTTCTCATGATTGAGGTAAGAAATGTCAACTTCAATCCGCTCGACAAGAATGCTCCTGTAGAGTAGAATACGTTGAAGTGAGTGGACCTGATTATGAATAACAATTGCTCAACAGTCCTTCAACATGTTCACGAGACCGAGTCTTCCAGGTTGAATCTATTTGACGATCTGTCCTGTCAAGACGAGACGATGGATATTTTTGAAGATGATTAGATTATTTCGGAAAAAGAGCAGCAGGCTGTTACCCATCTTGTTGATCTAGCCAATATTTCTGTTGAAGAAAAGTGGTTAATGGTCCAGCGCATTGTTGAACAGACCCCGGTCTTGGTTCAATCTGAAATCAATTTGGAAGAAGAGGATGTTGTTGTTGAATCTCTTTAAACACCTATTCAATAGAAGGAGACATCTGAGGTGGCTCCTCCTATTCTTGAAGAAGAAGAACCATGGTGGTTGAAGAAGAATTAACAAAGATTGCTGATCAGTCTCCTGAATCAGAGGCTAAGGGGGGACCGATGAAGGAGGAAGATTCCGAGAAGATTCTCTCTACTGAAGGGGAACAATTTGAAAAAGACGAGTCTTCATCCTTAGAAGGATTACCTTTGGAAGAATGTTTAATTCCCTCTTCACCAGTTCATCGATCATCTCCCGTTAGAACTATGGCATATGTAATCGATCATCTCCCATCAATTCAAAATGAAAAAGATAAGTCTAAGGATGGATCAAAGGCTCCCTCCTCTTCCCCTCCTAAAGATAAATAACCAGAGAGTTCTTTAAAAATAAATACGCATGTGAGTCCCATTTGTACTGCCCTAGTTTGTTTCCAAGTTGTATCCTCAGCTGCTCAATCCTCTAAAGAAGCTTCTCCTGGAGGAGCGAACTTTTGTAATTCTATGTTGGATGTGATGAATTCTATTCAACAAAACATGCTGGATATGTAGTCTAGATTGGCTACTCTTGAGAAGGGGTCTACTCAATGGAAAGAAGATATGTCTTCCATCCTTTCTACTCAAAGAGAAATGGAGAAAGCCCTGAAGTGTAATACATACGAAGTAAACATCTTGAATACTACGTATAAGAAGTTTGACAAGAACTTCTTTAATCGGCAATCGGAGAAATATGTTAAAACCAAGACTTTCACTCTAGAGCTTCACCAAGATATTATATCAGGAATGGAACTCATTCGAGCTCAAATGATGGAGATATCAAACTCTTTGAATAGAGCAGAGGTTGAGCGATTGGAGCAGGATGACACAGTTGCAAGGGAATTCCAAGCTAGAGAAGAAGCAGAAGTTGCTGCTGAGAAGGAAAGAGCTATCGTTGCTGTTGCTGAACCTGATAATGTTAAAACGGGGGGAGGAAGCATAAGTGGTAGAGGAAGAGGAACTCGATCAAAATCAAAGCGAAAAGTTGTTGCTGAAGTTGAAGATGGAGAAGACGATTGTAGACAAAGAAAAAGAGGTCCAGGTCGTGGAGGCGACAGAGGTGGTGGGAGTGGAGGCCAAGCGATCACTCGATTCCATAACATCCTAACTGGAGAATCTTTGCCTAAAGGCAATGCAGATCCAATAGTGAAAAGGGAAGAACCCTAAATCCCTTAAATCTTTCTCTCTATTTCTTTCATACTTTTAAACTCATTCTTGAATATATTGGTGAACTTCTTTGATTTTAATCTTACATTGATGGGGGATTATTTTGCTTCATTAAGGTTGCATAGTTTTAACATCATCAAAAAGATAATTAAATCATGAACTCATCTGATTGATAAATTAACTTAAATAATAAAAAGGGGGAAATTGTTAGGAAAAATCAAAAACAAATTAAAGAAAAATAATTAATTTAGTAAGAATTAATTAACTTAGAAATAAACAGAAATGATGAAATATTAAACAACTGAATTTTGATGATGTTTAAATATGAATGAAACTAAGTCGTCTATTTGTTTGTGTGCAGGTGCATCAGACTATGCTAACTTAGATGGGGTCTAAGAAGGCTAATTAGACGAAGTTAGACGTTACAGTCTAACTCCATTAGGAATGGCCTAATGGGTAACGTAGTTAGACGTTGTATTCTAACTCCATTAGACGTGGTAGTCTAATGGAAAACGAAGTTAGACGTTGACGTCTAACTCCTTTAGACAAGTCTGAAGAGATGCATTGTTAGATGTTGTATTCTAACAGATACGTAGTTAGACGTTGAAGTCTAACAGATACGTAGTTAAACGTTGAAGTCTAATAGATACGTAGTTAGACGTTGAAGTCTAACAGATACGTAGTTAGACGTTGAATTATAACAGATACGTAGTTAGACATTGAAGTCTAACAAATACATAGTTAGACGTTGACATCTAACTCCATTAGACTTGATAGTCTAACAGATACGTATTTAGACGTTGAACACTAACAGATACGTAGTTAGACGTTGAAATCTAACGCCATTAGACAAGGTAGTCTAATATGATATGTAGTTAGACGTTGCAGTCTAACTCCATTAGAGTCGGTTGTCTAAAGGAACATGTAGTTAGACGTTGACGTCTAACTCCCTTAGACTTGGAAGTCTAATGGAGTACGTCTAATGCCTCGCTTCAGTAGCCGTATGAAGTCAGCATACGTCTAACCACGATCAACTAGTTGTCTACTACTCTACTCCACTCACTCATGTGTAGTCAGACAAGCCAGCTAATTGTATCCAATGAACGAACTCCACGTATGCAAATGTCCTTCCAATGGTTTATCTAGTACAAGACAATATCAGAGAGGATATTCGGCGCACTACTAGTTTGGTACGACCATGATCCATTTGCTTAGAGTCTATTGTACTTTTGTACTATGGGCGGTCTTCCAATGGATGTTTGCCACATGTCCATGAAAAAGATTCGAGTGTTACTACAAATAGATTCTCAAGGACAACGGACGAATCGCTGGATCATTTCATCAACTGAATTCACAAGCTTACACTTATTCTTACTAATTTCTATCATCTTCCAAGTTCAAAAGAGAAAGAATCAAATTATTGTCTAGCTGTGAGAATATTGCTGATAATATTGTAAGTTGAACAGAGGTTGTTTTGTTCAATAGAGTGTTAGCTAGTTCAGTAAAATGTATTTGATTCAAAGTATATAGTGAAATCCTTCCGGTTGTGGAAGAAGGGGTGACATGGGAGGGTTTTCTCTGAACATCCATAAACAACTCCATGTGTTCTTTACTTTGTGTCATTCAACTTTCATTGGTTCAAAGCTTCAAATCCGACGAATATTTCCACACTTCAAACCGTTTCAAGAATTCGAAGAATTTGTGAAGAATAGAAACATATATTAATCTCTAATAGGATTAATATCGAATCGTTTATCGTAAGTTGTTAACAATAGTTAGAACCTAGTCTCTATTGCTAGCACCGATCCTATTAGTATTGCAGAAAGTGCATCTGTATGGCCTCCACTCATAAGTGATTTCCATGACAGTAGGTTTTCCTTTTCTGTCTACTACTGTTATACTATTCGATAGTGTGCTTCTAGGATGCACCTCTATGCTAATTCTAGCAAATGATAGGTGCTCTCCTCCTTCAGTAATTGGGTCCATGTATAATGGCGTACCCAATAAACCTGTAAAATCACTAAGAGTTTATACATTATACATGTGTGCAGAGATATTTCAAAGTTTGAACCATATCTGAGTTGTTTCTTTAGGCTTGCTTAATAGGTTCAAATCTTCAGACCATCTTTCCAACTTCATGCAGTTGGATCCAATATATGTATGCACATTTTCCAGAATTTCATCCAGATTTGATCCTTTTTTAAATTTCAGAAAGTAGAGATCATGTACATTCGCTAAAATTTTCTCCAATCCCTTTTCCTCTCATTGCTTCATAAGTGCCTCTTTGGTGACTATGAAGTAAACTCTGTTCTTTCCTATGTAGTTTCCCACCACTACATTTTCTCATTCCCTAACACAATTTTCTTCTACTATAGAAGACAATTTAAATTCAAAAAAAGAATTCAGTTCCTCTACTTTTGTTTGTACATTGCCCAAGTAGATTTTTCCTTTGTATGCATGATCTTTAGTCTTTTTCTCAATGTTATTTTTCCGGACTTCATTGATTTTCCATGTAGAACTACTTCTGATAGTATAGGTCTTTGATTTAGGAGCATACATTAACTCACTAATTGTTGCAACAGATCATTTTACTATCACTTCATATTCATCATTTTTGAGTAAATTCTGGTTTTGGAGATAGTGAATGTTAAGCTGGACGGTTGTGCTTTGTATTTTCTCCTTGCTGAGTACAATCTCTCATTTCTTAGCATGCATCAAGAATTTAGTGATTTGATTTTTAGTCCAAATAAATTTTTCTCGCTTTCCTTTTTCCATTTTAGGTTTTGTTACTTAGAGATCTTGAGTAGTGTGATTTCAACTTTGGCTGCACTGGCGCTCTATATATATATATATTTAACAAAAATGAGTTATTTTGATTGTTTTGGAAACAAAGGAGTTCACTTTTTTTATTATTTTGATTGCAGTTTTATTTGAGCTTTTTCTATTAAAGAGTTTTATTTTTATTTATAAAGTATAACTTTTTTTATTATTAAACCACGTCCTATAATTTAAGATATAACTATGAATCAAGATGTAACTTCAATTTTTAAAAAAATATCTGAGGAACTTCAGTCGCGCCTGGTTTTCGAGTGAGAAAACCAGCCTACTTCCTTCCTGGCCGAGAAATTTTGGTCGTGCCTAGTTTTAGACCGAGCAACCAGCTATACCCTTCCCCGACAGAGAAAATCCCAGATGAAGCACATTGACTGAGTGTTCATACATGTTGACACAGGCCAAATCACACACGAACTCGCGACGTACGACCCATTTCGCGACCCGGACACCTGGTCAAGGACCTATTTGCTTTCAATTTATAGTTTCAAATTGTTTTTTTGACAAGATTTGAGGTACTAAATCATTTTTAAAATTAAAAAAAATAAAAAACGAATTTAAAATATTTAAAATAACAATATTTTAATAAAGGCCCGATTCAATATTTTTAATTATAATGCCTTAAACTAATATTTTCAAGCACCGTCTCTCAAAATTTTCAATTTTCAATCAAAAGAATCAAAACACCAAGTATCAATATTTATTTAATATTTAAATTTTAATATGTCGAAACTGATATATGTTAAAATTTTGAAAAATAATTAAATAAATAATACTGAAAACCTATTTAAATAACCAAAATTTTGTGAAGGAAAGACCGTATTTTAACGAAAAAAAACATAGCGTATTTATTTTTTAAGTCTCAACAAACATTGAACTCATAACAAAAATCCCTGAATAAAATTATGATTGTAAACATAAAAAAATTGATTTTTTTTTACAAGTGACAGTAGGGGCGGAGCTAGAATTTGAAACCTATCCGGGCTAGTTTTATAGTTTGCTGTCACCAATGTCTTTTAGCGACGGAAAATAACCAATAACGACAGTCGTTATTGACAAAATACATATAGACTGTTTAAGGTTACCCGGGCCGGCTTGTACTTGCCTCCGCCCCTGACAGACCCTAAAATTAAGATGCTATTCATTTTAAAATTATTATATTTTAAATAATAATTTCTTCAATTAAATGTACTTTACAATATTCGAAGAAAATAATAAGTTGCAACTTGCACTATTTAATCATAGAAAGTTTTTGATTATCGTATGATTAATTAATCTTCAAGACTACAAAATATTTTCACACAAATTGAGACTTATAAAACCCGGAACTTCCGGCCTTCAGAGCCTTGCACAAATATATAAAAAAATATTTTAATATTTTATTTTATAAATATATAGATATAATGAATGCTTCCATTTATTTTGTGAATCATTTTAAAATTTAAAAAGAGTAAAAAACATATTACATATTGTTTGTCTGATCTAAAAAAGAAAAAAAAAAGTAGATTTATATTAAAATTTAAGTAATCCGCATGTATATCAATTCACCAGAATATATTATGATAGAATATATTATGATGTGTTTGATAACTTGAAATTGGTATTATTATTAGTATTGGTATTGAAATTATAGGTTCAATTCCAAATATCCTTTAATATTAAGAATTAGATTTGAACAATCTATTGTTATTTATAGATATCAATTTCATTTTTTCTAGGTCGAACTTGTAACTTAAAAAAATTTATTTTTTTATTTTTTTTCAAACTTATCATTTAAAATACGATTATGTTGTGCTTGGTAACCTTTGATTTGACATTAAAATTGGAATTTAAGGGTCTCATTGGTAGACTCTTTAATATTAAAAATTATAATTTTAATTATAATTTTAATAGAATTCAATTTAGTGTAATTTTTTTTATAATTCTTAATTCTATTCTTTATGTTTTTTCAAAAAAAATAACTTATTATTTTATCTTTTAAAATACTATTAAAGTTTTCAATCGATAATATTTTTTGGAATTTAAAATGTTAAAATATTAAACTGATGTTAAAATATCAAACTGATGTTTTTTTTATTTATTTAGTAAGTTAACATGTTGAACCGATATTTTGTTTTTGAATTTAGAAAGTTAAAATGTTTAAACTCATATTTTTATTTTTAATATATGAAGTTAAAATGTTAAAACGATATTTTTTTAATAAAAATTAAAATAAAATAAAAATCTCTTTTTCGTTGAGCTATCATAATTAGTTAGTTGTATAAACTAATAATTTAATAAAATATATAATATATAATAAAATTATTTTTATTATATTCTTTTTTATTAACATAGTAATTAAGATTGAATTAAAACTCTATAATTTTCTCTCCATAGATATTAAATTATAATTAATGTTATTTCTTATAGAATTGAAATTAAAATTTTAATGTCAATTCCAATTCTAAACGTTCCGTAAAGTCGATAAAACTTTTTTGGAATTTAGGATATTAAAATATAAGACTTTTTTTTTTATAATTTAATATGTTATTATTTTAAATATATATATATTAATTTAAGATATGTTGAACTTATATTGTTTTTAATATATATGAATTAACATGTTGAATCGATATATTTTAATAAAAATAAAAATTTGAAATAATTTTTTAACTAATGAGTTAACCTAAAGGATTGTGTATCAATATTTTAATAAAAATATATAATATATTAACATTATTTTTATTATATTATTTTTTTACAAACATAGGAATTGAGATAATTAAATTATAATTTTATAGTTTTTCAAATCATAAAAATTAAATTATAATTCAATGTCAATTTAAATTCTACGCATCCACATTTAATGTTTTTTGGTAAAAATTGAAAACCTTAAAAGTGTGACATTTTATTTAAATTATTATCACTCTTTATATTTATAATGAATTTATACAGTTATAATTAAAGTATCACAATAATAAAAAATGAAGATAAATAAATTCTTAAGTTCAGATAATTGTAATTAATTCTAAAATAAGATGAATAAAAAAATTTGAACGTAAAAAAATATTACAAAATTACAATTATATATCCTTATTTTAAATAATAAAAAAGATTGTTATCTAATCTAATTAACCGTCTAAAATTACTATATCTCACACACATTCAAATCTTTTTTGAAAAATGATAAACTCAACAATAAAATCAACAAAGTAAGTTCACAAATCAACGTGACATATCATGTGGGTAGGAGAGAAAATTTTAAAAATGTCCCAAAATGGTCATTTCCGGTCTCGAAACGTATTTTGATAGGAGAGAGAAAATTAAAAATGCCCCAAAACGGTCATTTCGGGATAAAAAAAAATTGGTCCTGAAATAATCGTTTCGAAATCCAAAATGAGCGATTTCGGAACGTGGGGACAACCTGCCATACCACGTCAAATTTGTAGACTTGCTTTTAGTTGATTTTTTTATTGAGTTTATCATATTCCTCCCTATATAAAATCCAGTTCAGAGTTCAGACCAAACATACAAGCAAATCAATATGGCACAAAGATCTGTTCTAATTCTTTTTCCTCTTTTTTTCTTCTCATGTCAAATTCTTTCATCATCGTCGTCTTCTTCTTTGCGGGTTAATAATTCGCAAAGTAGGGAAGCGGAGAGGCTTATCCGCAGTTTAAACTTGTTTCCCAGTTCCGGCGTCAACTCCGGTGGCAATTCTTCCGGTCAATTACCCGATGCAGTACTATCGTCCTCATTGGTCGAAAAGCAGTTCAGACTCCCAGTCCATGGTCCTTCGATTCGGAATTTGGGTCATTATGCCGGCTATTATCGACTTCCTCACACTAGAGATGCAAGGCACGTATTCTTTTTGAAAATGTACGTAGAAGAAATCTTTGTAATCTGAAACATTATAACATAAACCTTTGTTTGTTCAGGATGTTTTACTTATTCTTTGAGTCGAGAAAGAATAAGCGCAGGGACCCAGTTGTGATATGGTTGACCGGAGGACCCGGAGGTACCTGTTTTATGCCTATGTTTTATGAAAACGGTCCTTACCATATAACCAACAACAATTCTCTTATCTGGAATGACTTTGGTTGGGACCAAGTCTCCAACTTGATCTATGTGGACCAGCCCATCGGCACCGGTTTCAGCTATAGTTCCCATAATTCTGATTTTCGTAATGAACAAGAGGGTGTTAGCAAGGACTTATATGACTTCTTGCAGGTCTAATTTCTTACCTAACTTCCAAACTTCCAAACAAACAATCAACCAAACTGACCTTATAATATTATTATTATATGTTATAAGGCATTCTTCGCTGAACATCCTCAATATTTGAGGAACGATTTCTACATAGCCGGAGAATCATATGCCGGCCACACTATTCCTGTCTTAGCCTCTCGGATTCAAAATGGAAACAGAAATAGAGATGGAGCTCACATTAACCTTAAGGTATTAATTAATTAATTAATTAATTTCAGTTCATAATTCATCATCTGTTAATGATTAATTAATTTATTTATACAGGGTTTTGCTATTGGAGATGGATTGGTAGACGCTGCAATTCAACACAAGGCAATGCCAGAATATGCTAAAAGTGTGAATCTGATCACAGAATCTCAAGCCATGGAAGTCTCCAGATTGATACCAGCCTGCGAGAGAGACGCAGCTAGATGCAGTACTATTAATCTTTTCTCTTTTTTATTATATATATTTATATTAATTTGTTGTTTCAATTCTCATGATCATGTTTTAAAAACAAAATTTAGATGCAAGGCGAGGAGGAGGAGGAGATAGCTGTATAGATGCGCATTCTTCCTGTACTGCCATATTCGATGGTATTATGAGATTAATTGGTTATAGGAATGTAAGGAAGGAAGAAATGTGTTACATTTTATTTATTTGTTTTTGTGTAAGTGTAACAATAATATTATGGGTGGTGCATGCATAATGCAGTTTTACGACATTCGAAAGAGATGCGTGAGTAACGGTTGCTATGATTTCTCGTATATGGAACACATAATGAATGATGGATCGGTTAAAGAAGCACTTGGAGTTGGGAATATGAATTTTGTTTCTGTTAACCGTAATGTTTATAATGCGTTTCTTAAGGATTTTGTGAGGAATTATGGAGGGAGAATTCCTCCGCTTCTTGACGATGGAATTAAAGTCTTAATATATGCAGGAGAATATGATCTCATCTGCAATTGGATTGGTAATCAATTATTAAAACTTTTCTTTTTTCATTCTTTCTTATTAGACAAACTAATTATTAACTAACAACAAAAACATTCCATTCCAGGGAACTATTGGTGGGTTAGGGAGATGAATTGGTCGGGTCAGAGACAATTCAATGGTGCTTCCCCAACTCCGTATGTAGTCGACGGTGATTTGAAGGGACAACTTATAGAATATGGACCTCTATCATTCCTCAAGGCAAGAAATCAAGCTATATATATATATTTAATTTACATATAATTTGAATAATTTGTTGTTTGAATTGATTGATCAGGTTCTTGACTCTGGACATATGGTTCCTATGGATCAACCGCAAGCGGCATTAGAGATGCTGGAAAGATGGATGAAAGGGACCCTTTGAATGTCGGAAAGAACTATTGCTTCAGTTATATCAGAATAATTCATAGTTCTTTGTTACTATTCTATTGCAAGTATTAATTTTATTTGCAAACCATGAATAGTGTCTAGATACTTCTTTTAAGTTCAATTATGAAAGTTGAGACTCATGGTTAAAGTCTTACAACATACTAATAAAAATTTAAAAAAAATAAAGTGAATGTCCAACATATAGCAAAATTTGAGGCATATCAAGGGAGTCCTATGTACTCAATTTAATAAATAAAAATATAAAATGTTTCATTAAATTTTATAGATCAATTTTAAAGTTTATATTAATTTTTGTTTTTGTCTATGGAGGTTTGGCTCAATCTGATTTGTTTAGGTAAGTGTTTGATAAAAGTTTCTTTTTATTTACTACATTTTTTTTATAGTATATAAGATTTCATGGTGTTAATAATCTCTTAAAATATAATTTTAATTTGGCATTATAATTAATATGGAAACCTTGTATTTTATTTTTCTTCCTCATTAAAATTTATTAAAAATGAGGAAGAATGTCAATTTTATCATTGACTATAACGAAATATTCACGTATATTACTAAATTATTTTTGTCCATTCATATCACTGTAGTTGAGCTTAATGTTCATCTATGTCACTAGTTAACAAAAACATCTAAGTCCGTTAGGTTTTCCGTTAAATGATGACAAGTGTTTGACATTTCAATAAATATAGTTCGTTCATATCATGTAGTAAGCTTCTTGACTTCCCTTTGTCTTTGTCATTTCAATAAATATATTATCATGTGTCTTTGTCTTTTCATTTCATAATGTTTATATACTTAAATCTTTTGTGCTTGGCTTTAATATTCTGCACAATAGCCATGTAAATATATAAATAACCAAACTTGGTAAAAAAACAACATAAATAACAAAAAAACAAAAATTAAACGGAATCTTTGATCTAAAATCGTTTCTAAAAATCAAAATCAGATCCTGAATTAGCCATTTGAAGAAGCCTAAAAATCTATAAAATATATATATATATATGTTTTCAATTTTATATTTGATTTTTTTGGTTAAATCTAAGTTTTTAATTTATATAAGCGTTTTTTATATGTTAACATCAATGGAAGTTTTTATAAAATTTGGGATCCATTTGGATCACCAAAAATTAGTTAGAATAGAGTTAGGTCGAAAATTGGAAGAACATCAAACTTTCTATTGTAGCAGCGCCCTGGAAGAGCTTCCGACCTAGAAACAAGCACCCCAGAGCGCACTGGAAGAGCCTCCGAATTCCCAGTTTATTTGAGCATCCAGGGGAAACTCGAGGCCATGAAAGCCAAGAAATTAGCAATAGCAACAGAAGATATTGAGGCATGGAAAAGAGGATATTAATAAAATAACTTAGGATATTAATAAAATAACTCATTCCTATTTTACTCATCTTTGTCTATATGTTATGTATTGCGAATGGGTAAATTGAGCGTTTATTTTTTGGGGGGAAAACGATTTCTCGTCATTTTATTACAAAATCCCAAAAAGGGAAAAAAACGAACATAATATCGTCTATCTTACTAACAACCTATAAAGATAGGACCAAAGTTCAAAATAAAAACAAACAATCCAAATAACAAGTCCATGACTTTTACAAGTGAATTACAAATACAAACACATAATGTCCAAATAGCGTCTATTGCGTATTAAGGAATATGTGCATACAAGCAACGTATTGCTTGTCTTATTTTGCTAAAGGTTAACGAACTTATCATATTCCTTTGAACACAGATCTTTAATTGATGGCCACTTCACGTGATCCAATCACAAGTCGTTATTTAGTACGTGACCTAGTTTTCAGATGTTACGCAAGAGTTATGTCTAACTCGGAGGAGCAACCCATGCTAAATCGATGGACAAGTCATTATACCAATATCCAAGCAGAATCTATGGCCAGAAAGGATGAATTGAAAGATTTAGAATTCAAGTTGGACCTCCTAATGGCGTGAGTCGAGGCGATGGTTCCTCTTATCGGTCCACAGCCACAACCTCATCCACATACCTCCAGCACTAACCCTTTGTTCCAAGAGGAGCGAGCGAAGGATACTGGCAGAAAGAGCGTTGAAGTTGAGGATTGGGTCAATTCCGATGAAGATGCCAAAAAAGAGGCTAATAGATAGTTGGCATGGATTCAAAAACTTAACAAGGGGAAAGGGGAAACAACATAGCATGATGTCAAGGTTAAAGAAGTTAATAGGAGAGGTCGAGAAAGGATAGGGCATAACATAAGAACATCATTATCTCTTTACGGACAAGTTGGTTCACTGATTGGAAAACTTTTGAATCGCGAAATATGATGATTGAGATGAGGAAGACACAAACTGAAATTCTGAGAAAGTTGAATGAGCCTTCAATGCAAGGTACCTCCAAGGCTATAAAGACATGGAGATATAGCATGGAAGCTACAAAGAACGCTTTCATACGTCATAAACTCAAACTACCTAATCTAAGAAATACTCGTGAAAGAAGGATCATGCAACCTTCATGAACGAGTACATCATAAATATGATTCTGCACAAGTTGGGAGAGGTCATGATGACTCAAATATTCCTCAAGTACTTAACATACACAACCTTGGAGTGGCATATGTGTTAGAACATCTCTCAATACTAGACAATCGAAGAGCTAGATCGCGTGTTTATCAATAATTTTTGCGTGTTTATCAAGGTTGACAAACTTGAGCGAAACTTGCGTTAGATCCAACAGGGTCCAAATGAGACTTTTGAGAGCTACACAAACCGATGGAAAGAAGTTGCATCGGAATTGGAGGAGCTGCCTAGTGAACAAGAACAAGTCGACATGTTGTACGTCAACATTAACGCACAATATACAAAGAAACTGTCAAGTCTCATGTATCGTTACTTGGAAGATCTCACTAGTGTTGGAGAAGGGTACGATGACGCCATTGGAAAATAATCTAAAGAAGAGAATAAGCCATATTCGTCATCGCTTAAGTACAACCTGCCGAAGAAGACAGAGATTGGTCACATTGTTAAGATCTAGGGAGACAAGAGTGTAGGACCGGGACGCCCACCAAAATAGTCATTTCATCCTAAATAGATTTAACCACCTCCACACTATAGGGGCATTGCCATAAAGGCACTCGCAGACAGTTTGATGACATCGAAATGTCACAAACAAAATCCTTAGAAGTGTTGTTGTCAAGGAAGTTAATTCAGTTGAATGAACTGGTAGCAGAAAAAGAAGTGATCAACAAAGATGCAAAGGAGTGGTGCCAGTATCATCAAGCAAAAGGGAACCACACTAATCTGTGTTTCTCCCTTAAACATAAGATTCAAGACCTTATAAACACATAAACAAGTCCTACTAAGCCATTCTAGCGAGAAGAAGTAATACACTCGGATTTAGAATGTGATGATGATACTAAAAGCATAGAATATGATCAACACTTGAAGAAATACGCGTTAGGCATCAAAGGTACGCTAAAAACTAACTAATAACGGTTTAAACCAAACAATCTATTTTTCAGTTTATTTAATTCTCGAGAATGATGTTTTTTCTAACATTTTGAACAATGCTTTTCATAATGAGGTAATAATTTCTAATTTTACAACCTCAAACAAAATGTCTGAGTTAGAATTAATTCACAACATGAAACATTACTTAAAAAAGTAGGAGGAGGGTTTGTTTACTATAGAGAAAACAATTTAAATCTTAACTAAACTTAAAGAAACAAACAAATATGTGTTTTGCTTGGTTTTGTAATTATGCTAGGTACCGTCCTCAAACGAACGGTGCAGTTGAAACAACAAACAAGAACATCATCGCAATCATTAATAAGATGACTTAGACTTACAAAGATTGGAACGAGAAACTTCCATACGCCCTCTAAGGCTACAAAACAACCATTTGAACGTCGTTCACATTGATCTACGAAATGGATGCGGTGCAACCTACCAAAATCGGAGTCCCTACTCTAAGTGTTCTACTCGAAACAAAAATAGTGGAATAAGTTTGATGTAAGTCACGATATAATCAACTATCCCTTAAGAAAGACAAGAGGTTAAATGCGTTATGTCACACGCAATCATATCAAAGGAGATTGACTAGAACTTTCAACAAGAAGGTGAAACCTAAGGATATTCAAGAAGGCGATCTAGTCCTAAAGAAGAACTTATGGATATTAAACCCTAGAGGGAAATTCCAAACACCATGGGAAGGATCATACTTCGTCAAGAAGGTATTTTATGGTGGCGACATGTGATTGACCACCTTAGACGTAGAAGAACTCTCAACACCCTTTAACTTCGACATGCTCAAAAGATACTTTGTCTAGAGTATTGTAGGATGAAATCCATTCACGAAACCAATTCGTAACTCAAAAGTTATGAACTACATTCAGACCTGGTCTCTCCTTGTTATGAGAGTACGTAGGCATCCTGTCATGTGTGCGGTCTCACTAAATTTCTAATCCCATATAAAAATCCATTCAATCCATCTATAGCTAAAGTTCATGGCTTTACAAGTTTAAACTATATTCGGACTTGATCTTTCCTTGTTATGAGAGTACGTAGGCATTTTGTCATGGATGCGGTCCCACTAATCTCAAAAACACAAAAATCCTATGTCAATACAAGGGGCATTTTTATTAAAATAAAAATGATCAAAAAAAATAACATCCCTAGGAATTTCTTAACTTCACAAAAAATGAACTACGTCTGTACCTAATCTCTTCTTGTTATGAGAGTACGTAGGCAACCTGTCATGGGTTCAGTCTGTCTAAAATAAAACAAAACAAATCCTCAGCAAACTTGAGTGATAAAAACAATCCACAGAGGTTCACACAAGAGACTAAACACCTGGTAATCCCCCCAAAAATACATTTACTGATCCCCAACAAAATGTGGAATCACGATCTATCCATGATAAAATTTCAGAACTACGTTCAAAACCGATTTCTCCTTTTATGAGAATACGTCACTACAACAAAAATGACTTTCGGCGACGCTTAAAAAGACTTCTGCCAACCTTTAAAAGCGTCGCCAAAAACATTACCCACACTTATTCTTGCGTCGCCAGAAGCAGGGTGGGCGCAAGTTTTTACCACGCTTATTTAAGCGTCGGTACAAGCGTTGCCGAAAGTTTTAACGACGCTTATTTAAGCGTTGGCAAAATTAAAAAACGTCGCTAAAAGTCTATTTCATTTTTAAACTATTTTTTTAAATTTTGTTTTTTTCTATTTTCATTTTAGTTGTTAATTTTTTATTTCTACTATTATGACATTTGTCCTTCATCTCTCAAGTACTTGATGAACATAACCCTTAAACCCATATTCCAACACATTATAACCTTAAAAACACTTCAGAAACTAATGAACTCTCTCCTATTTTATATACCAAAAACTTCTTCTTTTTCTCCAATGTGGGATAAATGTCATATTAACACTTCAGATACTAATAAACTCTCTCATATTTTACTTTTCATTTAATTAAATTTAAATAATAATTAAATAAAAGACATATATTAATAATACTATCTTTAAAAATTATGTTATATAAAAAATATTAATTAAATTTTAATATTAACAAAATTTTTAGTCAAATTTAATTTTAAAAAAATTAAAAAATTAAAAAAAAATATTTTACAAAGTTTAAAAATAAAACATAAAAATTATTAAAATTTAGAATATTTAAATTATAAAGGTTTTAACAAAGTTACAAAGTTGGTATATAAAAACAATAAAGGTGGTGGTATAGATATATAAAGGTTGGCAAAAGTTTTTTTCTTTTAATTTTACCCACGCTTAATATGGGTTGGCATATAAGGGTCGCTGAAAGTATGTTTTGTTGTAGTGCGTAGGTATCTTGTCATGAATTCGGTCTTAATAAACCAAAAATAGCCAAACTACTATGTCATCACTAGGGGTATTTTTGAAAAAAAGATTAAAATAAATCATCACATTCTCAACCTTATGTCAAATGTCAGTCCAGCAGACACTTAAGAAATATCATCAATCATAAGTCAATTGCCACTCTAGCAGACATTTAAAAAATTTCCATAGCTTAAATCAATTTCCACTACAGCATACACTTAAGAAATTTCCACACCTTAATTCAATTGCCACTCCAGTAGACACTTAAGAAATATCATCAGCCTTAAGTCAATTGCCACTTTAGTAGACACTTAAAAAAAATTCACAACTTAAGTCAATTGCCACTCCAACAGACACTTAAGAAATTTCCACACCTTAAGTCAATTGTCACTCTAGAAGACACTTAAGAAACTTACACGGCTTAAATCAATTTTACTCCAACTGACATTTAAGAAATTTCCACAGCTTAATAAATTGCCACTCTAGAAGACACTTTAGAAATTTTCCCATTTTAAGTCAATTGTCACTCCAGCAAACACTTAAGAAATCCTTAGTTTAATTCAATTTCCATTCCAGCATAAACTTAAGAAACCATCCTCAATGAAACCATCCTCAATGAAATGCGGAATCACGATCTATCAGTGATACAATTTTAGAACTATATTCGGACCTAATTTCTTCTTTTATGAAATTACATAGGTAGGTGGTCACAAACTCGGTCTCAATCATAATAAAATACAAGCTAGCTCTTGAGCTTGGACAAAATACAACCCCATATAGTTCAAACCAATAAAAACTTGAGATTATAAATCTATCCAAAATAATCAAACTCATATATCGATACTAGGGGCATTTTTGAAAGATAATATAATTAGACCCTTGAACATTTCTAGTGCTAAGAAAACCGATGAACGAACAAAATAAATAAGTAGGGATGCGAGAAAAGGCATTTCTCCCCTATGGATGTCTATTAACGAGCCGATATAATTGGTGGGAATTAAGTAAAATTCTTTATAAATGGAGCTACCTTGATCTTAGACGAAATCTTAAACTTATGATGTTTAAAAGGGTGCTCATAAAAGTTTAAATCACAAACTCAGAACCATGTCATTAACGGAGACGAGGTCTCGTCTCAAGTAGAGGTCAAGTGCAAAGATCCAAAACCTTAAGAAAAAAAATCAAGTTAATTAAGATTATGTGGGTTCAGATATGAAATACAATAATGGTGTTCATTTAGATTTTGTCTAATTGTCAGGCAATAACAAAGTGTTCGAGTCTATCAGATACACCCCGATCATCAAGAAAAGAAGCCGAAGAAAATAAAATAAAAATATTCATAAAGGTTGAGAAATTGAAATCACCATTTGTTGTTCATCTAGACCCTTGTCTAAATTGTCAATGGAAGAACAAGAATATACTGATTATATTAAATATACTCTAAGTATAAAAAGAGCTCAAAGGCCTTAGAATCTGAAACACGTTGACCTCTGAATTTGAGAAGCGAGACTCAATCTCATGATGCACGATTGAAAGACTAAGCATTCGAGCAAACAAATCCCTCAAATAAAACTCAAAGCGAAATGTCTCGGCAAAAGGCAAGTCCCCAAGCGATGACGTCAATCTCAAAGAACGCTAGTTGCATGCGGTCTCCTTGATACACATTCTAAAGGAGGATGTACAAAACCAATTTCTAAAAATATTTATAGAAATAATGAAACAAATTTCAAAGTCAATTAAACTCCAATCGAATGCGATTGTTTAATTATACTTTGATCGAAAGTGATTGGTTTAACGAGCTTCAATTGAACGTGATTGAAATCCTATCGAACGTGATCGAGTTGATAAGCTTCAATCGAACATGATTGACTTAATTCAAAGTTAAATGAACTCCGATCAAACATTCTTAGTTTAATGAGATTCAAACGAACGTGATTGAACTCTAATCAAATGTGATCGAGTTGATAAGCTTCAATCGAACTTGATTGGTTTAATAAGCTTCAATCGAACATGATTGAACTCTAAGCGAACGTGATCAAGTTGATAATCTTCAATCGAACATGATTGACTTAATTCAAAGTTAAATGAACTCCGATCGAACGTTATTGAACTCCTATCGAACGTGATCAAGTTGATAAGCTTCAATCGAACTTGATTGACTTAGTTCAAGTTAAATGAACTCCAATTAAACGTGATTGGCTTAATGAATTTCAATCGAACATGATTGAACTCCGATCTAATGTGATCGAGCTAATAAGCTTCAATCGAACGTGATTGACTTAATTCAAAATTAAATGAGCTCTGGTCGAACGTGATTGGTTTAATGAGCTTCAATCTAACGTGATTGAACTATAATCAAACATGATCGAGTTGATAAGATTCAATCGAACGTGATTGACTTAATTCAAAATTAAATGAACTTCTATCGAACGTGATTGGTTTAATGAGTTTCAATCCAATTTTATTGAACTTCAATCAAACATGATCGAGTTGATAAGCGTCAATTGAACATGATTGACTTAGTTCAATGTTAAATGAACTTCGATTGAACGTGATTGGTTTAATGAGCTTCAATCAAATGTAATTGAACTCCGGTCGAATGTGATCGATTTAATAAGCTTTAATCGAATGTGATGGAACTCCAATCGAATGTGATCGAGTTAATAAGCTTCAATCGAACGTTATTGACTTAATTCAAAGTTTAATGAACTCCGATCGAACATGATTTGTTTAATGAGCTTCAATCGAATGTAATTGAACGTGA
This sequence comes from Impatiens glandulifera, assembly GCF_907164915.1. Taxonomy (NCBI): domain Eukaryota; kingdom Viridiplantae; phylum Streptophyta; class Magnoliopsida; order Ericales; family Balsaminaceae; genus Impatiens; species Impatiens glandulifera. The sequence goes on from NC_061866.1 coordinate 35,318,302, forward strand.
TCGAGTTGATAAGATTCAATCGAACGTGATTGACTTAATTAAAAGTTAAATGAACTCCAATCGAATGTGATTAGTTTAATGAGCTTCATTCGAACGTGATTGAACTCCGGTCGAACGTGGTCGAGTTTATAAGATTCAATTGAACGAGATTGACTTAATTCAAAGTTAAATAAACTTCTATCGAACGTGATTGGTTTAATGATCTTTAGTCGAACGTGATTGACTTAATTCAAAGTTAAATGAAACTCTAATAAAACATGATTGGTTTAATGAGCTTCAATTGAACGTGATCGAGTTGATAAGCTTCAATCGAACATGATTGACTTAATTCAAAGTTAAATGATCTCCGATCGAACGTGATTGGTTTAATGAGCTTTAATCGAATGTGATTGAACTCCGAGCGAATATGATCGAGTTGATAAGCTTCGAACGTGATTGACTTAATTCAAAGTTAAATAACTCTAATTGAATGTGATTGGTTTAATTAGATTTAGTCGAACGTGATTGAACTTTGATCGAACGTGATCGAGTTGATAAGCTTCAATCGAACATGATTGACTTAATTCAAAGTTAAATGAACTATGATCGAACGTGATTGGTTTACTGAGCTTCAATCGAAAGTGATTGAACTCCGTTCGAACGTGATCGAGTTGATAAGCTTCAATCGAAAGTGATTGACTTAATTACAGGTTACTGAACCCTAATCGAACGTGATTTAATTTATAAGCTTCAGTCGAATATGATTGATTTAATCCAAAATTAATTGAACTACGATTGAATGTGATCGATTTCATAAGTTTCAATCGAACGTGATTGATTCAATCCAAAATTAATTGAACTCCGATCAAACGTGATCAATTTTATCCTAAGCTTCAATTGAATGTGATTGATTTTATTCCAAATTCCTTAAACATCAATTGAATGCAATTGATTTAATTCTAAATTCTTTAAACTTCAATTGAACGCAGTTTGTTTGATCACAAATTCACTTAAACTTCAATAATAAACGATTGGTTCATTATGAAATAATTATTAAGATTTCTCTCTTAATGAGATGAGCGATAAATCAGCACACTAAGATTACGGAGTGACGTATAGAGTCAACACACTAAGATCAGGAGTGATAATTCAGCACACTGAGATTACAGAGCGACTCATACAGTTTGCATAGTGAGATCAGGAGCGAACAATCAACACACTAAGATTATGGAGCGACGCATACAGTCGGCACACTAAGATTATGAGTGATAAATTAGCACACTAAGATTATGAGCAATGTATCAAATCAATGTAACGCAATCAACAAACTGAGTCAAGATGTGTACTCACGTATAATTCAAAGACTAGGCTAAATGTATAGAAATATAGCTGAAACAACTAGTCTCGATGTACATGATCGATAAACTAGGGGCGATGTATATTCGAAACAAAGTCGAATTGTTAACAAGTGGATGATAGACAAACTTTGAAAATGAAGAGTAATTACACGAGTCTCCCAAGAGGCTCATCATGTTTGTTCTCTTTTCATTCAATGAATCCGAAATAAACTATAAAATTAGGAATTTTCAAATTGCAATGCCTATGTTCGAGCTTGGGCATGTATTTTCTAAACCGAGTTATTTCTACAAATTTTGTCCAAGAGGGGCATTCTGTAGACACACATTTTCCACCACCCCCAATTTTAATAGTTTATAAACGACTATTTTTGAAATAATTGAATTTTCAAGAAAAGTTAATTTCGGATTTCAATAAAGTTAATATGATAATGGACCTAAGTTATAGAAACACGAGGGTTTTGTCATGATTAATATATTTAAGGTGTTTTATCATTTAATATCACCTTAAATAATAAAATAACTTTTTAAAGAGGAAAGTTTTTTATGTTTAACAATTTTTGGACATTTTTGTTTAAATGATTTGCATAATTGAGTTTTCATTAAATAATTTATTATGTAAAAGAGTTTTAATTAATTAAATTACCTTAAACATAAAAGACTTCCTCCTACTGTAAGCACAAGGATTGAAGGCATCCCTTAAGACTTGACATCCATCAAGACTAGGGATACCTCAAGACTAGGAATCCCTTGAGACTTGGTTATTTGATTAATTTTAAAAAATCTTTTCCTTTTCCAAAACCGTGTAAGGGTTAAATGGGCTTTAGGCCTTAGGGTTTCTCATTAATTCCATATAAATATCACCCCTTATCACCTCGCAAATGGTCAGATGTTTTCTAATCTAACATCCCTATGTTTCCTCTCTTTGAAGTCTCTTAAGAAATCACCAATTAATTTTATTGGTCACAAGTATAACTTGGGAATAAAAAAGAATTCATCCACTTAAGTCAATAAGCAACCACATATGTAAGCTTCTTCACTTCCCCCTTTGCCTTTGCCATTTCATTAATATATCATGTGTCTTTGTCTTTTCATTTCATAATATTTATATGCTTTAACTCTTTTGTGCTTGACTTTAATATTCTACACAATAGACATGTTCATATGTAAATAACCAAACTTTGTAAATAAATAAAATGTAAACAACAAAAAAAAACAAAAATAAAAAATTAAACAAGGATCTTTGATCCAAAATCTTTACTAAAAATTAAAATCGGTTCATGAATTATCCATTTGAAGAACCACAAAAAATCTAAAAAAAATAATAATTTGATTTTTTCGTGGTTAGATCTAACATTTTAATTTATATAATTGTTTGTTTATATGTTAACATAAATTCTGGAAGTTTTTATAAAATTTTGGATCGATTTGGATCATCAAAAATTAGTTAGAATAGGGTCAGGTCGAAAACTGGAAGAACAACAAACTTTCTGTTGTAGAAGCGCCCTAGAAGAGTCTCTGACCGAGAAATAAGCACTCTAGAGTGCACTGGAAGAGCCTTCGACCTAAAAACAGGCACCCTTGAGCACACACTAATATTGGCCGACCGAGAATCTCTTTACACATAAGACTAAGGACCGAGACCGAGGATTGGGACTGAAGACCGACCAAGGACCGAAGACTAAGACCGAGGACCTAGAACGAGAACCGACCAAGAACCGTTGCTTTTTACACCTAAGGCCCTTCATCCGACTAAGATAACTTAGCCCGGGGCTAACTTTCGTCACACCTGACCCCTTTAGACATTCTTTAGGATTTTTGTTTTTACTTTTATTTATTTATTTATTTATATTTTGTATATTAGCCTCTTTGGTCTATGATTTTCACCCAAGAGGGACCTACTACCTATATAGGACCAAGGGTGACTTGTTGTAGACCCAGGATCGACGATCTCCACCTGAAGAAGACCTGTTGTTAGCCTAGAACCGAGAGGATACACCTTGATATCGAGAATTTGAACATGTTGTGCACCTTGGACCGCTGCCTACTGCATCTAGGACCAATGATGTTGATGATTAGAGATCGATGTTGTCTACTACACCTAGGACTGTTATTGCTGACTAGGAACCGATGTTGTTGACCAGAGACCGATGATGTCCGCTACTACTGACCTAGAAGTGATATTATTTCTAACTAGAGACTGATGTTGTTTGTTGCACCTGGGACCGCTGCTACTGACCTGGGACTGATGTTGTTGCTGATTAGAGACCAATGATGTCTGTTGCCCTTGGGACAACTGCTGCTGACCAGGGACTGATGCTACTGTACTCGGTTTGACCGAGGGTACAAATTCCGACCGAGTTGGGTCCCTACTACACTTGGGACCGTTATTGCTGACTAGGAATTGAAGTGGCTAACTAGAGACCGATGATGTTTATTGCACTTGGGACCGCTAATACTGACCTAGGAGTGATATTGTTTCTGACTAAAGATTGATGTTGTTTGTTGCACCCGGGACCGCTGCTTCTGACCTAGGACTGATGTTGTTGCTGATTAGAGATCAATGATGTCTGTTTCCCTTGGGACAGCTGCTGGTGACCAGGGACTGATGCTACTACACTCGGTTTGACCGAGGGTATAGATTCCGACCGAGTTGGGTCCCTACTTGGCTAAAACACAAGTAATGGGATCATGGAGGCTAACCACAGTCCTTGTGTTTGTTTTTATATATTTATGTTTTGTGTTTAGGCTTTAGGTTTTCATTTTTGTTTGTGTTGGCTTTATCTTTTATGTAAGTTTGTGCCTTATGTGATCTTAGGGTATCATATAAATTTTTTAAAGAAAAACATTGTAAAGCGTAATTAATTTTTAAAACGGCCAAAGTTAATTACTAGATACCTTAGGGGTGATGTGGGACATAGCGTCTAAAAAACTCTTTCCCCCATGTACCAAACGCCGAACTCAAATATCTTAATTTCCTAATTTTTTAAATTATGTGGCGTTTCTTTAGTTGTGAGGAAATTAAAAATTAAAAAATTTAAAGTAGGCCTATGACATACTTTCCATAAAAAACTCTCAATCTTTTCTAAATTTGACGGGATAGTAAGTTATGGGGTTGTCTAAAAAGTTTCATTTTTATAAATTAAAATTTTTTCAAACCTTAAAATTAATTTCTCTCACATTTGACTTGTTTTTAAAACTTGTCTTTTTCAAAAAGAGAGATCCTAGCAAAATTTGAAACTGATGATTCAACGTAAAAAAATTGATCACAATAGTGGAGGTGTATTACATCTCAAAAGTTTAATATTTTCTGTACAAATAATGGTGTCAAGAAACAACTAATAACTGCGTAAACACTTGAACAAAATGGTATTTTTGAGAGGAGAGATAGAACCATTATAAATTTGGTTAGAAATATATTGTCTGAAAAGTAAGTTCTAAAGGTATTTTGGTTAAAAGTTGTTCATTGGTGCACATACATCATGAATAGAGCTCTCACTACATCAGTGGAAGAGAAAACACCAGAGAAGATGTGGAGTGGAACTACACTATCTCTAAATTACTTTAGAGTGTTTTGATGTATTTCTCACATGCATGTGCCTTAAAATAGTACATTCTGATGACAAAAAGCCAAAAATATGTTATTTTTAAAGTGAGCGGTGTGTCAAAGGCATACGCACTATATAATTGAATCTCCAAGAAAATTGCGATAAATCGAGATATTGTATTTGAAGAAATTGAATGTTGGAACTGGAGTCAAACAAAAGAAGATAATGTCAATGAACAGATATAGGGAGATAAAGACAATGATTATGAGGAAGAAAATGTTGAAAGAGAACCAAATATTAATGAGAATATAACTAGTACAAACATTAACACTGCATCCTCTAGTACATAGTTCATCCTCTAGTACATAGGTCAATACTTCATCCTTAGCACTTCATCCTCTAGTACATAGTTCATCCTCTAGTACATAGGTCAATACTTCATCCTCCTCTAATTATAATCTCATAGACATAATTCTTTAACACACAATTCAGGCTAGAACAAAAAGGCTCATTTTTTGCAGAATGATTATGAAAACGAGAAAGAATCTTAGAGGATAAATAAGATTATAATTATTTGGCGTTATATATTATTGTTGATCCGATTTCATTTACGGAAGCAATAGGAAGCAATAGGAAGCAATGAATGTTTAAAAGCAATGAAACAAGAAATGAAGGCATAGAAAATAATGAAACTTGGAATTTGGTTGAGTTGTCGAAGGTGTAATAAGATTGGAGTCCAATGGGTTTTCAAGACCAATACAACTAAACTTGGGGAAGTTACTAATCACAAAGCTAGACTTGTTGTGAAAGGATATGCTTAAATGTATGAAATTGATTAGGATGAATTCTTTGCTCATATTGCTAGGTGGGATACCATGAGAATAATTATATCTTTTCCTCTTAAAAAACGTTGGAACATTCATCAATTGGATGTTAAAAGTGAATTTTTACATGGGAATTTGAAGAGGATATTTTGTGGATCAACCTCAAGGGTTTATAAAAAAGGAGAGGAACACAAAGTGTATTAGTTTAGGAAAGATTTAGATGGACTAAAACAAGCTCCATGAGATTGAAATCGGAGATTGATATTGTCACATATATTCATATTTCGTTAGCGAAGGTTTCAAATAATGTCATTCTGAAGCAACACTCTCTAATACACTGTCAAAGGTAACTTACTTATTTTATACTCTATATTGATAATTTAATCATTACTTATAATGATGATTGTTTAGTGGCTGGATTCAAAATGAGTATGGAGTCAAATTTTAAAATGACTAATCTTAGTAAAACGAGTTTCTTTCTTGGTGTTAAAGCTGATCAAAGCTCTTTTATTGTTTTTATTAACCAAAAAAAGTATATTTTTGAAATTTTTGATATATTTAACATGATGGACTGTAATTCTATAAAATAGTTTTATTGTTCCTAGTACAAGGTTGATAAAGGATGAAGAGGGTGAGTTAGTTGACTCAATAATGTTTAAATAAATTGTTGGTTAGTGGTGTTGGTCTAATTAGTCGATATACGAAGAAACCTACTATTTGTCATATGAGTGATGTTAAACGAATCTTTAAATATGTGAAGGGTAGTGCTGATTACGAATCTTATATGAGAAAAAAGTGCTAGTGAATTAGTAGATTATACTGATAGTAACTATGCTGGGAATTTGGATAATAAAAGAAACACATCAGCCTATGTCTTCTTATTTAGAAAAAGAGTTGTAGCCTGGTCCTCGAAAGAAGCATCCAATAGTCACACTATTGACTACATAAGCATGTTGCTGATGACGAGATGAAAAGAATTTTGCAAATTTTATATCATTCTTAAAAGAATTGTACTGTTCTTTTCTGTGATAATGCATCCATATTCAAATTATCCAAGAATGAATTAATGCATGACAAAACAAAAACATATTCATTATGGAATCATTTTCTGTTGGAAGCTGACTAATAATAATGTGATCATTGAATTGGTTCAGTGAAATCAGACAACAAACATTTTAACTAATTCACTCAAATTGGAGATATTTGAGAAATATGGAGTATGTAGTGCCTTAATATTTTCAACAAAAAAAAACTACATGTATTTTTATGTTGGTTTTCCAAAAGATTTGTTTTAGTGTTAGTGTTATTGTTTAGTAGATAGTTTTAACTTAATTATTTCTTTTTGTATCAGTTAGTTAATGTTAGGAGCACTTGTCTGTTAGTAGTCAATCTCTTTTTATCAACTTTACTTTATGCTAATTAAATAGTGTTTTCATTTTGAATTTCAATATTTAATCATACAAATTCATGGGTTATTCAAATACGTTTGGCACATATAAATACCCACAAAATATGATATGACAAATTCAATTTGATGTTGTTAAATTAAGTTAAAGAAAAATTACAAAATAAAAAGGGAAAATTGTTAAATTAAGTTAAAAGGGGAAATCGTTAAATTAAGTTAAATTATGAAAAACATTTTAATTGATTAAAATGAATTTAGGATAATTAAAATGAACACACATGATTTTTGATGAATGAATAAAATTTAGTTTAACAAAGTGTTAATGCGCAGATAAAATCAAAGACTCGCTGACAACACAGAGTTGATCAAACAACAGAGTTTGCTAACAACAGACTTGCCATCGGCAGACTCACTCCATCAACAGAGTTCACCAGCAATAGATTTTCCATCAGCAGACTCGTTGTCAGCTAAGTTGCTCCATCAGCAGAGTTCGCAACAGCAGACTTGTCATCAACAGACTCGCTATCAGTTGAGCTGCTCCATCAGCAGAGTTCGCCAACAGCAGTCTTGCCATCAGCAGACTCGTTATCAGCTGAGCTACTCCATCAGCAGAGTTCGCCAACAACAGAGTTGCCATCAGCTGAACATTCGCTATCAGCAGAGTAGATCATCAGCAGAGTTGATCAACAGCTGAGTTCACTATCAGTAGAGTAGCTCATCAGCAAAATTGTTCAGCCAAATTTTCTATTAGCAGAGTAGCTCATCTACAGAACTATTCAACAGCTGAGTTCGCTATCATCAGAGTAGCTCATCAACAGAGCTGATTAACAACTGAGTTTGCTATTAGCAGAGTAGCTCATCAGCGGAACTGTTCAACAACTGAGTTCGCTATCACTAGAGTAACTCATCAGTATAAATGTTCAATAGCTGAGTTCGCTATCAGCAGAATTGATCAACAGCTAAGTTTGCTATCAGTAGCTCATCAGCAGAGCTAATCATCAGCAAAGCTCGCTATCTGCTGATTTCCACATCAACTGAATGCTTATCAGATAAGTCAAGTAGTTGAGCACTCATAAACTACAATATGACAAAATATACAACCAACTTTTTGCTCTAACATTCAAAACGATAAACGAAAATTCATTCCATTGCGCACTAAAATCCTGTACGCCAAGCATACGAAAAACGTATTGTTGCCACGTATCGATAAAATGGATTCGACCGTTGCCAAGTTTCAAGTATAAAAAGGCATCAGAGAACAATAGTGAAGCCTCCAGTTTTTCGATTCTCTCTCGCCGTTCATTTACAAGTTAATACATTACGCATATACGTTGAGACACGACAGTTACACAAGAAAGTTACTTGATAATCCTTTGTATAATTCGATAATCATTTACTTGTGTAAGTTGAAAAGATAGTTGTTTATTCAACAAGATAATGTGAGAGCTAGAAGTTGAGACAGACAAGTGTTAAGACTTATGAATTGAATGGGTTTGTGTAGCGTCTATACAAATCAAAGTCTTCTAGTGGAATTCTTCTGTAAATAAAAGAAGGGGTGACGTATGAGTTTTATCTCCGAACATCCATAAAATTTTGTGTTGTCTCTTTATTGCTTCATTTATTATTATATTTTTCGCACTTGTAACCATTCAAAAGATTACTACGATTTGTCCAATAATAGAAACAGATTTTCAATCCTTAACAGGATTAAAATCGCATTTAAATGAAAATTAGAAATAGTATTGAACCCCTTCTATTATTGTCTTCGATCCTAACAAATATATTTTTTTCTAAATTTTAATTAATTAATTTATTATTTAATAAAAAAATGGAGATAAAGACTACATCATCCTATGATTTGAGAAGAGCAAGGAAATTTAGGATTTTTATTCTAATATTTTTCTTTATTTGTTGTATTCTCTCTTATTTGAAAATTGAGTGGTTGAACTAACTTGTTGAAACTTAATAGAGGAACATTTAATGAGAATGTCCTAGATTTTTATTTATTTTAACATTTGAAGAGTGGGAAACATAATGAGAATGTCCTAGATTTTTTATTATGTTTGAACATTTAAAGAGCGGTAAACATCAAATAAGAATGTCCGAGATAGTCAATTTATTTGAACATTTAGAGAACAAGAAATGAATGGCTCTTTGAAAAGAAAATTTGACCTTTATTTCTTTGGATTTAACCCAAAATATTTAAAATTATTTATTTAAAAAAATAAATTTATTTTATGATTATATATTAATATCTTTTAAATATTTTTATAAAAAAGAATAGACATTTTAATAAATCAGGATTATTTCAATAAATTTCTTGATTTTATTTTTTATAAATAAATAACTTCTAAAATAATAATTCTAATCCAAATTAATTTTTATTATTTTAAATATAGAAAATTAATATGATATTTGTTGTTTTCAAAACTACTCTTATCCCCTAAGTTTTCTTTATTTAATTTAACTCTAATCCAAAATTAAGTTCTAAATACACATAATGTACTTTTATCACCTCATACCATATAATCTTATAAAATAAGTAATTCTATTTTGAACTTAAAAATATTAAGATCACCTTAAATTATCTAAATTAGCTATCTTCATCTATGAATTAAAATATATTTTTAATAATATATAGTAAATATTTTAAATTAATTATTTTATTATAAATAAAAATATTATTTTTTAATAAAAATAATAATTTATATTTGTATATATTCTATAAATAATTTATTTTAAAATTTAATCAAATTAATTTATATATAAATAGGTCTTTAATATATATTTTTATTAAGAATAACTATTTAAACATTTATTGCATAAATACAAATTTAAACTATTAATCTTATTACAAATATCGAAATATTTTATTACTTTTTATTTATAATTTAGGCAGTTAATGCTGGTGAATCGTACAATTACTCACGGTGCATCATTTTCAAGAAAATAGGATAAGATTTGGTAAACTCAGAGACGACTCATCTTAATTCCTGGACCCATTGCCCTTGCCTGCTCTCTAAGCTCAAATTTCTTAATTTTTCCGGTAGAAGTTTTTGGCAGTTCCTTTATGAATACCACCGTCTTCGGCACCATGAAATGAGGCAACCTTTCACGGCAATATTCCACCACCTCTTTTTCCGATGCCCCCACTTTTATCCCCTCCTTCAGGCACACAAAAGCGCACGGCGTCTCCCCCCAAAACTCATCGTCCCTCGCCACCACCGCAGCCTCGTTCACCGCCGGGTGCGTATAGAGAACCGACTCCACCTCCACGCTGCTAACATTCTCTCCCCCGCTTATTATCACGTCTTTCGATCGGTCTTTTATCGTTAAATACCCGTCCGGTTCCATCACCGCAACATCGCCTGAGTAAAACCATCCGTCTTTCATGCACTTGGAAGTTCCTACCGGGTCTTTCAAATAACCCAACATTGAAGCTCCTCCCTGAATAACTACCTCACCAAGATTCGTCCCGTCCCTCTTCACGCTCTTACCGGTTTCAGGATCAACCACGTCCACCGCAGTCATCAACAACGTTCTCACGCCCTGCCTCGCCTTCATCCGAGCCCGCTTCTCAGGCGATAGTTTATCCCAGTTTGGATTCCAGGCACATGACGCCACCATGCTAGCCGTCTCCGTCAACCCATATCCATGGCTGACAACAAAACCTAATGCCTCAGTTTTCAAGAGCATGGCTGCTGGTGGGGGTGCGCCGGCGGTCATAATCTGAACCGGGTTTATGAGTGGTTTCCCATCTGGGCTGTTTGTCAACATGTTGAGAACAATTGGGGCACCGCACATGTGGGTCACGTTGTGTACACGAATCGCTTCGAATATGGAAGCGGTATCGAATTTACGGAGGCATACGTTAACGCCGCCCATCGCCGCAATTCCCCATGGTAAGCACCAACCGTTGGCGTGAAACATTGGTAAGGTCCATAAGTAAACCGGCTGCCTCGGCACCGCCCAATCCATTAAACAATTAATGGCCATGATGAAAATCCCGCGGTGGCAATGGACGACACCCTTCGGCAGTGAAGTGGTCCCGGAGGTGTAGTTTAGGACAATCGGATCCCACTCGCGGACAATCGGATCCCACTCGCTAACCGGTCGAACCCACTCGAAGTCCTGACGACCCTTGTTCACAAAATCCTCATAAGTGGAGATAAATCAAGGGTGGTCGTCGTCGGGGATTCGAGTACTTGACCGACCTCATTGATGAGGATGAGTAAGGGACGGGGAGAATTCGGTGGGAAGAGGCAGAGAGCTTCGAGTATCAGGGACGAGGATTCGTAGTCGACGAAGATGAGTTTCGATTCGCTGTGACGGAGGAGGACGGAGATGGTGCGGGAGTCGAGACGGGTGTTAATAGTGTTGAGTACGGCGCCTGCCATGGGAACCGCGAAGTGGAGCTCGTACATCGCCGGGATGTTTGGAGCGAGAACGGAGACGACGTCGTTTCGGCGAACGCCGATGGATTGGATGGATGAAGCGAGCTGAAGGCATCGCCGGTGGGTCTCCGACCAATTGTAGGTCACAGAGTTATAGATGATCGATGTGCAGTCGCCGTAAACTGTTGCAGCTCTCTCTAGGAATCCTAACGGCGTTAATGGTGTGGAATTTTCAGGTCTGGGCTTTAACTCATTCATCACTTCTTTTTCAGAAAACACACTCTCTCTCTCTCTATCTAATAATGTTGGAAAAAGCAAAACTAATGAAGCGAAGACTAATATCAACAATTTTTATAACATACATTTTATCTGTAAATTTAATATAAAAACTACTTTTTTATATGTATATTTTTCACTTTTTTATAAATTAAACTTTTATATATATTTAAATCATATTTTTTCACTTTTCAGATAACTTTTTAAAACAAAAAAAAGGGGCTTGTCTCTTTTCTTTTTTTTTTTTTATTTAAACCAAATTATATAAACGGTGTCATAGATTGTTAAGTAATTTTTGCATAATAAGTTTACACACAAACTTATTATCAAAAGTAATTATTTGTTTAAATTTTTTTTTCTATTTTCTTAGAGTTTAAGTCATCGTTTTTTTTAATATTTATTTATTTATTTTCTCTAATTTTTAATTATTTTATTCACTCGTCTCACATTTATTTAATTTATTTTTAATTATTTTATCATTTTTTTCATCAATTCTATTTATTTTTAATATTTTTATATATATTTATATAAAATTAATATAATAATAAAACATACATTTAAATACATTTTTATTTATTATTTATAATATATATATAATTAATATATAAAATAGTTAAAAAAATATATAAAATATAATTAAACTTTTATTTTTTTCATTTATAATTATAATTTTGAAAATTAAATTAATTTAAATTAATTATCTAAAAGAAATATTATAATAGAAAGATGGAAGGAAGTGTGTGGAAAGGTAAATAAATGTATAATAATAAATTATTATTTTTTATTTAATGAATCATTTAAATATTTAAAAAAAAAATTAAAAATAAAATAAAGAAAAAAGACAATTTTAAATGAAAGAAAAATGAGACTGTAGATTTTTAAATAATATTAAATATTTTTATATATAATTATATATTTTTTTATATCATATTTATATTAAATATATTTAAAATTATATATTTATAAATTATTTATTTTAAAATATATTATTTTTAAATTTATGTCATTTATTAATATTTAAAATTATATATTAAATTTTTTTTATAAGAATTAATATAATTTATTTTTTAATATACTATTTTCTTAATTTAAACAATTTATTAATATTTAAAATTAAATTAATAAATATATAACCTTATATTATAAAAAATAAATAAAATGAACTATCTGAATTAAACATACTTAAACTTAACCATTAAATAAGTTGAGATTATATTAAAAATGAGAATAAATTGACATTTATAAGCTTAGAAAAAGCTGAATCAAACTAATCTTATAATTATAAAGTCAAGTCAACACGAATTTAAAAACAACAAAATTTATTAATATAAATTTGTTGCATTGTCATGAAAATAATGGGAAGACATGCATATTTTATTCCAGTTTTAAAATATTAAATATAAAAACTATTTTAATTATTTTATTCTCTACTGAACTACCTACTTAAGTTTTGTGTTGTTTTTATAAGCATAGTTATTGAAATTTAGTTGTTGGATTTATGCATAGTTGATGAAATTTAATATATTAAAAGTTAGTTGAACAATAGTTTTATGAAACTATAGAACTGAACATATAAATTATTATGGTGTTTTAGTGTGAATTATTGAGTTATAATTTATTGGTAGAAAATAATTGGTTATTTAATTAAGTGTGAGTGATTTGAGTCCTAGACCATGTTGGTATATATTGATATTTCTTATTTATTTGATTGATATATTTCTTCAGGGATAATGGATTCTCATAATTTATCCAATTATAATATATCTATTGTTATTTCTGATTTTCTTGAAATTTGTAATTAAAATTTAATCATTATATTTGTACTTCTTTTTAATAATTAAATTGTTAAGTTCGATTAATTAGACTATTTTTATTTTAGTTTTATAAAATTTTAGTTTAAATATAAAATGTATTATAATAATTCATTCAATTAAAAATTTAAATAATTTATTTTTTCAATAAACAAGAATTAATAAAAAGAAATCACTTAAAATCCTTAAATAACTAGAATCAAACAAGTTCAAAGATAAAATGGTTCAAATTATTGCTGCAAGAAAATAGTCTATTATTATGAAAAAGAAGAATCTAATTATGGATACAACACTAGATAGCTGAACAGTTGGGCAATCTAGTGATTGATACATCACAAGCAGAAATGTTAGGGAAAACTACCAAACTTGTCCAAAAATAGTACCTAGTTGGAATGGATGAAACTCAAAATATAATCTTTCTCTCACACATTCACCTCTCTTTCTTTTATTTATTGTTAGTTAATAGTTATTTTCTCTTTTTTCAAATTTTATATGCCTTAAATCATTTTAATGTATTAAAAATTTAAATAAATAAGTTTGTTTGGTTTGGGTTATTTAAATAATCAAATTAAAAAAACATATTGTTTCATTTCTTATTCTTTCATCACATTACTGAATTCATCAATTAAAAATATAAAAATATTCTTACTACAAATTATTATTTATTATTTTATTATTATATATTAATATTTTTTTTTATATTTTATTAAAAAAATAATAATTTTCATCTTTGAAATTATCATCAATTATTACTTTTTAAATAATCAAGATTTTTTAGAAAATCAAATCCAAACAAGACCTTAAAATGCTTTATAAATAATTAATGAATATTAATTAATTTATTTTTATTTATTTATTAAATTTTTTATTTAAATATATTTTTTCATCTAAATAGTGTAAATATTATAATTTTCTATAATAATTTATAATTTTTTGAAAAAAAATATTATGTTATAAAATTATGGAAAATATAATATAATTGATTATATGAAAGTTTGACTCGTGTATAAACTGTACAAGCATATTGTTATATTAATTTTATTGAATAAATTAGCATTGAAGACAAGTATAACTAGGATAATAAGAATATTTTTTAAAAGATATTTTGTGTTAATGTTACAAAGGAAATTATATAATTTAGATTTTTTATGATGGATGTTATTATGATATAAAACTAAGTTCCTAATAATTTTAAAATTTTGATATAGAACTAAGTTCCTAATAATTTTAAAATTTTAGTGTCATGGTTATGTGTATAGTTAGTCATTTACACAAATGAATATATATATTAAAAATATAATAAGTTGAAGCACAAGTAGAAGAAAAAAATATAATAAAAATAAACTAAATTAAAATAAACCAGGTTAACTAGTAAATTATCGAGTTTATTGGTTTTCGAGAAGAACGATTAATTTACCAACCAATATTATAGCGGCTTTCCGGAACGAATCTCAAAAAACATAATAATAGTATTATAAATATTACGTATCAGACGACAATGATTATTAAATATTCAGTGATTTTTCTCCAACTAAATAGTCCATTAAAACATAATTTGGATTGTAACTCAAATATTTAAATAAAGAATATCAACTACATCAATTTAACATTCTTAGCAACTACCCAAAGACAAATGTATCACCTAGTGAATTCTAATAATATTCTACAAAATGCTCTAAATATTAGTCACTTCGACAATACAAAAGTAAGTGAATTGTCCTCCTCGTGACACATACGACAATAACTTAACATAATATAATGTAAGATTAAATTTGCTAATTAATTTAGGAGAATTAGACAATAATTATAAAATCACAAAGTTTTGAATATTTAGTTTAAATAATCAAAAAGGGAGAAATTATTATAATATAATTTATGAAAAGGTTTTAATAATGAATGGATAAAACTAAGTTCAATTAAATATATAAGTTAAATTATATATATATATATATATATATATATATATATATATATATATATATATATATATATATAATTGCTAAGTCATTATCAAGTATATTAATTGTTTTAAAGATAACAACAAGGTGTTGTATTACAGTGGTAAGTACTATCGTCTGTCACACGGGTCTTAGAGTTCGAATCTCACCAGCTGCAAATAATATTTTGAGTTTTATTATTTTAGGGAAGCTGCGCATCCGGATGAGAAAATACCAAAATTGCCATGTAGGCAAGTCGGTAGTTTGCAAAGGCGTATTCGGTAGTGCATCTGATTAAGCATCCTTTATGGGCAGTCTGGCAAAGCAGTTTATCACCAATTTGGGATGGGTAGTTTGATGCGGCAACAGAGACAGAACTAAAGAAGACTGCCACATATATCAAGATTATTTCAAATCCTCTATAATGAACGCTCCTAATATAAAAAGATCCATTAATGAATTTTGGCTTACTCTCATAAAACTATAGACAAGATCAAAGAAGATCTTCTCCATTGTACCATTCTAAAGCCAAGCAAATCAAAAGAGGATCGGTATCCGTTGGAGCAAATATGACCGTTGTTGTGTGCTTGGGATATAAAAAAAGATTAAAGAAATAACAGAAGAAGCAGACTTGATCATCTAGGCTCTCGTGTTAATAAAACTCTCTGCAAGCTCTTGTCTTAGCATATTTTCTGTGAGAGAGTGTTTTCATACCAAAAAATCGTTGTATCACTTTTCCATTATTGTGAGTTCTTTGTAAATTGATAGAGTGTCTATCAACAAGTATTGTGTGTGCTAGGAGTTCGAAAACAGGCAGTAACTAAGTCCTAGTTGTTCGAATGAGTTTGTATACGTGTTGTAATCAAATCAAATCTTTTAGTGAATATTCTTTATAAGGTTAAGAAGAATATCCTTCTCGAGATCGAAAAGAAGGGGTGACGTATGAGAGTTTACTCCGAACATCCATAAACATCTCTTGTGTCTTGTGTTCTTTACTTTTTGTATCTTCCCAACCGATTATCCATTGCTTCAAGTTTAAACAAACACTTCTGCACTTGAACTCGGTTCAAGAGTTTGTGACAAATTGCGAAGAATAGAGATCGATATTAACTTCTAACATGGTTATTATCAATCGGCGTGTGTGTAAGCGTTCACCTTTGAGAGACCCTAGTCTTCTTTGGCGATCCCGATCCTAAAAAGTGGTATTAGAGCTAAGAAATAAATAGAAGACTTTGATAATTTATTTTAAATAATCAAAGAGGGAGAAATTGATAGATTAAATTTGATAATCAACTTAAAATAATTAGCCAACAATTATAAAAGTACCATGTTTTGAATATTTATTTTAAATAATCAAAAAGGGAGAAATTGTAAGATTAAATTTGCTAATTAAATGAGGAGAATTAGCCAATAATTATAAAATTACCTAGTTTTGAATATTTAGTTTAAATAATCAAAAAAGAGAAATTGCTAGAATATAATTTATAAAAAAGTTTTAATAATGAATAATGAATAAACTAATGTTAGATAAAATTAGACCGGTTCACATAAACCTAACTTAAATAAATCTTCCATGCAGGAACAAGGAACCGGACCGGACAAATAAAAGAATCGGCTAAAGAAAACTAGCCGGTCAAGTCATTAAACCGACCAGGAACACTTAAAATATAACCGCACAAAGAAATGATCGGCCAAAGCTTAAAACCGGAAACATCAGACAGCCGACTAGCCACAAGGCAAAGGAATAACCAGAAGAAGTCCGGTTACATCACTCGTACCGGAAACCATCCGGTTAAGTCAAATGACCGACCAGTACAAGAAGACAATTCGGGTATCTGTTGAGAATGATACCAAAGGAACAGACTGAACACTTCCATATTCATACAAGTCTGAGGAAAGTCTGCAGGCTGCAGAAGACAGTCCTACAGGATCTTTCCACTTCAGGAAACTTAGAAAGGAAATCTTCCAAGGATAGACAACTGTCTAACAGACAGTGTCTACATTGAGTAAAAGACAAACCTAGCAGGTTTGTCTTACACACCGGAAGAACAGACTGCCAGGTCTGAGGTTGACCGTCAGGTCTGAAAAGATGACCGCAGGGTCTGAATCACTGAATCACTGAACCTCTGTACCCCTGCTCAGCCAATCAGATTTAAGGTAGTGAAATATGACCGTTGGCATATTTCACCTATAAAAGGGGCAGTTGAAGAAGAGTAAATGTGCGACACAAGAGACACAGTGAGACAAGTGAGAAATTCTAAGAGCATTTAATCTACAAGTGAAAACAGTGCGTTCTATCTTTAGAGAAAGCCTGAGTGCTAGTGTGTGTAGTTTACAATTCCGGTATAAATTGTAAGAGTGTTATCGAGCAGGAAATAAGTCTCGATCGGATTGTATTTGTATTCCTTAGTGAAAATCCATCTCGCGGTTTCGAGAGGAAGGGGTGACGTAGGAGTTTCATCTCCGAACATCCATAAAACCTGTCTTGTCATCTACTTTCTGTCGGCTCCATTATCTAACCTATCCGTACCGCTCCAACCCACTTAACTCTATCTAAGCCGAATCACCAGGTTACCGAAACCGACCCACCATTCTCTTTAACTTTCATCATTCGAAGCCGGTTCTGCCTATCATACAAGTGTGCTGCTTCAACCTGAAAGCAAACCTCTTCCGCACTTGAACCTAGTTCAAGAGTTTGTGACAGGTTGTGTAGTATTGAAACCCCGGTGTTAATCTCTAACCGGATTAACCACCACCTTTCGAGTGAGAACCGCTAACCGGTTCAACCCCGGTCCTCCAGCGGCTATCTAGATCCTAACAACTAAGTTCAATTATATATATATATATATAACTGCTAAGTCATTTTAAATATATTAATTGTTTTAAAGATAACAACAAAGTTGTAGTAAGTTAGTAAGTACTTTCGCCTGTCACACTAATAATTTGAGTTCTATTATTTTAGGGAAGTTGTGCATCCGACTGAGAAAATACCGAAATTGCCACGTAAACAAGTCAATAGTTTGCAAGGGCGTATTCAGTAGTATGTCATGCGGAGCCGGTAGTTTCTCTAGTTCGGTAGTATTTAATGCAGAACCGGTAATATCTTTCATCCGGCATTATCTTAGACTTCGGTAGTATGTAAATACGGAACCGGTAGTATCTTTCATTCGACATTATCTTATACTTCGGTAGTATGTAAATGCGGAACTGGTAATAGGGGTGGCCAAACCTACCGATCCGGTATTTCAGATCAGATATCTGCTTCTATTTTTTATAATTTGCGATCCGTATCCGACCCGATATCCGACCACTATCCGATCCGAAAACATCAGATCAGATCGGATCGACCAACCGGATACCCGCCGATCCGATTTTTTTTCATATTTCTAATTTTTTTATATGCTCCAGCCTCCAAGCCTCCGATGATTAATGACTATTTGAGCTCTAAAGTAAGGTCTCCATCTAAAGAGAACAGATTCACAAACAAATCTAAAGAGAAACGAGAAGGAAAACAAAGGGAAAATATATTTTTTTGTTTGGATTTGTGGGTTTGTAAAGGAAAATAGGAGAAAAAAAAGTGAAGAGAGAGATTTTTGTTTGAGTTTGTAATTATTTAATAATATTTTTGTTTAGGTTTGTAAAGGGAAATGGAAAAGAAAACAAAAGGAAGAGATATAATTCTATTTGTGTTTGTAATTATTATAAATACGTTATTTATTTTTAAATTTTAAAAATCACCGAATGGACTTCAAATATCCGATTTTTTTCCCGATCCGAATATCCGGTAAAATTATCGGATCGGATCGATATCCGAATCCGATTCATCGGATTCAGATTTTTTCGGATTGGATCGGCCGGATCAACGGATCAGATCGTTTGGATCGGATTTTTGACCACCCCTAACCGGTAGTATCTCTCATCCGACATTATCTTAGATATTGATAATATGTAAATGCGAAACCGGTAGTATCTCTCATCCGACACTATCTCAAATATCGGTAGTATGTAAATGCAGAATTGGTAGTATCTTAAGGCATTTAATGAAACGAAATCGGTAGTATCTTAAATGCTTAGGTATGAGATCAGTATTTAAGAGGACTTCAACATTATATGAGGCTCCGATATTAAATGATTTCGGCATTATTAAATGACTCCGGTATTAAATGACTCCGGTATTATTAAATGGTTCCGATTTTAAATGACTTCAGCATTATTAAATGAATCATGTATTTAATTACTTCGGTATTTAATGAAGTATGTTCAGTATTAAATAAGATTAGTATTAAATGTCTTCAGTATTTAAATTAGGACCGATTATTGATCAAATGTGGCATCTGATCAAGCATCATTTATGGGTAGTCTGGAAAAATAGTTTATCACCAATTTGAGATGGACAGTCTGACCCAGCAGCAAAGACAGAACTAAAGAAGACTGCCACATATACCAAGATTATTTCAAATCCTTTACAATGAACGCTCCTAGTATAATAGGCTCCATTAATGAATTTTAACTTACTCTCATAAAAGTACAGACAAGATCAAAGAATATCTTCTCCATTGTACCATTCTAAAGCTAAGCAAATCAAAAGAGGACTGGTGTCCATTGGAGCAAATGTGACCGTTGTATTGTGCTTTGAATATATAAGAAGATTAAACAAAGAATAGAAGAAGCAGACTTGATCATCTGGACTCTTGTGTTAATAAAACTCTCTACAAGCTCTTATCTTAGCATATTTTCTGTGAGAGAGTGTTTTCATACCGAAAATCGTTGTATCACTTTTCCATTATTGTGACTTCTTTGTAAGTTGATAGAGTGTTTATCAACAATTGTTGTGTGTGCTAGGAGTTCGAAAACAGGCAGTAGCTAATTCCTGATTGTTCGACTAGGTTTATATACGTGTTGTAATCAAACCAAATCTTCTAGTGAATATTCTTCTCAAGGTTGAGAAGAATATCCTTCTCGAGGTCGAGAAGAAGGGGTGACATAGGAGATTTTACTCCGAACATCTATAAACATCTCTTGTGTCTTGTGTTCTTTACTTTCTGTATCTTCCAAACCGATTAATCGTTGCTTCAAGTCAAAACAAACACTTCCGCACTTGAAATCAATTCAAGAGTTTGTGACAACTTGCGAAGAATAGAGATCGATATTAACCTCTAACAGGGTTATTATCAACCAGTGTGTGTGTAAGCGTTCACCTTTAAGAGACCCTAGTCTTTTTTGGTAATCCCGATCCTAACATATAACTTTTTTTCATGCACATATTATTCTTAAGAATTCCACCGTGAATAGCACTCAATTCAAGGAACGAGATCTTGAATGAAATTTTTGACTCTCAAAACTTCTCCCAACAAAAATCATATGAGATATTTTTAGGGAATAAATTGTATAAATGTTTCAGATGAAAAATATACATGTTTTGTCAACGCGTAGCATTTTGTTTAGACAGTGACATTTTTTTCGCGTCTTACCAAAAGTAAAACTTTATTATAGAAAAAAACTTTATCTATTTTTTAATCTATTTATATGCCTAGTCTGTGTAGCAAAACTATTTAGACCTACTAGTAAAAAATATGTTATTATTGGCAAAATTTAACGACAGTAATTAAGACCGTAGTTAAAAATAACAGTGGTTTATAAAAATCATAGTTAATGTTTTGTGGTATATAAATCGTAGTTAAAAGTTTTACTATTAACAACAACTTTTTTTAATCAAAGAGAACTAACATAAAACTCCATAAGCATGCCCCGGTTTTAACTCAAAATACATCCAAATGATATCGAACCCGTGACATTTTGGTTTTTTAAGCCAATTTTTATCACTTGGTTTTATAAAACCCGCAATTAATGTCGTCAAGAGTTAATGCCTAAGACTTTTAACTACGGTTAAAAATAAATAAGACTTTTATATACCGTAGTTAGAAATAAATAAGACTTTTAAACCGTAGTTAATAAATTATCACCAAAAGCAATCAAAGACTCTCGACAAAAATATTTAATAATTACCGAGAGCTTTAGCTCTATTCTTGAAGAAAGTGTTAAATAATCAGCTATATATTAAAAACCAAAACAGCAACGAATGGGATCGAAGTGGAATAATATATCATTAAAGTCAAAAGTCCCACACCACACTTGAATTGGATATGATTTGTAAAGAAAACAAGCTTGATTGTATACAACTCTAATGACCAACATAATTATGAAAAATATAGGCCCCATCCAAAATGAATGTTCTCTTGCACACTTATCGTGGTAAAGTAAAAGTATATGACAACAATTCCCATAATAAATTAAAAAGTATACCTGATTTGTCAGGTCTTTAAAATAAATGGGGACTACAAAACTCATAAAGGATCTGAGAAAGATCTTTTAAAAATTAAATTTGAAAATAAAACTGATAAAAAACTTGATACTTTCCTTTGTGTAAAGATGGTAATAAGATTCTATAATTCATTATCCAAATTATGTGAAGGAAGCATCTCAAATCTTTCTGTTATATATATGATCTTGAAAGTTGGCATAGATAAAAACAGAGAAGAGAAATAGAGGTAACTGACCAGCCAATGATTAAAGAGAATTTACTCAATTATTATATATATCTATTCATTTATAGCTGAATTTACTCAATTACTATTGCTATTAATTTACTACTGCTATTCATTTAAAAATAGATGAAGTTCTATTAGAAGTTCTTCAATTTATAAAAAAAAGTCAGTTTAGAGTAATAGATTCAAGATATAAACGAAGACCAACTCCAACAGATCCTTCTAAGGGTTATGCAAGTTGAACATAAACAACATGTATAGATCCACCAATGTTCTTCACTTAGCAATTTCCAACCTAAGAAGTAGTAAATTAACCTATAGAATAGTGGAAACATACTTCTGTGTTGACAGGAAAAGATTAAAACCTACCTGATTTTTGTTGTGAGGTTGTTTAGGTTGAAGAAAATATTAAAATCGGCCAATAAACAATATAGATAAATTCAGGACACTATGAAATTCGCACCATTATCGAATTCGAAATACTATCTTCACTTAGCAATTTTCAATTACTTAAGAAAATTTATGGTGAACTCTACAAAATTAAGAATATAATATTGATTCTAAGATAACCAGTGGTCTTAACTTAAGATCTAGCATTGTTATCATTGAGAGAGGGAAAGATTACCTTTCTCTTGATGGTGAACTCCACAAACTATCCCGACTTGTCCAGAATAGACCTCCACCAATGATAGACTTCTGGAGATTGGAGAAAGAAAGAGTCGATCTTATCGCAAACAGGAGTAAGCAAGCGGGATCGCCAAAGAAAAGAGAAACAGAAGCCAAGAGAGAATAGAGAAGAAGAAAGAGAAGCGGCCTCGGGTAAAAAATAATCTTATCGCCGAGAGAATTCTTCCGCCCTCGGTAATAATAAGATTATCATCGAGAGCAACACTGTGCTCTCGACAAAATAAATATCGCCGAGAGCATTCTTTCGCTCTCGGAGATCTTTCTTAGTAATTGTCCATCTTTTACTAATGTAAATGCGAATTTTATAAATTGTCTATTATTAATAAGGTTAAAAATTTTAAAATCTTTAAATCAAGTAGAGATATTATAATATATATATATATATATATATATATTTGGAATTAAACTAATTCAATAAATTAAATGGAAATGATATTTGGGCTAATGAAATTCACACCAAATTCAAATGTGAATTAAGTGTGAAATTAATTCAAATGAAATTCACATGAAATTCAAATGTGAATTAAAGTGAAATTAATCCAAATGAAATTCACATGAAATTCAAATGTGAATTAAAGTGAAATTAATCCAAATGAAATTCACATGAAATTCAAATGTAAATTAAGGTGAAATTTCATCCAAATGAAATTCACATCAAATTCATTGTCAATTAAATTTGTTAATTGTTACAATTAACATAAATGTCTTGAATGAGGCAATTAATAAATGATGTTAATTGTCATTGTAACTACAAAATATTTATTATAGGATGTAACTTGCAAAGATGATGAAAAGGCAAGCAACGATAACCGTTGGATGAATGGATGATGGATTAGTAACCGTTGGATTAAAGAATTGATTATGAGTTTAATTTTCAACTATAAATATCCCTTCACATTGTATTCCTCTCCACACACCATCTCATCACTTCTCTCTCTAGAATTCTAAAGTCTTTCCTTGTTCTTGTGAGTGTTCTTGTGAGTGTTCTTCGAGTTTCTTGACTCGACCATTCTTGTGCAAAACCCGGTGATTGTGATTCAGGTACTTTTGTCTAGTTCGCTGTTGTAGTGGTTTTCTGTGCTAAATCATTGTAGGTTCCGTTGTACCCTGGGAAGCAGCCACCGACGAAACTCTCCAGCACAAACGGGAGACGGTGAAACTGTTTTAAGGGAATTGTGATTCCACAGGCCTCAGAACAAACGAGAAGATTTTTCTTCATTTCTTAAATAATCTGTTGTATTTGTTTTATTATCATTGTATTATTTTTCATATATCATTTACGTGTAATTTTTATGCGATAAGATTACCAACAATCTTAAAACAGTCTCAAATATTACTTATCTCAGATTCTTACACGTTTCTGGTTTTGTTTCATAAATGACTACCGAAACACCTACTTCTAACATGAGGATGCCGGTTCTAGCTAACCATTTGGATAAGCCAGAAAAGTTTGATGGCTCAAACTTTAAAAGATGGCAGCAGAAGATGTTCTTCTACCTCACGACCCTAAGTCTTGTGCGATTCCTCACGGAGGATCCTCCCACTCCCAAAATCGATGAGCCAAACGTGGCTTCATCGTCGGATTCAAACGTGCATCCGAAAGTTGATGTGCAAGCGGCTTCGGCCATTGATGCTTGGCACCATTCAGATTTCTTATGTAGAAATTACGTGCTGAATGGTTTATCAGATTCATTGTACAATGTGTACAGTGAAAAGAATACGACCAAAGAACTATGGCAATCTCTTGAACGTAAGTACAAAACAGAAGATGCGGGTGCAAAAAAGTTTATGGTCGGTCGATTTTTGGACTACAAATTGGTAGATTCAAGACCAGTCATTAAACAAGTTCAAGAGATCCAAGTAATTTTGCACTAAATTCATGTTGAGGGCATGAATTTGGGAGAAACTTTCCAAGTGGCTACTATTATTGAGAAGTTGCCACCGTCTTGGAACGATTTCAAGAACTACCTTAAGCACAAGCGAAAGGAGATGAACGTAGAAGAATTGGTGATTCGTCTACGCATTGAAGAGGAAAATAAAAGCGCCTCAAAGAAAAATACTTTAGTCAACATGTGGCTAAAGCAAATGTAGTTGAGCATGGTAAAGACAAGAAGAAACGTAATTCTTTTGTCAAAAACCGGAGCCTTATTCCTAAAGGAGGAATCTCTAAGAAGTTCACGGGCAAGTGTTTCAATTGCAATGGCATGGGCCATAGATCTTCCAATTGCAAGAAGCCGAGAAGAGTTCGAGAGGCTAACTTGACTCAAGGATTATCGGACATGGATCTATGTGCGATGATATCTGAGGTTAACTTGGTGGGATCTAATCCACGAGAGTGGTGGGTTGATACAGGAGCTACAAGACATGTTTCCTCCAACAAAGAAGTATTTTCAAGCCTCGAAGAAGTGAAGAATGGTGAAAAGTTGTTCATGGGGAATTCTGCCACTTCTGACATACAAGGTGAAGGAAAAGTGGTGTTAAGGTTGTCTTCAGGGAAAGATTTAACTTTAACTAATGTGTTGTATGTTCCAGAGATTAGGAAAAATTTGATATATGGATCTCTTCTAAGTAAGCATGGTTTTAGAATTGTGATTGAGTCGGATAAAATTATTTTATCCAAAGGTGGAATGTTTGTAGGTAGAGGTTATGCTACTGATGGGCTTTTTAAACTAAATGTAATGGCAATTAAGCCAAGTATGAATGAAAAGAATAAGTCTTCTATTTATTTGTTGGAGTCTTCCATTTTATGGCATGGTAGACTAGGTCATATTAATTATGATTCGATGCATCGATTAATAAAACTAAGTAGTATACCTACATTCGAAATTAATAAGAAACACAAGTGTGAAATTTGTGTTGAAGCGAAATTGACGAGATAATCCTTTCGAAACGTTGAAATAAGTAATAGACCGCTTGATTTAATTCATACAGATGTGTGTGATTTAAAAGGAACACCAACACGTGGTGGAGGAAAATATTTCATTACTTTTATTGATGACAACACAAAATATTGTTATGTGTATATTCTTAAAAGTAAAGATGATGCCATAGAGAAATTTACTCTTTATAAAAATGAGGTTGAAAACCAACTTGGTAAAAAGATCAAGATGTTAAGAAGTGATAGAGGAGGTGAATATGAATCACCTTTTGCCGAGCTATGTGCTCAACATGGTATAATCCATGAGACGACAACACCTTATTCTCCTCAGCAAAATGGTACAGTTGAGAGAAAAAATAGAACATTAAAAGAAATGATGAATTCACTTCTATTAAGTTCTGGTCTACCACATAACATGTGGGGAGAAGCTATTTTGACAACTAATTACCTTTTAAATAAGGTTCCACGAAAGAAGCTAGATAAGAGTCCATATGAATTATGGCATGAAAGAAAACCATCATATGAATACTTACGAATGTGGGGGTGTCTAGCTAAGGTAGCCGTACCATTACCTAAAAAGGTGAAAGTTGGACCAAAAACTTTTGATTGTATATTTATTGGATATGCACATAACAGTAGTGCTTATCGTTTTCTTGTATTTAAATCGGACATTCCGGATATTCATAAGAATACGATAATGGAATCGAGAAATGCATCGTTCTTTGAACATGTACTTCCATATAAGTCTAATGAAGAACAACATTCTCCAAAAATATTTCTTGAACTAGATGAACAAGAAAAGGAGAATGAAGTTGAGGTTGAACTTAGACGAAGTAAACGAGCTAGAACCAAAAAATCATTCGGTCCAGATTTTATTACTTTCATGATGGAAAGTGAACCTCAAACGTATAATGAGGCAATTAACTCATCTGAAGGGCCTCAATGGAAAGAGGCAATTAATAGTGAGATAGAATCTATCTTGCAAAACCATACATGGGAACTAGTGGATCTTCCTCCGGGAAATAAACCACTAGGTTGCCGATGGATTTTCAAAAGGAAAATGAAAGCTGATGGATCAATTGATAAATATAAGGCAAGACTGGTGGTAAAAGGATATCGCCAACGAGAAGGTCTTGATTATTTTCATACATATTCTCTAGTTACGAGAATAACTTCTATTCGATTGATTCTTGCGATTGCTTCTTTGTGCAATCTAGAAGTTCATCAAATGGACGTAAAAACAGCTTTCTTAAATGGAGACTTGGAAGAAGAAATGTACATAGATCAACAACCTCAAGGGTTTTCTTCTCAAGGGCAAGAAAATAAAGTTTGTAAATTAGTTAAGTCATTGTATGGCTTAAAACAAGCTGCAAAACAATGGCATTAGAAATTTGATCATGCTATGATCTCAAGTGGATTTAAGATCAAGGAATGTGATAAATGTATTTATATTAAAGACACAAAAAATGGTTACGTCATTTTATGTCTTTATGTAGATGACATACTTATCATTGGAAGTGATGATAAAATGGTTAAATCCACTAAAGATATGTTAAATTCAAAATTTGACATGAAAGATATGTGATTGGCTGATGTGATTCTTGGAATCAAAGTGATTAGAACATCGGAAGGGATAGTTCTAAGTCAGTCACATTATGTGGATAAAATCCTCGAAAAATTTAACAATGATGATTCTGCATTGGCTAAGACTCCGATAGATACGAGTCAACATCTATCTAAAAATCGCGGAGAGAGTGTTTCTCAATTAGAATATTCTCGAATAATTGGGAATCTAATGTACTTAATGAGTTGTACAAGACCAGATATAGCTTATGCAGTAAGCAAACTAAGTAGATACACGAGTAATCCGGGTAATAATCATTGGAAATTCATTGTACGATTACTTAGGTATTTAAGAAATACTCGTGATTATGATCTTCACTACACGAGACATCCTGCTGTTATCGAAGGGTACACTGATGCTAATTGGATTTCAGATATGAAAGACTCTAAGTCAACAAGTGGATATGTATTTACACTTGGAGGTGCAGCTATATCTTGGAAATCTTCTAAACAAACTGTTATTACTAGATCCATGATAGAATCTGAATTTATAGCTCTTGACAAATGTGGTGAAGAAGCTGAATGGCTACGTTTATTCTTAGAAGATATCCAATATGGTCTAAGCCTGTACCAGCAATTTCTATTCATTGTGATAGTCAATCTGCGATTGGACGAGCTAAGAGTCATATGTATAATGGTAAGTCTAGACATATACGTCATAGACATAATACCATTAGACAATTACTCTCTACTGGAATTATCTCAATTGATTACGTAAAATCAAAAGATAATATTGCGGATCCGCTAACCAAAGGGTTAAATAGAGAGTTGGTGTTAAAGTCCTCACAAGAAATGAGACTTAAGCCTACAATAAGTTAGTATGAAAGGAAACCCAACCTATGATGACTGGAGATCCCAAGAACTAGGTTCAATGGGACAACCTAATTGTACTAAACTTGGTAGATTGCTATGGGTAAAAATCCTACGATAAAATAGCATTTCGGGAAAGGATAAGCACACATACTCTTAATGATTCTTTATGAATAAAGAGATCACCTATGTGAGAGAGAAATGGGGCCGCTTCGAAAGAATTGCACGGCTCAATTATAGACCCTCTCACTGAACCAGGCGAGTGTTCATGGCCAAAACGAACACAATCATGAGAACTGACATGTATCAGGAAGAATTTTATGTGAAAGTGTGTAATCGTTTACATAAAAGGCAGAATAGTTCAAGGACATCGAGTCTACTAATCGGCTAGTAAAGTTATATACTTTCATAAGGGAAGGTTCAAAGGGTTACACCTACCTATCCTATGTAAAATTCAACTATTGAACCTTTCACCGGGTTAATCTTTCAATTTCCATTAATGTGGAGGATTGTTAGAATTAAACTAATTCCATTAATTAAATAGAAATGATATTTGGGTTAATGAAATTCACACCAAATTCAAATGTGAATTAGGTGTGAAATTAATCCAAATGAAATTCACATGAAATTCAAATGTGAATTAAAGTGAAATTAATCCAAATGAAATTCACATGAAATTCAAATGTGAATTAAAGTGAAATTAATCCAAATGAAATTCACATGAAATTCAAATGTGAATTAAAGTGAAATTAATCCAAATGAAATTCACATGAAATTCAAATGTAAATTAAGGTGAAATTTCATCCAAATGAAATTCACATCAAATTCATTGTGAATTAAATTTGTTAATTGTTACAATTAACATAAATGTCTTGAATGAGGCAATTAACAAATTATGTTAATTGTCATTGTAACTACAAAATATTTATTGTAGGATGTAACTTGCAAAGATGATGAAAAAACAAGCAACGATAACCGTTGGATGAATGGATGATGGATTAGTGACCGTTGGATTAAAGAATTGATTATGAGTTTAATTTTCAACTATAAATATCCCTTCACATTGTATTCCTCTCCACACATCATCTCATCACTTCTCTCTCTAGAATTCTAAAGTCTTTCCTTGTTCTTGTGAGTGTTCTTCGAGTTTCTTGACTCGACCATTCTTGTGCAAAACCCGGTGATTGTGATTCATGTACTTTTGTCTAGTTCGTTGTTGTAGTGGTTTTCTGTGCTAAATCATTGCAGGTTCCGTTGTACCCTGGGAAGTAGCCACCGACGAAACTCTCCAGCACAAACGGGAGACGGTGAAACTGTTTTAAGGGAACTGTGATTCCACAGGCCTCGGAACAAACGAAAAGATTTTTCTTCATTTCTTAAATAATTTGTTGTATTTGTTTTATTATCATTGTATTATTTTTCATATATCATTTACGTGTAATTTTTATGCGATAAGATTATCAACAATATATATATATTATAATATATATATATATATAAATATAAATATTAATTTTTTAAATTGGAATGATTTTAGAATGAAAATTTGAGATGTTAGAAAAATAATTAATTTTTTATAAAGTGGATGATTATTAATAAATTTGATTAATATATAAAGTTAAGAAGTTATAAAATCAAGTAAAGATTAAAATAGAGATGATATATTTATTTATTGTAAATGTTTATTATCAAATTTGTAAGTGTATATAAAATATATAATTATATATAAAATTATTATATAAAAAAAATATTTTGGTCTAATAAGTTGAAAGACTAACTATTATTCAAATAAATATATTGTTCTGATATAATAAAATATATAAATAACAAGACAAATATAAATATAAATATAAAATGTTTTATAAAAGTAAGTTGTATATACATTTTGACCTAATAATACACATGATTTTAAGAATATAAATATGATATAAATCCTGACTTCTTAGTTTATATTTTAGAAATTTAATTGGGATTTAAATTGAAAAGATGATAGTGTAAAAAAATTATAAATGTTTATACTCAATCAAAAATTAATGAATATTATTATTAATATTATATATATATATATATATATATATATATATATATATATATATATATATATATATATATATATATATATATATAATTTTTATTTTAGAAATATATCGATGACACTATTTAATGTATGTATTTTTAAGATATGAGTAAATTATTTATAAATATGATTAAATTATTTAATGTAACTAATATAATGAAGTTAATTTTTTAATAAAGAATTTAAATATCTTTATATATAACTAGTCTGAATCTCATCTATTTGCACGGATAAGAATATAAATAAAGTAGTATGTATATATAAATATTTTAAATAAAAAGAATATTATTCAAAATTTTAAATTGGTTTTAATTTTAAAAATCAAGTTTAATTTAAATTTAATATTTAAATATATTTTTAAATTTATTCAACATATAAAGTTTAAAAACATCTAAAAAAAAAATGTATATATAATGCATAAGAATAAATCATATAATTGACTACATCCATTAGATAATAATAAAAGTAATTTAGAAAAAAAAATCAAACATTAAATTTTAGATAAATTATCGATCTTTAATATTCATTATTATTATATATACTTTTTTAAAAAATAAAATATTAAAAATATTATTTAATCAATTAATT
Organism: Impatiens glandulifera; assembly: GCF_907164915.1. Lineage (NCBI taxonomy): Eukaryota > Viridiplantae > Streptophyta > Magnoliopsida > Ericales > Balsaminaceae > Impatiens > Impatiens glandulifera. The sequence goes on from NC_061866.1 coordinate 35,349,039, forward strand.
TATATTTTTTAATATTTTTATATCAATAATAATTTTGATTATTTAATAACCAAAATTATTAAGAATTGACATTTATCAAAAATAAAAATATAAATAAATTTAATATAATAAATTGTTTTAAAATAAATAAAATAATATAATAAATAATTCGAAATATATTAAAAATATATTTACGTATAAATAATAATAAAATATGTGGCAATAAAAATATTATATACAATGTTTTCTATAATATTTAATTATTATAATAATAATTAGACAAATATTAAAATTAATATAATAATTAAATAAAAATATATGTTCTAATAAAAATATTATTCATGAAATGTCTTAATTTATTTTTTTATAATAATAAATTATTATGATATATAATTGGATAAATATTAAAAACTATTTAAAATATATATATATAATTAAATAAAAATAATATGAGATAATAAAAAGATATTTCTTTTAAGATTCTTAACTTATTTTTTTATAATAATAAATTAGTCTTAAATACATTTCTCAATCAATTTAAAACCTAACATATTTAATTAAATATATTTTAAATTTTTTTAGTTAAAATAATATTTTTAATATATATATATATATATATATATATATATATAAAAGTACGTTTCATTGTTCTTTAAAACATGTCAAACATTTTGTATTGTAAAATGTATTAATATTAGTTTTTTAAATATTAATATTCTTTCTTTTTAAATATTTTTTAATCAACACTATTCTTTTCTAAACAAACAAACTAATTGTATTTATATATTTAAATATTTAATATTATTTTTTCCAACCCTATTATTATATACGTACTATTTGTGACATGAGTTTTTACCTAATTCCTTTTCTTTGATATGAAAGAGGTTAAATATGTTAAATAATATGAAATGCTTTTCCAAAAAGAACCCTATTATTTAATATATTTTTATTTATTATTTATAATAAATATATCTTAATATATAAAATAATTAAGCAAAATATAAAATAATTAAGCAAAATATAAAATATAAATACATTATGATTTTTTTTATTTATAATTATAATTTAAAAAATTAAACTAGTCTTAATTATCTAAAATTATTCCATTACAATTGAAATGAATGATAATACGAATAGAGTGAGAAAACTCAAAAATAAATGAAAAAGATTAGATCGGAGGTAAAGTGTGGAAATGTAAAAAATATATATAATAATAATAAATTATTTTTTTATTCATATCATTTATTTTAGAATATATTATTTTTTCAATTTAAGTCATTTATTAATATTTAAAATTATATATTAAAAAAACTTATAAAAATTAATATATTAATATAATTTATTTTGAAATATATATTATTTTTTAATTTAAATCATTTATTAATATTTAAAACTAAACTAATAAATATATATAACATTTTATATATATATAATATTAATTATTAAATAATATTATAAATATAAAAAAAAAAATAAGCTGAGCCTATAAGCGAATCAAACATACCCAAGCTTAACGATTAATAAGATAAAAATAGATGAGAATAAGCTAAATCAAACTAGCCCATAATTTAATATATATAAATAATTAATAATTTTAATATTAAAAAAATAATAATTTATAATAATCTCTAACAACCATATATATATATATATGGTCATGTAAATTATTTTTTCAACTATACAACCTAATTATGGACGAACCTTTAAATTTTTTACCAATATTAGTTTTACTCTAGTCAACATTCTATTCATGTACTCTTAGGTTTATCGTTAATGTTTGCGTTACTCAAGTTGATATTCCCTTTATGAACAAACCATTTATCAATATTCACGCACCTTTAGAGAGATTCAAACCTGTAAACATTTTAACTATTAGATCATTATGATTATTTAATTTTAAAATTTTGTATACTTATATATTTTATAAGTTTAATCTGTATAAATATATATATTATATTATATGAAATTTTCATATTTATTATCAATAAAAATATAATAAAAATAATTATATCTCTTATATTAATATTATATATATATATTATTTTAAAATTATATATATATATATAATATTATTATAATATATATATATATATATTTATATAATATTATGATATAATATGTTATATAAATTTATTAAAAAAATTATTTTTTTCTCTTTTATATATATATATATATAAATATATATATATATATATATATATATATATATATATATATATATATATTTCTCTCCTAATATATTTTTCATAATATAATAATTATATAATGTTTATATTTATTTATTTAATTTTATATAAAAATATTTATATCATACTTTTTTAAACTAATTTAAAAAAATAAAATACTAAATAATTTTTTCTTATTTTATTTTATATAAACATCTTTTTTTTTATTTTGATTTTGATGTGTATCATATTTTGATTTTAATTTAGATGTATATCTTATGATTGAATGTGTTAATCTTTTATTTATATATAAATATAATAAGAGAAGAAAATATTTATATTAAATTATTGATCATATAAATTATTTCTTACTCTCATCATTTATTTTTCTTAATTAATTTTTTTTTAATTTTTATATATATTAAAAATAAAAATTAATTAAAAAAGATAAATTATAAAAGTGAAATTAAGAGAAAGAAATTACCTTAATTATTTATTCTAATTTTTATTCATATATTAAATAAATTTATTAATAAAAATAATATTTTATATATATATATATATATATATCTTTTATTTATTTAAAAATATTTTCTTATAATTTATTTTTCAACTTAATAATTATATAAATTCTTTTAATTAAAAAATAAATAAAAAAATATTAAAATATATATATATATATATATATATATATATATATATATATATATATATATATATATATATATATATATATATATATATATATATATATATATATATATATCTAATAAAAATAGTCCATAGCTGCCGCCACGAAGTTAACCACAGTTAACGAACTGTGATAGTTCACGGACATATTATACCTTTGCCATATATATATATATATATATATATATATATATATATATATATATATATATATATATATATATATATATATATATATATATATATATTTTAATATAAATCTTAAATATTAAAATTTAAATCAAATAATATAAATTGTTTCTTAAATTTATTTAAATATCTTGAAAATAAATTTTACATAAAACTTTTTATTATATATATATATATAATTAAAATAAATTCATTTAAATATTCTTACAAATAAATATTAAAATATTTTGTCTTACAAATTTATTTAAATATTCTTAGACATAAACGTTTTAACATATTGTTATATATATATATATATATTTAATATATTTATTTAATATATAATTATATAAAACATAAAATAAATTTATTTAAATATTTTATAAATAAATTTTAAAATATTTTATTTTACAAATTCATTTAAATATCTTACATAATTTTTATAATTTTTTTAATATGTTGTTATATATATATATTTAATATATAATTATATAAATTATAAAATAATTCATATGAATTACTTTAAATATATCACAAATAAATTTATAAATATATCTTATATATATTATAAAATAATTAATAAGTTTTATTCAATATTGTCTAGTAGGATTTTGAAGAAGACATAAATGATTTTATACGAAAAGTTTACATTTGTATTATATTTACAGAATGTGTAGGTAGCGGAGTGAAGGGAATTGAAGCAAGCTTTATTTAATAAAGTTTCTTGATTCAAGAAAAACTGATAATGTAAAATGCTTCATTCATTCCTCTGTGTTGCACTTCTAATGCTTGGTTTTACATGAATAAAGCGGAATAAGAATAATATCTAGGTTTCGAATTTCTCATTTTCTTTAATTTGACCAGTTGCTTGAGTCAAAGAAACCAAATTTTCAAATGTGATTTTCAAATGTGATAGTTACCGATACCGTGGGAGAGTACTCCAACAATCATATCCCTAGCTATAGCAATGCTCTCTTAACGGGATAAATGAAAAATTTAGAACTCTGCTTGGAAGGTTTTATCAAATTTAGAACTCTCCTAATTTGTTATCGTTTAAAGAACTCTAGTTACACTGTTTTCTTATATTTAAGACTCTGTGTTAACGTGTTAACGGTGTTAATTATTTACAATTATTAAATTATATTTGTCATATCATTTTATTTATTATTTAATATATTCTTTGACTCAACTCCTTCTACACTGACCCGTCACCTTCTCAATTTCATTCATCGTCCTGCTACAACTATCGCTTCCCCTCTGCCATCTTTGATACTTTCTCCTCCTCCATCGACATCATGACCGTCACCTACCCTTCCCCATCTCTAAACCATCCAAACCCACAACCCTAAATCTAATCATCGCTAAATCCAAAAAAGGATCAAAAAAAGGCAACGACTCCGTCCAAATACTGGTCGTCTAATCTCCGGCGATACTTAGCTAGATACTTACTTCATGGACGCATTCAAACCAAAAATCATGGCGTTGATGTTTCTGGTGTACTCCACGATCCCGTCGACTCCTCCATCCGTCATTTCAGCAATCACCTAATGCAATGCAACAATTTCAGTAAAGATCAACAATAACATAAACAAAAATCAATTCAATTATACCTCTGGCACATATTTTCCACATTCTTTCGAGTTCACGAATTACTCCAAAATTCTTTACTATAAAAATTTGATTCAACTTTCTTTATAATTGGTCATCATCGGATATATAATTAACTAACATTATTTATTCATTACCTACCTCAAATTTACTAAAGTTTATGTCCATACCAATAACTCTTGAAGCTCCGACGACCCTTGCTGCTTCCGTCACCTAAAGCATAATAAAATGAAGATGATCATAATTTAACAGGGATGGGTTGGGACTTTATATTGGATTTGTTGGTGAGTTTGGATAGATTTGTGTTTTTGTTCTTGCTAAGTAGTATGTTTGAGCTTTTGGTGTTGGAGATCAAAAAGTTATGCGATGGGTCAAATGAATTACATTATATTGGTTTCCACTTTTGCTCTGTTGATCTTATATATTAATTTAATTGGTTTTCAAAGTTAGTCCGTTATTATTATCAATTCATTGTCTTCTTCCTTATCCTCATATATTCCATTATCCTCATATATTCCACCAGTTCATGACGCTCATAAGGGACTTGAAGGTGGCAATGATAATTGTGGGAAGCGGACATGATGTGATTACGGGAGGAGAGAGAATCGGATATGGAGAAAGTAAATTAGTAGCTGACAGTGGAGTGGATTGAAGGGTCAGGTGGGATTGATGAAGATATTAACCATGCGTAAAATTAAATAATATATTAAAATAATATATCACAAATAGTTTAACGGAGTTGGATATAAAATAGATGGGTAGTATTAAATATAAGAAAATAGTGTAACTAGAGTTCTTTAAATGATATAAAATTAGGAGGGTCTTAAATTTAAAAATTATTTTTAACAATGATCCTAAATTTGTCATTTATCTCATTTCTCCTATTTTTTTCTCTCTCTCCCTCAAGATCATGTTCTTTAGACATCTTGATTCCATTCCCAATCGTCTCAGCTCGACGACTATTCATTTTCTCCGAACGTAAATAATATCTTTGATTTCAGTTTTTTTTTTCTCAAATCCATCTCTATTAGGTCAAATTATTAGATTTATTTTCATGATCCGAGCTATCAAACTTTATATATGACAACGATTGTGAGTTTTATTTTGTGCATCCATCGTATTAACTTAATTTTACGGAAACCTAAGTACTTTTGTTCATATGAAGCTAGTAGTGATATTTTATAGTGAGGAAAATAGAGAGTTATAGCCGTTTTCATTAACAAAGTTTTATTTCTGGTTCAATTGTAGACTCGTGAAACTTATGGACTTGTTCCAATGACGCTGAAACAGATCAGTGAAGCTTCTTAATCTGGAGATGATAAATCAAATTTTCTTATTGATGGTACTGAAATATGCCATGTATGAAATCTGACAAACTCTAAGCATTTTTACTGTGTAATTTTGTATGTCTATGTTTTGTGGTTTGTTTCTCTTAATGAAGTAAGACTGATTCTGTATATTAATTTTATTGAGGTCATATTCATTATCTTATTTTTGTTTGTTTCTATTGATGATTCTTCACCTCTTCAAATGTTAATCTACAAGGTGTTTGACGAAATGCTCACAAGAACATTTTCTTTGTCTTCAGTTGGATATATAACTTTCAATTTTGTGAGAATCTTTACTACCATCTATACATTTTTCTTCTTATTAGTATTACCTATGTTTTAGTTTTCTATTAACTTCATATTGACTTGTTCATTTTCTGTTTTTTTATATTCTCTTTCATTTGTGTAAATCCACCTTGTCCTAATGAGATCTTATGGACATGAAAAAGTATAAATTTAATGAAGTTCAATTATGATTGATATTCAACTAATTAGTTTGAATTAACTTACTTTGCCAATGGTGTTATGTTTGTAGACCAACTTCATGAGAAAGATATAAACTCTAAGTTCAACTAATTTCTCTTAATTGATTCACAAAAAGGTAATTTGTTGTCTGTTTACGCTCGAGAAAGGGAATCAAAAAAAATATAAAATGATACGTGTACAAACATATTTATACTAGAGTTGCTGAAAAAAGGTGGGTTGTCTATTTACGCTAGAGAAAGAGCTTTCGAGCTATGTCCTCCACGCCCGCCTAAGGACAGTTTTCAAAAATTCTTCTAAAATAAGCAAAGTATGACTTTTATAAATCCAAATATAACATTCATTACCTTTAATTAGTAGTCCATGAGTCCTATGTAAGGATTGATTTTAAATAATTGTACAAAATTATTTTAAAAAGGGTACGTGCGTACTTCTTGCGCTAGTGTTCAAATTTAAAAAAACTGAAAATAATAGAAGAGGATGTTAAAATTTAAAAATAAATTCCAAATTGGGGCCTTATCCAAAATATTGGTTTAAGAAAAATCCCGATAATATAAAAATATCATTTTCTAACATTTTGGGATTATTTGAAAATGGGTTCGGATTCCAAAAGTACAGAAATAATTTTGGATTTTGAAAAGTGGAACCAAATAGGCCTTAGGACCGGAGTCATAGGGTTTAGGTTCGGTTTGGCCGATTTAGGCTCGATCGGGCTCGATCAAGACCGAGGTGGTCCAGAACAAGGCTTAGTCGCATGGGTCAAGGGACTAGAGAGCTTAGTCCTGGGCTCGGGAGGATCGGTCCCGAACTCATGTGGCCAGGTCGAAGGCCGGGGAGGCTCAGTCCCAGGTCAAGTCTACCGGTCTAGGTGCTCGATCCTAGTGTTAGGTAGCTATCGGTCCTAGGTCTAGGGTTAGGTTTATCAGTCTTAGGCTAAGTGAGGGCTCAATCCAAGGATTAGAAACATCAGTCATAAGTCTAGGATTAAGGTCAAGTTTATCGGTCCTATGCTAAGTGAGGGCTCGATCCTAGGGTTAGAAGCACCAGTCCTAGGTCTAGGATTAATGTCAAGTTTATTGGTCCTAGGCTAAGTGACGGCTCGGTCCCAGGGTTAGAAAACTCGGTCCTAGTTCTCGGTCCTAGGGTTAGAAAACCCAGTCCTAGTCCTCGGTCCTAACTGAAAAACACCGGTCTTGGTCCTCGGTCCTAGCTGAAGAACACCGATCCTGGGTCAGAAAACTCAGTCCTGGGTACATTTTCTCGGTCCTGAGTTTTGACTTGGGGTTTGTTTTCTCGGTCCCTACTGAAGAATAGGACCGAGGATCACAGGTCCTAGGCTAAAACCTTAGGACCGAGTGTTCTTGTTTTTGGTCCAAAATTTCAGAAGTCCATAACTTTTGATTGGGATCATGAAATCATTATCCGTAAGCTACAGTAAGTTCATATGATCATGAAGAACAAAAGCCCTAACATAAATCACGATTTTTAAGTCCTTACAAGGATCAATTTTAAAATATCATTTCAAGATCAAATTTTGGGATCTTTCAAATTAGGCCATTTCAAGGCCTAATTTTTGTTCCATTAGCTTTGAAATGATGAATATAGTTGATCTTAACCAAAACAAGAACTTCAGAACATCATTAAAATAATTTTTAAAGATTGAATCAAAATTCAAAAAATTTCTAAAACAAGATTTCATCAAACATGATCAAAGTGATGAAAAAGTTACTTGGAATTCATACTAACATGTTATCAAAACATGTATAACAACTAATTGGATCAAAAAATTCGGATTAAAAGCAAGAACACAGAATTTCAAAAAGCCAATTTTGAAGCTTTATTTTTCAAAATTTCAGTTTGATCAAAAATGATTACAGTTGATTGGAAATCATTTTAACATGTTAACAAACGTGTATAAAAACTAATTGAATGAAAAAAATCAGATTAAAATCAAGAACACAAACCTTTTAAAAAATCCAATTTTAAGCTCAATTTGCTAAAATTTTTTATTCAAGTTGATTTGATCGATTCTCTTTCAATAGAAAGTTTATACATGATATATATAATGATTCTCAACAATGAAATCACATGATCAAAACATATAACATATCAAACCTGATCAAAGTAGGAAAATTTGAAAAAATTCAAAATTTCAATTACAAAACGAAATACAGGGCTTCTGGATTCATACTAACACACTTGGAGAACACTCCTGGAATGTGTTGGAGGCTATCTAGAAGCCTGGATCGAAGCTTGGATCATCGAAGGAAGTTTTGACAAAAACTATTCTTGATCGGAATCTTCAAGGTTTGATTTAATGTGTAATTTGTTGTTATTCTTCGATGATTTGCTTCTCAGAGTAATGAGGAGTATTTATAGCAAGAGAAGGTCAGTTGAGGAGGGGTAATTCAGGATAATTTTAACCTCCGACAAACTTATCCCTTAAGTTTTATCCAGCAGCTGACAGCCTTATCTAGGGTAGAATAAGGGTGGTGGATAAGGGCGAAATGTAGGCGTCGATGAGAGGAGCACGTGACCGAAAAAATCAACGGATTTGATCGCCTATGGAGGAAGCTAGAGCTTTTAGAAGAAATGCGTCGGCGACAATCGAGAATCCGGCGAGGTCGCGAGTCCGATGGAGAATACGAAGGAAACAATGTTGTTTTTGCTGACGGAATGCGGGGTTCCGTTGGAGCTCCATTGACGATCTACGTTGAAGGCTAATGGGTGTTAACTGGCCTGTTAGTTGATTCGGTGCGGGCGGTTGCGCGCTGGACCTGTTGTAGTGGGGGTTTGACGCGTTCTGAGCTGTTGGATGTGATATGAGCGCTCATCTGTTGATCCAAAATTCTATTACAAAGATGAAAAATAATTTCTGCTATATCAGATTTTATTTTTATTTAAAAAGTTTATTAAAATTGAAATTGGAATCCTTAATTGGAATTTAATCCTTAATTGAAATATTTAATTAGGGTTTAATTATCACAATATTTAATCCTTAATTGAAATTTAATTTATTCTTTAAGTTATTTTGAATATAAAAATTCAAAATATTATTTTAATATGATTAAAAATAATAATATTATTTGAAAATTATGGTAAGTCAAATTTTCATGCCTACACTAAGGGATTTAATAATACAAAATCGGCAAATTTTAATTTCATAACGTTTTTTAGAGAATCCAGGCTAAGTTTACTATCCAAATCCATCATCCCTGCTCTTGGATTCGAGTGGGAGGTAATGCATAAAGCTGGTTAATTACGGTGTTCGACGACTCTTAAGGGTAGTGCAAATGTACTTAACACGGTAGTATTAATGGTTTTCCAAAACCAAACCCTTTTAAAAGAAGGGTCTCCCTTTCTCAAAACTAGAAGGCGTTTAGCCGACGATTTTATGTCGGTTCTTGAAAAGAACCATTTCGGGAGCGTACATAGATATAGTGTTGATGCCCTTTCTCACATGTAACCAAACACCGAACTAAAAATATAATATCTAAAATGCGTTTGAACACGTGAAATATTATTTTTCCTAATTTTTCAAGTAATAACTTAGGTGGTGACTTAAAAAAAATATATAATTAGTCTTAACGATATTTTTAAATATACTATAGCCACGTCTACCATTTTGGTTTCTTATCTCATTTTAGAATTTAAAATAATTTGAAATATGCGGCAAGTCTATCTAGTTCAAAAATTCCCTTTTTAAAAATGGTCGATTTTTACGTTATATAATAATATTAAAAAATGTATTTATTTTAATTTAAAGACATCATATATTTTCACTTAATGATTTTATTTTAAATAAAATATATATTAAAATTCTGTTTTTATTTTAATATTTTTAATAAGAATAATAATTTTAATGTGTATATACTATTCTATATTTATTTTAATTAATCATAATTTAAAAATAAAATATTTATAAACAAAGATTTTATTTTAAATATTTTTATAAATTAAAATTCTAATATATATAATTTTATTTATAATAACTATTAAAATATTTGTTAATAAATTCTGAACTAAAACACTAAATAAAAAATATTTAAAATAATAATTTTATTATAATTTCTTCTATTATATTATTAATTTATTCTAATAAATAAGAAAAATAATAATTATATATATTAAATATTAATGTATTATAATTAAAATTATTAATCTTATTACAAAAAAACAAAAATATTAAATATATTAAAATGTCTAAAATATATAATAATTTTTAATATTATGAAATTATTGTAATAAATAAAAACAATTCTATATATTTTAAATAATAATATATTATAATGAGAAATATGTTTATAAATTAAATAGTTAATCTTATTAAAATAAATTCAAAATATTCTATTTTAAATAAAATAAAATATTATATGAGAAATGATTAGGTGAGGGAATTTGATGAGAGAATTTGGTGAGAGAATGACTTGGCATGAAAAAATCAAATAATTTCTCTCCTTATTCATTTTCCTCCCACTTTTACATTTTCCAAATGATGGTGATGCCCAAAGTCATTCCCTCACCAAATTCATTCTCTCACAAAATTCCCTCACCAAATTCTCTTTCTATCACTCCTCATATTATATATATATCTATATTATAACTTTTAATTTTTTCTAAATAAATTTTTTTAAAGTGATTTTTTATTCTAAATTTTTATATTTATAAATAGATTCTATATATTAAAATTATTAGTTTTAATAAATAAAATTATAAATTCTATATATTAAAATTATTAATTTTATCAAAATTATTAGTTTTAATAAATAAAATTATATATTCTATATATTAAAATTATTAGTTTTATCAAAACTCTCGGGTATTTCAATTGAGATAATCCAAACTTTTGAAAAAAACTTTCGGTATTTATTTATAAATTTTCCCAATCTATCCCGCGTCCCTCACTAGAATCTCTTTCTCTCGCGCGTCTCACTTTGGTCCAGTGCACACCTGAATCGCGTCTCACTGCCGACGTCTTCTTACCACCGGCTTCCCAATGTACCTAGGTCTAAGATGTACACGAGCTTCGCCGCCGCCGTCCCCTGATTGATCCGTGATAGATTGCATTATCAAATTGTAAGCATTTCATTTCTCAAAGTATTATTACATTTTCCTTCATCCTCCCATGGAATTCGTTATGTGTAGAACTTATTCTTCTGATTTTCTTAAGAGAGAAATGACTTCTGATTCTTGTTCTTCTATATTTGTTTGTAATTCTAAACTTTTTTATTTGACTAGTTCTGTAGTTTGTGCTTAAGGTTCATAAGTAGCTATGAATTTACTTTATCATTTCTTCATGCCGTATTTTCATCTCACAAGACTACAGTTTTTCCTCATGTTAGAAAATTTTCTACAGATATTTGATGACCACAATGGACCTGCAACTGATATATACACAAAAGAGAACCTTGTCAGCAATGTTTTTTCCGCTCTTCCTTCTAAGCTAAGTAGAGAGGAATGGGTTGTTGCACTTCCTAGGACTTTGGTTGCAGGGATTTGTTAAAACAGATAAAGATTTTCGAAAGAAAGGTAAATTAACTATGGTACATTACTTTACATTTACTTTCCTCCTATTGACTGTGTTTATAATTGTTGATTGTCATGAAGTTGCATGCATGCTTGATGCAAGATATCCTGTAAGCTGTAAGTCCAAGTTCAAGAGAAAAAAGAATTATTACTGATTAAATCAGAGGAGATGCTATTTAAGTTCTACATTGTTCTCTAGTAATGTGGGATCTCATACCTAGCCACTTGGTATATCAAGAATTTATAATCCATTTATGCCATTTCCCTTTTCTTATTATGCAACTGAAATTGGGCTATTACAGTTTTGTCTAACAAAGATCACCACCTTCAGTTATGAACTATGAATAGGTGCTTGAACTGTAGATATGATTCTTTAGTTTTTTGGATGGTCAAAGGTGGTAAACCTAATTTTATGAATCGACTTAATATGCTAATTAATGGATATTTTAAATTGTAAGAGAAGCAGTTGTTTGCAATTGATTAATTTTTTTAAGATTGTAAGAGCGGCATAATTTTGGAGTTTACCCATTTCAATATATTTGATTATTATGTTTTGCTAGCTCAATTATGGATTGATATGAATGGAAATTATATTGGGTTGATATGAATGGAAATTATGGAATTATACTATTCATATGGATGTTTCATAAGTTAAGAAATTCAGGGGATTGAATTTTGACACATTTAATGTATATAATTTTAAAATTGTAATAAATTGAGTTAACTGAAAAAAAAATATATTGAGAGACACAAATTATGTATAACAGGAAACGACCCATTAATAAATAACAAATGAGAGTATTATTTTAAATTATAAAAATTGGTGATTACAAATCTGATTGATTAAATATAATGTTATACCGAATAAAGCACAACACACAAAATTTAAGTCGTGTAGAGAGAAATAAAACATTGTCCATATTAAAATATTATCCAAATAGTCAATAAAATAAAAATACGATTTCACCTTTTTCAAATGAATTTTAAAAAAATGTTATAAAAGAATATTATAATAAACTTCTCAAAGACTTTACATAATTGAATAAACTCAAAAAATTCTAATGAGTCTTAATTGATGTAATATAGCTTATAATCAACTATAAGCCCTTGATGATGTTTAATGCCTAAATGCTCATTTTCCTTCAATTTTTTCACAATTATAGATCATTACATGAATTGAATACAATGATTTTTTATAACAGCTTGAAAAAGATTATTTAACTAATTATCATATGTAATTTCAGTATGAAAGAAGTTTATCATTATACTTTCTAATATTAAAAGATCATAATAAAAGAACATGTTGCAGAAAATTAGTAGAGATAGAGAGAATCAACGGCTTCATGACATAATCAATTGTATATAATTTATAAACCATTAGAATTAGGATTAAATTTATCTTTTATTTTATTGTTTGGGTTTAGTAACTGATTAGGAAAAAGACTCAATCATACCTGATAGTACAATAAACAATTTTTTTATTTTTTATTTTAAGAAATAATTAATTAAAATAATAGAATGAGATTTTGATTCATTTATTAATTAGGTAACACTAAAATTTAAATAAATAAAAATTATTTGAGTCCAAACTAACATAATGTAAATAAAATTCACATTTACAAAGTTGAAATAGACAATATTTACATTTTTGTCGTTGCCATCATCATTATCGTTTTCATTGTCTTCATCATCTTTTCGTCGACAATATCTATGGTCTGAACATGAGAGGCTTCAATGGTTGAGACAACCTAGTGTTCGTCTTACTCCTCTCATTCAACGTTGTTTTTTTATTTATAAAAAAGATAGAAAATGATAACAAATTTGATAAGGAGACATTCATTTAACTTTTTTCTCATTAATTCACCGATTTTACCCTCATTTTTCGGCAATCAAAAGTATCATTTCTTACATAATAGACAACTCATACTACTAATCTCAGTTTTGCACCCAACTATCTCAACAATTCCAACATCTTTTAATTTCACTATTGACAAACAATAATCTCATCATATCACTAACCTATTTACCTTAACTTCTTCGCTAGACCAACAATCTCATTCATATATTTAACCACCAATAGTTTTTGTTTTACAATTAATATATCATCTTATCCCTCGGCAAACCAACCACAAATCTCTTACAATTGGCAAACAAATGTTACTAGTATCTTATCCCTTGCCAAACCAACCACAAATCTTAATCACACTTTCACATGCCTCTTTTATTCCCGGCAAACCAACCACCCATCTCAATTAACCTTTAATCTCGTGACCTACAGATCCTTTACTGACCTTTTATCTTTCGACGAATCACATCCCAATCACACTTTCACGTCTCTTATCCCTTGGCAAACCAACCATAAATCTCAATCACACTTTTACACATCTCTCATCCCTCGATAAATCAACCACCAACCACCAATCACAATCAAACTTTCACACGCCTCTTATCCCTACACAAACCACATCTCAATCACACTTTCACAAGTCTCTTATCCTTAGCAAATCAATGTTATTGACCTCTTATTTCTCGACAAACTAACCACAAAATCTCAATCAACCTCTTATCCATCGACAAACCACATCTCAATCTCAATGTTATCGGCCTCTTAACCCTCGACAAATCAACCATCAACCATCAATCTCAATTGATATCTCTAATCTCGTAACCTCACTTTTGCACCCAACTATAACAATAATACCAACATATTTTACCATCACTTTTGACAAACCAACAATCTCATCTTATCACTAACCTCTTTAACTTAACTTCTTTGGTAGACCAATAATCTCATTAATATATTTAAACACCAATATTTTTTGTTTTCCAATTATTCTTTCATATTACTAATCTCACATCTTATCCATTGACAAACTAACAATAAATCTTTAATCATTGATAAACCAATGTTATCGACCTTTTATCCATCAATAAACCAACCACAAATCTTAATCACACTTTTACACCTTATCCCTCGGCAAAATCAGTCACCATTCTTAATCACACTTTTACACGCCTCTTATCCCTCGACAAACCATATTTCAATCACACAATTTCACAAGTCTCTTATTCTTGGCAAATTAATGTTATTGGCCTCTTATCCCTCATAGAAAACCAACCACCAATTTTTTTAAACAAATATAACTCTTTAACCAATTAAGCTAATAAGACTTTATAAAAATGTGGCCATAATGGGGTTAAGCACATAGCTTGCAAAAACACTTAATCATTTAACTAGGCGCGGAATTTGTCGTCTGACGGGCTCAAACCCATGACACTCAAGGTGGCTGGGGTATCCACCTCCTGTTGATGATTCTATCTAATAGTGATTTGAGTTTAAGCGATGATCCATGGTTGTGGGGGTGTCATGATAGTTCTCCTTTAATTCTAAAAAAACAACCACCAAATCTCAATCAGCCTCTTATCCATTAGTAAACCACATCCCGATCTCAATGTTACCGACCTCTTATCCATCGACAAACCAACCAGAATTCTCAATCACACTTTCACAAGTCTTTTATCCTTAGCAAACAAATATTATCGGCCTCTTATCACTCGACAAACCAACCACCAAATATCAATCGACGTCTTTATTCTCGTCCTAATGTTATCGGTCTCTTATCACTCAGTAAACCAACCACAATTACAATCCTTTATTATCGGCCTCATATCCCTAACAAACCAACCACCAATCTCAATTACATGTGACCTCATACTTTGGTCAATCAAATATATAATTTATATATTTTAATCATCAATATCTTATTTATTACCGACTACCTACCATAAGACTGAAGGAATTGTGTCCTTTAATTTAATGTGCAATGACTAAACTTGGATATGACAAATTAACAGATATAATTTAATCCGATTATTTTAGGAGTCGTAGTGCTTTGCTAGAAGCCAACTACGATTAATGGGATTAAACCTATAACTATTATAATCGGGTCCTATGAGATCACACACTTAGAGTTGACCGACTAGATAAACAAGAAAGATAGTTAATTATTAATACATATTAGATATTATTAATAATAAGAAATATTATTTATTTGTGAAATAAAATAATATATAATTAATACATATTAGATATTATTAATAATAAGAAATATTATTTATTTGTGAAATAAAATAATATATAATTAATGGTTAATTATGGAGTTAAGATTGTGAAATAAAATAATATATAATTAATGGTTAATTATGGAGTTAAGATTGTGAAATAAAATAATATATAATTAATACATATTAGATATTATTAATAATAAGAAATATTATTTATTTGTGAAATAAAATAATATATATTTAATAGTTAATTATGGAATTTTATTTAATACAAAAGGATTCACTTATTTGCAAGAAAACGGAAGTGAATAGAGAGAGAATTGTTCCTCTTTTAAAACGGCTTTTGCTATATTACGGTGAAAACTCCAAGAGGAAGAAATCATCTTTTAATCTAGCAATTGGATTGCTTCCCCTTTGTCTTTTTCGTCCTAGCAGTCGAAAGTAAAGAGATCTAGTCGGGCTCGTGTGGACCAAGTTGATGAGCAACACGTGGGGCTTTCGACTATTCATTACTACCAGATCTGATCCGGTTCACGCATTAAAGGTATATTTCTATAAACTATATATCATGATTCTATCAATTATGCATAATTATATGATTAGATGTTTAGATTAGATCTATAAATTATTCCGCTGCGAACATCCAATTAACCTACAGTGGTATCAGAGCGCAAGGTTGCATATATTGAAAGGATCAATAAATTAACTGTTAATTTTGATACGGATCTATATCGATGATATAATTTTACATAGATTAAGATGTAAAACTATCTTTAAGAAAATAAAAAAATATTTATTTTAATTGGATTATATAAATATTTGGATCAAATAAATATGATATATTTGTTTTCTAAAAGTTAGGAAATCTCACTTATTAAAGATTAATATTTTTCTAGTATGGTCCAGAACTACGATCTGAGCATCGTTATGTTTTCTTATAACACGATCTACGTATCGTTATGTATTTTGTAATTTATTTTGATAATTAGATTATTATAAATAATTATGTAATACAAATAAGAACCATGAAGTTCAAGGATGGAGATCCATGAAGGGTGCAAGCATGGAGACCAAAGAAGTTTAGTTCTTTATATATTTATTTATTTTGCATCTTAGGGGCCATACTAGGATCACAATTTTCATTGCATTGTTTTTATTTATAATAATTTTCACTAATAAATAAAAGACAATCAAAACTTAAGTTCCTAAAGAAAATTGGGGCAATGCCTTTCCGTGTCATGACCCATGAAGTTTATGTTTTTGGTTGGGTAGGTTTCGCAAAAGCGAGGGTGTCTTTCCTCAACCATAGGCTCCTGAGGATGAATCTATACGGGGATTCATAAACCTTGATACGGTTGTACCCAACAAGAGACCAAAAGGCAAAGTTTTGGATCTTAAGGCATGAGGATGAATCCTACATTGGATGTGGATCATCAACCAAGAATTATAAGAAGTTATAATTAGTAATTGTTACTTACCTTGAGCACACAAGACCTAAGGCAGTGCAAAAGTACGTTGGGGATTGTCTGTAATGGGATATTGGAATCATTTTATTCATAAGGGACTATAAAAACTTGAATAAAATGTGCATTCACTTATTTTAAATTGTCCAATTATAAGTATTTTGCAAATTTCAAAACATAAACTGATTTGTATGTCATTTATATTCTGAAGAATATATCGAACGATAATTTGAAATTCTCTCTGCGCTCAATTGTTGAGAAAAACAAGCTCAATGAAACGAACTTCCTTGATTGGGAAAGGAATCTGAGAATTATTCTCAGGTCTGAGGGACGTGAGGACGTCCTAACTACCCCTATCCCTACTGTGACCGGAACCTCATCAGATGAGGAGAAGGCAACATCAACTCGGGTGAAAACTGAAGTATTACCTGTTACTTGCCTCATGCTAGCTGCAATGGAGCCTGAATTGCAAAAGAGGTTTTTGCATTCTGATGCTTATACTATCATAACTGAACTGAAAACGTTGTTTCAGGATCAGGCAAGGATAGAGCGATATGAGACTCACAAGGCTATACTTGATAGCAAGTTTGTGAAGGGAAAACCAGTGAGTCCTCATGTGATTAGCCTGACTGGGCTTTTCAAGAGGATGGAAAATCTGGGGACCCCATATGACCAAGAGTTGGCCACTGATATTGTTCTTAAATCCTTACATGATGGTTTTGCACCGTTTAGAATGCAATACCATATGAATGGTCTAAAGCATGATCTGAATGAGCTTCATAACATGCTTAAAAATGCCGAAGGCAATATTATTGATGACAAGAAGAAGGAAGTTCTAAATGTCAATAATGGGAAGGGGTTTAAGAAGGTGGCTAAGAAAACAACAATAACCAAGGGAAAGACAAGCAAGTTGCCAAACCCAAGGGTGGTGAGAAGTCAAAGATGGCTGCTGATCATGATTGTTTTTACTGCAAGGCCAAGGGACACTGGAAAAAATTGTCCCAAGTACCTAGAAGACAAGAAGAACGGGACTGTGAGTTCCACTTCAGGTATTTATGTTATTGAGATTATGACAATCGATGTTCTCACATTAAATAATGGTCCTACTTGGGTATTAGATACTGCATGTGGTGCTCACATTATTTCATATGTGCAGGGACATGGAAATAAAAGACAAGTGAAGAAAGGAGAGATAGACCTGCGCGTTGGAAATGGAGCAAGTGTTGCTGCACTTACCGTAGGAGATTTAAGTCTATCTTTACCTTCTAGTTTAATATTATAACTGAATAATTGTTATTATGTTCCTTGCATTACTAAGAATCTTGTTTCGGTTGCTGTATTACATTCTGAAGGTTTTGAATTTAGCATTAAAAATGGAAATATTTCTGTTTTTAAGAATGATATTTTCTATGCGACTGCTCCAATGAGTAATGGACTCTTTGTATTGGATCTCAAATCAGAATTGTATAACATAAATAACAAAAGACAAAAATTAAATAGTTTGAGTGAGGCCTACCTATGGCATTGTCGATTGGGTTACATTAGTGCGAATCGCATGAAGAAGATCCACAAAGACGGGCTTCTAAAAGAAATGGATTTTGAATCCATTTATACATGTAAATCATGTCTGATGGGCAAGATGGCAAGGTCACCTTTCAAAGGAACGTTTGAAAGGGCTATTGAACTACTGGGCGTAATACATACTGATGTATGTGGTCTAATGAGCACTGAAGCTAGATGTGGCTATAGATACTTCATCACATTTACTGATGACATGAGTAGATATGGGTATATTTACCTTATGTCACATAAATCAGAGTCCTTTGAAAAGTTCAAGGAATTTCAAAACGAAGTAGAGACTCAAAGTGGCAAGAAAATAAAATCACTTCGATCTGATCGTGGTGGTGAGTACTTGAGCCACGAATTTGATCATCATTTGAAAAACTGTGGGATAGTCACACAATTGTCTACCCCAGGAACACCTCAGCTAAATGGTGTGTGTGCAAGGAGAAACATGACTTTGTTAGACATGGTCCGATCAATGATGAGTTTTGTTAATATTCGAGTATCCTTCTGGGGATATGCCCTCACTACCGCTGTACTTACACTAAATAGGACTCCGTCAAGAACTGTAAACAAAACTCCATATGAGATATGAAATGGAAAGGTTCCAAAGTTATCTTTTCTGAAAATATGGGGATGTGAAGCTTATATATGTAAAGCGTTTACAAACAGAGAAGCTTGCCCCAAAATCAGATAAATGCTTTTTTATAGGGTATCCAAAAGGAAGGTTTGGATATTACTTCTACAATCCAACTCAGCAAAAGGTGTTTGTTGCAAGTGGTAGTGTCTTTTTGGAAAGAGAGTTCCTTTCCAACAAGTCAAGTGGGAGAAATATTCATCTTGAAACAGTTCAAGATGATGAAGAGCAACAAACTCAACAATAAAATGACATGGATGATGTCGATGCAGAGATTATTACTTTTGAAGGCTCAGGGCCTCAGAACATCCAAGAACCAGAACAAGAGGATCTACAAACAGTTGTAGATCATGTTCCGGATTTAGTTGTTGAGCAAGTTGAACCCACTCGTAGATCGGAAAGGCCAAGGGTACAACCAAGACGTTATGATGATTTCATCTTAAATGTAAGCCTTGATGTTCTTATGCTAGAACATAGTGAGCCTTCGACCTATAAGCAAGCAGTGACGGGTCCAGACTCCAATAAATGGCTTGACGCCATGAGGTCTGAAATGCATTCGATGTTTGAAAATCAAGTATGGGACTTGATAGATTTGCCAGATGGGGTAAAACCCGTAGGAAGCAAATGGATTTTCAAACTCAAAATTGACAATGATGGAAATGCATATGTTTACAAGGCAAGACTAGTTGCTAAAGGTTTTAGACAAATTCATGGTATAGACTATGACGAGACATTTTCTCCAGTTGTCATGATTAGATCCATTAGGATAATCCTAGCTATTGCTGCATATTATGACTATGAGATATGGAAAATGGATGTCAAAACCGCTTTTCTAAATGGTTTTTTGGAAGAGGATGTGTACATGACACAACCTAAAAATTTTGAAGATCCAAATCATGCTGGGAAGGTATGCAAGCTTAAGAAGTCCATTTATGGACTTAAGCAAGCATCCGGGAGTTGGAACTTTCGATTTGATAAAAAGATCAAAGAGTTTGAATTCATTAGATGCGAAGAGGATCCTTGTGTTTACAAGAAGTTTAGTGGGAGTAAGGCAGCCTTCTTAGTCTTGTATGTAGATGATATACTATTTATTGGGAATGACATTCCGATGCTAAAGTCCGTAAAAGAATGGCTGAAGAAATGTTTCTCAATGAAAGACTTAGGAAAGGTCGAGTACATACTTGGAATTAAGATCTATAGAGATAGATCTAAGAGGATTCTTGGATTAAGTGAAGGAACTTATATTGATAAGATTCTTAATAGATTCAAGATGCAAGAATCCAAGAAGGGATTTTTACCCATTCAACAAGGTGTATATCTCAGCAAGACGTAGTGTCCTAAAACACCTGTTGAGCTTGAGAAGATGAACAAGATCCCATATGCTTCTGCTATAGGATCTATCATGTATGTCATGGTATGTACACGTCCAGATGTTGCATATGCTTTGAGCATGTGTAGCAGATACCAATCAAGTCCTGGAGAAGCACACTGGAGTGTAGCTAAGAATATCCTGAAATACTTAAGAAGAACAAAGGATGATTTCTTAGTATATGGGGGAGATGAAAAATTGATCGTACAAGGCTATACTGATGCAAGCTTTCAGACTGACCGAGATGGCTTTGAGTCTCAATCGAGTTATATCTTTATCCTTAACGGAGGAGCTGTGAGCTGGAAGAGCTCCAAGCAAGGTACTATAGCAGATTCTACAACAGAGGCTGAGTACATTACTGCTAGTGAAGCAGCAAAGGAGACCGTTTAGATGAGGAAGTTCCTAGATGAACTTAGTGTTGTTCCTAGCATTTCAATGCTTATCGACATCTATTGTGACAACAATGGTGCCATAGCTCAGGTAAAGGAACCGAGTTCGAGCTCCAAATCCAGACACGTTACGAGAAAGTATCACCTTATTCGACACATCATCACTATGGGTGATATTAGGATGTGTAAGGTGCATTGATGACAACATTGCAGATCCATTAACCAAACCTATGCCTAGGCCCAAGCATGAGAGTCACACTAGGGCTAAGGGTCTCAAGCACATTGGAGAATGGCTTTGAGTTTGCTTTTGTATTACATCATGTATTTATGAGTGTTAGACACCAGTTTTATGTTTGACTTAATGATTTTATGATATATGATATTTCATCCTTATTTATATTGTTTTTTTATCGATATTGAATAATATGTCCAAATAATTCATTATTAACAAATGGGATCACCTTAAGTGTTCTCGTGAATGAAACCCCATTAAGTGAAATGAAGTTTTGAATTATTAAAAGTCTATAGTTTGAAATCATCAAATAGACATAGATGATTTTATAAGTTACTATATTGTAAGTTGACTGATAGCGTCAGGTTTTATGGGCTATAAGGACATGGAGATGTCTAGTCAATTACATATATGTGTATGGATGATACATGTAAGACTAACCCACCTTAAGACTCTCCAAAAGAGATTGTAGAGTTTTAAGTTAAACCATGTTTAGTAGATTCCTCAGACATGAGTATGTTGTGGCCTCACTTGATGATTGGTATTTCTTTGACACTGTTAAACGCTTTCCGTAAAAGGGAGTTATAAAGGCAGTAGTTGGGATTGCTAAAAATTGAGTGGGAGCCATAGTCATACAAGAATGGAGAAGTCCTCCTACTTCATGTATACTGTGATACATTGAACAGGAATGGTGTCTCGGCCACTTGAAGAGCGAGAACTGAAAATGCATGGCCATGCTCGGATGGATTAATATGAATTATCCGTTTAATTGACAGTTAAAACTCAGAGTTCAAGAAACATATTTGATAGAAAGGTATGAATGTTACCATATCATCAAATAAGACATTAAGAGACAAATGTATCTTATATTGCACACTTGTTTAAGGACAAGTGGGAGATTGAAGGAATTGTGTCCTTTAATTTAATGTGCAATGACTAAACTTGGATAGGACAAATTAACAGATATAATTTAATCCGATTATTTTAGGAGTCGTAGTGCTTTGCTAGAAGCCAACTACGATTAATGTGGTTAAACCTATAACTATTATAATCGGGTCCTATGAGGTCACACACTTAGAGTTGACCAACTAGATAAACGAGAAAGATGGTTAATTATTAATACATATTAGATATTATTAATAATAAGAAGTATTATTTATTTGTGAAATAAAATAATATATAATTAATACATATTAGATATTATTAATAATAAGAAATATTATTTATTTGTGAAATAAAATAATATATAATTAATGGTTAATTATAGAGTTAAGATTGTGAAATAAAATAATATATAATTAATGGTTAATTATGGAGTTAAGATTGTGAAATAAAATAATATATAATTAATACATATTAGATATTATTAATAATAAGAAATATTATTTATTTGTGAAATAAAATAATATATAATTAATGGTTAATTATGAATTTTATTTAATACAAAAGGATTCACTTATTTACAAGAAAACGGAAGTGAATAGAGAGAGAATTGTTCCTCTTTTAAAACGGCTTTTGCTATATTACGGTGAAAACTCTAAGAGGAAGAAATCATCTTTTAATCTAGTAATTGGATTGCTTCCCCTTTGTCTTTTTCGTCCTAGCAGCCGAAAGTAAAGAGATCTAGTCGGGCTTGTGTGGACCAAGTAGAGGAGTAACACGTGGGGCTCTCGACTATTCATTACTACCAGATCTGATCCGGTTCACACATCAAAGTATATTTCTATAAATTATATATCATGATTCTATCAATTATACATGATCATATGATTAGATGTTTAGATTAGATCTATAAATTATTCCGCTGCGAACATCTAATTAACCTACAAAGACCACTTATAATTAATTAGTTTTATTTATAATTTTGTGTAGGCATCTTGTTTTACATTTAGTAACTAACAAAATTTTTATTTATTTTCTTATAAAATTCATAAATAACATTAGATCCTTTTTATTAACTAGTTAAAACTATTTTTTCAATAAAAAAATATTATTTATCATTTTGTGTTAAATATAAAATTTAGATAAATAATCAAAAAAATTAATTAAAAAATAGTCCATATATAATATATAATTATATAAATATAATTAATATAAATAGAATATATATATATATATTTATTAAATTATTGTATGGAAGAACACTTATGTTAATACAATTAAATTAATTTTTTATTTTTAAAATTAATTAATTATTACATTTTTAATATTTTTTTAAAAAAGAAATGAAAGAAGGAATAAAAAATATATATTTAAAAAAGTGGTGTAGAATTATTGATATATATACACATATTTAAAAAAATATTAATGAATATTTATTATTTTAATATAATTAAATTAAATTTTATTCTTAAAATTTATTAATTTTTAAATTGTAAATGTTAATTATAAATTTCACTAATTAGTATTAGAGAGAGAAATAGAAAAAGTAATATAAAAAGTCATATCTGTTTTTATTACCCATAATTTTATTCATATAGGTCGTACTTATTTACTTTAACGTAAAATCAAAATTAATCACGTGTCTCTCGATTGACCACCCAATCCATTTAGATTTTAAACATTATTTTAAATATATAGACTAGAAGAAATTTTTTTAATTTTTGTTTAAAGCTTTTAAGATTTTTTTTTTTTTAAGATTTTTTTTTTAACAATTTGATGTTTTTATTTAATTATTATTTTATAGTGTTATTAATTATATAATGACACCTATAGATAGAGTTGGACAATCTGCACCACAATTCAGATATTCAGTTTTGTTTTTTCATCTTCGGCGCCATGAAATGAGGCAACCTTTCACGGCAATATTCCACCACCTCTTTCTCCGATGTCCCCCCCACTTTTATCCCCTCCTTCAGGCACACAAAAGCGCACGGCGTCTCCCCCCAAAACTCATCGTCCCTCGCCACAACCGCAGCCTCGTTCACCGCCGGGTGCGTATAGAGAACCGACTCCACCTCCACGCTGCTAATATTCTCTCCCCCGCTTATTATCACGTCTTTCGATCGGTCTTTTATCGTTAAATACCCGTCCGGATCCATCACCGCAACGTCTCCCGAGTAAAACCAACCATCCTTAATGCATTTGGAAGTTCCGACCGGATCTTTCAAATAACCCAACATAAAGACCCACCCCGAATAACTACCTCTCCAAGGGTCGACCCGTCCCGGTTCACGCTCTTCCCTGTTTCCGGATCAACCACATCAACTACATTAATCAACGTTCCAACGCCCTGCCTCGCCTTCGTCCGAGCCCGCTTCTCAGGCGATAGTTTGTCCCAGTTTGGATTCCAGGCGCATGAAGCCACTATGCTAGCCGTCTCCGTCAGCCCATAACCATGGCTGACAACAAAACCTAACGCCTCAGTTTTCAAGAGCACGGCTGCCGGTGGGGGTGCGCCGGCGGTCATAATCTGAACCGGGTTTATGAGTGGTTTCCCATCTGGGCTGTTTGTCAACATGTTGAGTACAATCGGTGCACCGCACATGTGGGTCACGTTGTGTACACGAATTACCTCGAATATGGAAGCTGCATCGAATTTACGTAGGCATACGTTAACGCCGCCCATCGCCGCAATTCCCCACGGGAAGCACCAACCGTTGGCGTGAAACATTGGCAGTGTCCACAAGTAAACCGGCTGCTTCTTCACGCCCCAATCCATTAAACAATTAATGGTCATGATGAAAATCCCGCGGTGGCAATGGACGACACCTTTCGGCAACGAAGTGGTCCCGGAGGTATAGTTTAGGACAATCGGATCCCACTCGCTAACCGGTCGAACCCACTCGAAGTCCGGACGACCCTTATTCACAAAATCCTCATAAGTGGAGATAAAATCAACGGTGGTCATCGTCGGGGATTCGAGTACTTGACCAACCTCATTGATGAGGATGAGTAAGGGACGGGGAGAATTCGGTGGGAAGAGGCAGAGAGCTTCGAGTATCAGGGACGATGACTGGTAGTCGACGAAGATGAGTTTGGATTCGCTGTGACGGAGGAGCACGGAGATGGTGCGGGAGTCGAGACGGGTGTTAATAGTGTTGAGTACGGCGCCTGCCATGGGAACCGCAAAGTGGAGCTCGTACATCGCCGGGATGTTTGGAGCGAGAACGGAGACGACGTCGCTCCGGCGAATGCCGAGGGATTGGATGGACGAAGCGAGCTGAAGGCATCGCCGGTGGGTCTCCGACCAATTGTAGGTTACAGAGTTATAGATGATCGATGTGCAGTCGCCGTAAACTGTTGCAGCTCTCTCTAGTAATCCCAACGGGGTTAATGGTGTGGAATTTTCAGGTCTGGGCTTTAACTCATCCATCTCTTCTTTCTCAGTCTCTCTCCTCTCTTTCTTTAATAATTTATGGACAAATCTAATAAAGAGACAACAAAAACCTTTATTTTATAGTAATCATTAATACAAAAAAAAAATCAACACAAATTTACTATTCTCAGAAAAACAACCAAATTTATTAATAAAAAAATTGTTGGATTGTTTGATTGTTTCGTGATTTGATTGTTTCCTTGTTTGATTGTTTAGTTGACTTATTTAAATAACATATCTAATTATCATTTCATTCTTTATTATTTATTATATTATTTACTTAATTAATTAAAATATTAAAATAATTTCAATTTTAAAATTTAAAATTTATACTATATTAATATAATATAAGTCTTTTTAAAAAAATAAATCTACCTCCTCTAAATCAATTTATTATTTATCTTGAAATTCAATTTAGCCTTTATTTTATTGTATGTAATATTTTAAAATTTTAAATATTAAAAATATTTTAATTATTTTATTCTCCAACAACTTTTCTTTTGACTTTATAAGAATAGAAAGTTAGTTAAAATTTTATATATTAAAAATCATCCATCCATTCTTCTAGTCCAGTGTTCTCTGAAATTTTGAGTTCGAGCTCGTTATAAGACAAATTTTGTTTGATTAATTTGGTTGAGTATGTTTGCAGATTACATGTTTAATCCACGGAAAATAGTCGCACTCTAAGTAAAGAGCTAATAAAAAAGTTATATAAATCCCACCAAGTTAGCCCAGTGGTAAGAGTCGGCTTAAGAAAACAAAAAAATTATATTTCAATTCTTTTTGGAAGCGCTTTAAGTTTAAGCGAGGGTCATGTCTGTGGGGGATCATGCTAGCTCTCCTTTATTAAAAAAAAGGTTATATAAAGTTATAACTATTAAAAGTTAGTTGAACAATAATTGTTTGAAACTATAGAACTCCATATATAAATTATTATGGTGTTTAATTGTGAATTGTTGGGTTACAATTATTTGTAAGAGATGAATTGGTAATTTAAGTGTGAGTGTTTTGATGTTTATTCATAGACAAATTAATATGGTCAAACATAATTTCAATCCTCTCTCATTTATAAGCATTCATTATTTAGAGCTTAAACTTTAGTAGAAAAAATAGTCTATAACGATCAGTAAACTGATCGATATTAACCTCCAAACCAGTCGTTATAGTCCTATAGTGATTGGTCATATACCAATCGCTCTCAATCGGCAGAAGTCTTCTTGTTGTTGTCTTAATTGGCAACGTCGATTGGTAAATGACCAATCGCTACGATTGATAGATGACTTATCGCTACGATTGATAGATGACTAATCGATATAGGCTTATAACGATTGGTCTAATAACCAATAGCTATTACCTAAAGCCCTATATCGATTGGTTAAACAACCAATAACCATTTCCCCCATTAGTCTATAACGACGGGTCTAATAACCAATAGCTTTTACTTAATAAAAATAAAAATATTTAATTTAATAATATTACAATACCTAATATAAAACCGAAAATTTAACTATAATAATAATTAAACCATAAACACCAAACCCTCAATTGAACCAAAATCATAAACAATGTTATTAAACAAACACACAACCAAAGTATTACACCAACATTAACCAAAATCATAACAAAAGAATTTCTTAACATAAACACATAATCAAAGTACTACATCAACATTTAAAATCTAATCAAAATCATAACAAAAGTTCTTACTTAATTCGCGTGTTCCCCATAATCATCGTTGTCTTGTTGTTGGGGATGAACGGGTAGAATTGTTGTTGATGACCCGATGATTGACCACCAATATTAGTAAATTGGGAAAATAATGTAGGATTTATCGATCTATCACCGGACATAAACTATGACATAAGACACGTCATCTCAGTTCTCTCTATCCTTATCATCTCTTCTATTTGAGCTTTCTCCATCCTCATCTTGGATTCAAGAAAAAAACTCCGGTCTCAAATGAAGAAAAAGAAGTTAGGTCATGTGAGGAAGAACACGTCTTCAACAAATCCTCGATTTAGAACTCAACCAAAAAGAAATGAAATTAAAAACACACATTTAAATTATGTCGATCTAAAGTTAGACATTGATCAACAAAATTACAACTTTAACAAATAACCTCACAAACACTAATTTGTTTGACATTTTTCAAAACCAACAACATATATATAACATTTAACAAAACACCTTGTGAGCATGATTTCAAATGACAATAAAACACTCAATTCAAATACCTCAATCATGAAACTATTTCAATTATCCTCAAAAATCATAATGCCTAACCTATTAAAACTCATTCAAATCATGTCTAAAGCTAATCATGTCTAAAGCTTGACATTCAACAAAATCACAATTTTAAAACCAACAACATATATTAGAAATTAACCCAACACCTTGTAAGCATGATTTCAAATAACTATAAACTATACCTCAATCATGATTTCAACAATATATATATATATATTTCTTTCAAATGATTTCAACAAAATATATATATTTCTTTCAAATCATTTCAACAAAATATATATATATATTTCAACCTCAATCGGTGAAAGAAAACCTACATAAATTAGGGATTATGGATAAGAAATTAGGGTTTCAAAGATTAAGGATTAAGGGAAGAACTTACTAATCGAATTTGGGAAGCGGCATAATCGAATCTTGGATGGCGACGACTCTCTCGGCGACAATGCCAGAAGATCTTGGACGAATTAGTAGTCGGCGCGCAAGGGAAGGGAGAAAGAGAAACATATTGAGAATCAGGGGAGGCTATCGAGTTAATTTACATTTTTTTAAAGGTAATAGCGATTGGTATATCGCTAATATGACTTAAGATAATAGCGATCGGTTACTTATCCATCGCTATTTAGGAAGTAAAACTGATAGGTTGATATTCCAATCACTATTAACGCATCCAAAATTCGGCAAAACCTGACGCCTTTTTTCGCGGTCTTTAATTGGGTATACACCGATTGGTTTTGTAACCAATCGGCGTTATATGTAGTGTAAGCTATTATTAAGGTAATAGCGATTGGAATTTACACTAGTCGCTATTATTGCTAGCTATTACCCATATACTAGTGCTTATTATGTTTTTACTTAATAGAGTTCGAACTTTGAGTTAAGTCATTTGAGATTCGTACTAGTTTAATTTTAGAATTGATAGTATAAATAATAACTATTTGATTGAGTTTTTGGAAAGAAAGATTGAACTAATATTATTGATTGAAATGTTTAATATACAATAATTTATCTAATATGTATATATTTTTTTTATTTTGAAATAAAGGAGAGCTAGCATAACACCCCCACAACCATGAATCCCCGCTTAAACTCAAAGCGCTTCTAGATGGAATCGAACCCGTGCTCTTTTGGTTTCTTAAGCCGACTCTTACCACTAGGCTACCTTGGTAGAATAATTTATCTGATATCTATATATATATAATGATGCTTAATTTTTAAAGTGTCCGGATTGCCGGGTCGAGAGCTGTGGTTAATTTGGATACTTGGGTCGGATTGTGGGTTTACCCGTTTTTAAATTTAAAACGGTTAAAAATAAAATTAAAAATGCTAGAGGTATGTTTCGAACTTGCAACCAAACAAAACAAGTACAACTCTTTAACCAACTAGGCTACAAAGACTTTATATTTTAAATTCAACACCAAATTTGATAAACGCGGGACGTTTTAACATTAATATAAGTTCAACATTTTAACTAACTAATCTATATATATATAATGATGCTTAATTTTTAAAGTGTCCGGATTGCCGGGTCGAGAGCTGTGGTTAATTTGGATACTTGGGTCGGATTGTGGGTTTACCAGTTTTTAAATTTAAAACGGTTAAAAATAAAATTAAAAATGCTAGAGGTATGTTTCGAACTTGCAACCTAACAAAACAAGTACAACTCTTTAACCAACTAGGCTACAAAGACTTTATATTTTAAATTCAACACCAAATTTGATAAACGCGGGACGTTTTAACATTAATATAAGTTCAACTTTTTAACTAACTAATCTATATATATATAATGATGCTTAATTTTTAAAGTGTCCGGATTGCCGGGTCGAGAGCTGTGGTTAATTTGGATACTTGGGTCGGATTGTGGGTTTACCCGTTTTTAAATTTAAAACGGTTAAAAATAAAATTAAAAATGCTAGAGGTATGTTTCGAACTTGCAACCTAACAAAACAAGTACAACTCTTTAACCAACTAGAGTACAAAGACTTTATATATTAAATTCAAACACCAAATTTGATAAATGCGGGACGTTTTAATATTAATATAAGTTCAACTTTTTAACTAACTAATATATAATAATGTTGAGTAAATGGATACTTGGGTCGGATTATGTGTTGACCCACCCATAAATTTAAAACGGTTAAAAATAAAATTAAAAATGTTATCCGTAATTTTTTTCACGGTTTTTTATATTATTACTCGTGCAAATGCACGGGCTAAATGCTAGTTTATAATAGTAATAGAAAAGTTAACTAATATGAATTAATATATAAAGCCTAATTAATTGGAGATAATTAATTGGAAAGATATTGTATCGGATTGCAGCGCCCTCGCGGGAACGTGGAAAAGAATTCTAAGCACGGAGCAAACTAGAATATCTACAGGAACTGGAATTTACCGTTTTTTAAACTCACTAGAATTGAAAGAATTGTAATCAGATAATTCATTTACGTTTTTAGCTTTTTAGCTTTTATTCAAAATGTTACGACTTCAAAATTATTCTAGGCCTGTCTTGAATGATCTCTTAAACTCGTGGTTTTTTTTCGTTTTTGGGAATTTTAATGAAATGACGCTAAGTCATTTTCCCCAAAAAATCATTTGTTTAATACTTTATCATCCCTTTCAAGCGAAAAGGTGATGCACAAACCGTAAGTTCGATGTCATATTTCAATTCTATGAAATCAAGAGATAGTAGAGTAGTCCGGAATGTAGCATACCAAGCACGAGAAGGTTGTTTAAGACTATAGATTACTTTTTGAACTTTGCATATATGATTACAAATTTTTGAATGGACAATACCGGGTGGTTGGGCCATGTAAATTTCTTCTTGTAGAGACCCATAAAGAAATGCATTACTAATATCTAGTTGATGAATTGACCAATAATAAGATATTGCCCAAAAAAAGAATAACATGAATAATAATCACATAACTTAATGTCTCTTCATAATCAATACATTATTGTTAATGAAACCCTTTAGCCACAAGACGTGCTTTATGTCGATATATAGACCCAACTTTATTCTTGAGTTTGAAAACTCATTTATATCCAACAAGATTATGAGATGGTGTACGAGAAATAAGAGACCATGTTTTGTTCTGAATAAGAACATTATACTCATTTGTTATGGCAAGATGCCATTGCGAATCTTTATTAGCTTTGGTAAAACACGTAGGTGTAGTAGCATAAGAAATAGTAGTGAGAGCTAATGAAGACATAGATCATGCTTTGTTGTGTGCAATTATCTGATGATTAGAACATTTAAGTGCATTAACTATTGTGATAATTAGTTGTGTTTAATGAACGATAATAGTATTAGAAGAAGATGATATAGTATTTGGTGATGTTGTGGAGGTCGAAGAGGGTGATGGTGAAGATGATGAAGTGATATGAGATCATAAAGGTGGTATTGATGATTGGTGTATAGTTTTTGGAATAAATGTCTCATTATCTTCAGTTGGTTTAGATAAGTGCACAAGGACCTTACTTTTAAAAGTAAAAGTGAGTTCGTCAAAAGTAACATGTCGAGAGATAAATATTCGTCCATATATAATGTGAAGACACTTATAACCTTTGTAAGATGAGTTGTAACCAAGGAAACCACATTCAGTTATATGAAAATTTAAGTTTGTGTTAATTATACAGTTGTGTGAGTGACCTAAATGTCATACAAAAACACCATACTTAGGAGAATAGTTAAATATAGTCTCGAATGGTGATCGTTGATGTAATGTTAGAGTAGAAAGATAATTGATAATATATGTGGCCGTTTCAAAACTTCACTCCAATAATTTAGTTGCATAGATGCATGAGCCAATAAAGTGAGACCAATTTTCGTACTGTGACGAATTTTTCATTCAACAATATTGTTTTGCTCACTAGTATGTGGGCAAGATAAGCAATGTAAAATATCATGATGATTCGTTTATGATTTGAAATTTCTATTTTCTCATACCCAATCAGTTAACAAGTCGAAGAAAGTTGATAAATGTATCCAAAATATCAAACTTTTTCTTTAGCGAATATATCAATGTAATTTTGATAAAATCGTCCACAAAATGAATGAAATAATGACAACCAGTAGACGATAGTTTAAGAGTAGATCCCTAAACATCCGAATGAATTAGGTCTAAAGGAGCCATATATGTAGATTTAGAAGACGAAAAAAGTAGTTTACATACTTTTTCATATTGACATGATCCACAAAAAGAAATAGTATTACTACCTGAAATTGATAATTTAGAGTGTGATATAACTAAAGATGTAGTAGCGCTAGAAGAATGTACAAGTTGTGAATGCCAATTTTGAATCGAAAATCGAATATCTATAAACACTTGTTTATTAGAACATGATCAAAACAAACTTTCAGTAGGGTCAATGCATTAAAGTTCATCATTGAGTAATTCTTAAGAAGCATCATCTTCCTATCTTGGTATTTAATAAGACAAATATTCAGGTGGAATTCAAAAATCACGTTATTAACTTATGAAAATCTCGCGACACTCATCAAATTTTTAATAATATCCGGAACGTGCAAGATATTACGTAAATAGAGATATTTTTGTTGATTTAAAATTCTAGTGTACCAATATTATAAATATTCAGAGATACCGTTTTCGACTTTAAAAGTTTGAGTACTTGTATAAGGAACATGTACATGTATATTATTGTTGGGTCAGCTCATTTGGCAGCTGGGCCTAACAAATTAATAAAGCCCATTAGGGCATATTTAATTAAGGGAAAAAACACACAGCAGTTTTTTGTGTTGGTTTTTCTCTCTCTCTTTTCCAGCAGTTCTTCCTCCATTGAAGCAGCAATTCCTCCATTGAAGCAGCAGGTTCTTCTTCTGATTTCCTTTATCTCTTCTCCATTTGGTTAGCCATCTTTAATGATGATGATAATGTATGTGAATGACAAGTTAGGATGAGGTCAATTGATAACTTTTGTTAGATTACCTCTAGGCTTGTATTGAACTACATTGTATACCCATTTGATATAGTAGATGATTTTAAGTGGCCGAAGTGTCCCGTGGTTTTTACCTAATTTGGGTTTTCCACGTAAAATCTTGGTGTCCTGCTCTCTGTTTTTGATTGTTTGATGCTCAATTGTTTTGGTTGCCTATTTGATTACACAAAAGGGAAAAAGAATTGTTAGGCCTTGTTGTAGCTTGTTTATTTCTGAATTGCTAAACAGGTGCTATTATTCGATTTCTCCAACAAGTGGTATCAGAGCTGAGTTTGTTTGGTGGTGATTCTTGTATAATTCAAATGGAAGAATCGTTGAGCAGTAATGGAACGATGATCAAACTCACAGCTACCAATTACACAATCTGAAAGTCACGGATGGAGGACTTATTGTGTAATTATGATTATGAAGACACTATTTTGGGTGATAAAGGCAAACCAGAGGCTATGACAGATGGAGATTGGAAGAAGCTAAACAGAAAGGCAATTGGTAAAATCAGGCAATGGGTTGACAACAGTGTGTATCAGCATGTGGCTACTGAAGTTAATGCTTATAAGGTGTGGACTATTTTAAGTGAGCTGTAAGAGAAGAACAACACTCAAAACAGAGCATTTCTATTTAGGAAGCTTTGCTCATTAAAATATCAAGATGGGTCTTCTATGTCTGAGCATCTAAATGCTTTTCAGGGGATTCTAAATGAGTTGGCTGCGATAGGAATGAAATTTGATGATGAGCTTCATGCTATGTGTTTGATTAACTCCCTGCCTGATAGTTGGGAAACACTTGTGGTTTCAATTACCAATTCTGTTCCACAAGGTAAGCTCACATTGAAAATGATGAAAGAGAGCGTGCTGAATGAAGAGGCTAGAAGAAAAGAACAGGGCTTCTCGACTCCAAGTCAGGTGTTCGTGACTGAGAAAAGGGGTAGAAATAAAAGTAAAACTCCAAAGAATCGCTGTGGCAGTTCAGACAGGTCACGGGGAACATCTAGCTCGAGAAAAGAGGTTACATGTTATCATTGTGGCAAGCCAGGACACAAGAAGTATCAGTGCAGATCTTTGAAGCGGGAACAAAAGGAGAATAAGCAAGATGGAAGTAGTAAGGTTTCAGATGTGGGTGGTAACGACATCGATATTGTTTACGACAATGATTGTATCAACCTTGTTTCTCAAGATACACAATGGGTGGTAGACTCAGGTGCTTCTTATCATGTCACCAATCGTTGTGATATATTTGCTTCTTACACTAGTGGACAGTTTGGTTCAGTGACGTTGGGAAACCATGTTACGTGTAAGATTGTTGGAAAAGTAGATGTCTGTTTGGATACTAACACTTCGTGCAAACTACTTTTGAAGAATGTTCGACATGTTCCTGATATTCGGATGAATTTGATCTCTACTGGTATTCTTGATGATGAGGGCTATCATAGTTACTTTGGTGAAGGAAAATGGAAACTCACTAAGGGGTCTTTGGTGATAGCTAAAGGAAAGAAGGTCGGTTCTCTTTATGTGACAGAGACTAAGTCTTACGGGGGAGAAGTAAATGCAGTTAATGATTGTTCAGCACAGCTTTGGCATAAGAGACTTGGTCACTTAAGTCAGAATGGCATGCAAGTTCTCTCCAAGACAATCGATCTCCAGGGCTTAAAGTCCACAGATTTGAAGACATGCACAGATTGCTTAGTTGGTAAGCAACATAGAATTTCCTTCAAAAGTTTCTCTCCATCTAGGAAGCCCAATATCCTAGATATGGTTCACACAGACATATGTTCTATGGATTCCTTGACTTTAGGTGGTGCTCATTATTACATCACTTTTATCGATGATTGCTCAAGGAAGGTGTGGGCCTATTGCTTGAAGACTAAGGATCAAGCATTGGATTACTTCAAGTTGTTTCACGCTGAAGTAGAGAGAGAAACTGGGAAGAAGTTGAAATGTGTTCGTTCGGATAATGGTGGCGAATATAGAGGACCATTTGTGGAATACTGTAAAAGTCATGGGATCAAGCTTTTGAAGACTGTGCCAAAAACACCTCAACAGAATGGAGTCGTAGAGAGGATGAACAGGTCTATCAATGAGAGAATTTTGTGTATGTTGTCTCATGCTAAGTTGCCAAAATCCTTTTGGGGAGAGGCAATGAAGACAGCGGTTGATCTGATAAATTTTTCACCCTCAAGTCCTTTAGATGGCGACGTTCTAGAAAGAGTTTGGAGAGGTAAAGACGTCTCTTATGATCACTTGAGAGTTTTTGGTTGTAAAGTGTTTGTTCATGTTCCTCGAGATGAGAGAGCTAAGCTTGATAGCAAGACGAGACAGTGTATCTTTATTGGGTATGGCCACGGAGAATTTGGGTACCGATGTTGGGATCCGGTTAACAAGAAACTCATTAGAAGCAGAGATGTGGTATTCTTTGAAGATCAAACCATTGAAGACTTTGAGAAAAAAGAAAAGTCGAAGTCTACAGAGAATGAATTGATTGACAATGGTAGGATTCGTACACCACAATCACAGCCCAATGATGTGGAAAATGCCCAAGTTGAGGTTGATGAGACTCCTCTAGTTGATGCTGAGCCAACAGAGGAAGCTGAACAAGATAATGATAGTTCTCTAGAGCCACTTGATGATCAGTATATTAGAAGATCTAGTAGGCAGCGACAACCTTCTAGTAGGTATCCTCCCAATGAGTATGTGATGTTGACTGACGGGGGAGAACCAGAAACCTATCAAGAAGTATTATCTCATGAAATAAGAACAAGTGGTCGGTGGCAATGCAAGAAGAGATAAATTCTTTGCAAGAGAACGAAACTTATGACTTGGTGAAACTTCCAAAAGGAAAGAAGAC
Organism: Impatiens glandulifera; assembly: GCF_907164915.1. Classification (NCBI taxonomy): domain Eukaryota; kingdom Viridiplantae; phylum Streptophyta; class Magnoliopsida; order Ericales; family Balsaminaceae; genus Impatiens; species Impatiens glandulifera. Next base: position 35,385,069 of record NC_061866.1, read on the forward strand.
TTTGAAGAACAAGTGGGTATTCAAGTTGAAGCACCAAGAGAATAGCTCACAACCTCGATACAAAGCAAGACTGGTTGTGAAAGGCTTTGGACAGAAAAAGGGGATTGATTTTGAAGAGATCTTCTCACCGGTTGTGAAGAGGTCATCCATCAGAGTTGTGTTAGCATTGGCTGCTAGTCAAGATTTGGAAATTGAACAACTGGATGTGAAGACTGCATTTCTCCATGGTGACTTGGAGGAAGAGATATATATGGAACAACCTGAGGGTTTCAAAGTTAAAGGTAAAGAAGATCTTGTCTGCAGGTTGAGGAAAAGCTTGTATGGGCTCAAGCAAGCGCCTAGACAATGGTACAGGAAATTTGACTCTTTCATGGAAGCAAATGGGTACAGTAAGACTACTTCTGATCATTGTGTTTTCATCAAGAGAACGGTGTTGATGATTATGTTATTCTTCTACTCTATGTTGATGATATGCTGATTGTTGGGCAAGATATTGCGAAAATTGAGAAGCTCAAAAGGGAGTTGAACAAGTCTTTTGCGATGAAGGATTTGGGTTCAGTGAAGCAGATCTTAGGCATGGAAATCACAAGAGACAGAAAGAACAGAACACTTTGGCTATCACAGGAGAAGTACATTGAGAAGGTACTTGAGAGGTTTGCAATGAAAAATGCAAAACCGGTTTCAGTTCCACTTGCAGGTCATTTCAAGTTAAGTTCTAAACAATGTCCTACAAGTGAGAAAGAGAAAGATGAAATGAAGAATGTACCTTATGCCTCTGCAGTTGGTAGTCTTATGTATGCCATGGTATGTACAAGACCGGACATAGCACACGCAGTTGGTGTTGTTAGTCGGTATCTCTCTAACCCTGGAGAAGAACATTGGTTGGCTGTTAAGTGGATTCTCAGATATCTTCGAGGCTCTTCGAAAGCACGTTTATGTTTCGGAAGTGATACTCCTATTTTGGATGGCTTTACAGATTCTGATATGGCGGGTGATGTTGATTCAAGAAAATCTGTATCAGGTTTTTTGGTTACCTTTGCAGGCGGTGCTGTTTCGTGGCAGTCAAGGTTACAAAAGTGTGTTGCTTTGTCTACTACAGAAGCTGAGTATATTGCAGCTACCGAGGCATGTAAAGAGGTGTTATGGATGAAGAAGTTCCTACAAGAGTTGGGTTAAAAGCAAGAGAAGTTTACTTTGTTTTGCGACAGTCAAAATGCCATTCATCTCTCAAAGAATTCAGCTTTTTATTCGAGATCCAAACACATCGACGTGAGATATCATTGGATACGTGATGTGCTTGAGGCAAAAGAGCTGAACTTGGAGAAGATTCATACAAGTGAGAATGGTGCCGATTTGTTTACGAAATCCTTGCCTAAGGACAAGTTTGAAGATTGTCGGGAGAGAGCGGGTTTATTGGAGCCCGCGAAGTTGCGCTGACGGGGGAGATTTGTTGGGTCAGCTCATTTGGCAGCTGGGCCTAACAAATTAATAAAGCCCATTAGGGCATATTTAATTAAGGAAAAAAAAAACACAGCAGTTTTTTGTGTTGGTTTTTCTCTCTCTCTCTTCCAGCAGTTCTTCCTCCATTGAAGCAGCAATTCCTCCATTGAAGCAGTAGGTTCTTCTTCTGATTTCTTTTATCTCTTCTCCATTTAATGATGAGGATAATGTATGTGAATGACAAGTTAGGATGAGGTCAATTGATAACTTTTGTTAGATTACCTCTAGGCTTGTATTGAACTACATTGTATACCCATTTGATATAGTGGATGATTTTAAGTGGCCGAAGTGTCCCGTGGTTTTTACCTAATTTGGGTTTTCCACGTAAAATCTTGGTGTCCTGCTCTCTGTTTTTGATTGTTTGATGCTCAATTGTTTTGGTTGCCAATTTGATTACACAAAAGGGAAAAAGAATTGTTAGGCCTTGTTGTAGCTTGTTTATTTCTGAATTGCTAAACAGGTGCTATTATTCGATTTCTCCAACAATTATTAAGGTCAGAAGTGATATGGTTAGTCGCACCTGAATTTGGACACCAAGTGGAATCTGCAATAGTAGACGATGCAACTAACATTTTTTTAGGATTTGTAGAAGGATTAAAATGAGGGAAATCGAGAGAACTATGACCAATTTTATGACAAAAAATTACATTACGAACAATTATTGTCTCGATTCTGTCTTTGGTTCTTTCAGCCTCCATGTCAATAAATATAAGCAACATTCATTGAAATGTTTTAGGGCAAAATATTTTCATAATGAAAATTTCTTTTTTTGAATATGAGTCGTTGTTCATGATTTTGAAGGATGATTATTATCTCAGTAAACGATAGATCTTGTCCGGAAGTTAGAGAACATATCATTGACTCAAATTCGTGTCTGAGCCCATTGAATAGTTTTAGTTGCAAATCTTGATAAAAAAAAATATTGTCCAAGATCAATAAGTGCATCGGAAGGTTTCTGATATATTGAATGAAGTTAAGAAGATAGTCACTACATTTGTGTGTGTTTAGGAGTTGACATTGTAACTGAAATAGTCGGCTTTTTGATTGAGAAACATAGATCTTCTTTAGGGTTTCTCAAAGTTCTTACGACGAAGATGATTTTAAGACTTGTTAACGAATCTCGTCGGTCAATGTTAAAAAGAGTCATGCAATAACCCTTTGATTTTGGATAGTCTTTGTTTAAATTTTGGATTATGTATTTGAATTGTATTATTTTGATAATCTATTTCTTAAAGAAATTTATGAGGTGTTTTAAGATTTCATTATACTATACTATATTTAATAGATCATAGCCTATTATGATATAAATATGAGTAATTTGTGATTTCAAGAGATATAATTGTGTTTATCAAGTTATACATTTTCAGTTATTGATAGAAGTAAGAAATATATTATTATTCTATTGTAATTGTTTTCGAAAGTTTATAAGCTCTTATACTGAATTTGATTTTAGAATTGATAAAATAAATTATAACTATTTATTGAATTTTTGGAGAGAAATATTGAACTCATATTATTAATTGAAATGTTTATTATTTATAATAGTAATAAAAAAAATTATGAATTAACTAATATATAAAACATAATTAATAGAAATAAATCAATGATTTCTCGTTAAATACTTTATCAAACGTCATTTCAAACTTTTACCTAAACAATGTTTCTGTTTTAATTGACTTGACCTTGTTTTATTTTTATTTATATAACAATTGACCGTATTACGTGGACCTTGAAAATATATGTATTTTTATATCAACACGACCGAGACTGAGTCCTCCACATTTTCCATTGAACTTATCTTTTTTCCTCAATGAGACCCCATTTTCTTCTTTCATATACTTGTTCAAAGTAAAACCCTCCATCTCATTTACGTCAATATTTAATCCACTCGATTTAGAAGTGTCTATATATTTACAGTTTTAGTCTCAAGTGTTATAGGGGAGGGAATTTGAGAGAGAAAATGGGGGAGAGAATGATGTGTCACTACATCACTGGTCAGAAAAAAGATAAAAGTTGAAGATAGAAGAGAGAGAAATTTTGTTATTTTTTTGGCTAATCAAATTGCGCCACATCATTGCCTCCCTCAAATTCCCCCAATCATTTCTCGTAAATAAACTAATTAAGTAATTATTTCCCTGTTATTCTAGTTCTAATGGTTATTTCACTTAACAAGTTTTGATATGTTTGTTTCTTCTCCAAACCTTGAATCCTAATGAAATCATTGCGCTAACAAGTTAAGAACAAACTCCAACTCTTTCTCTCCAAACGAAGTTACTTCAGCGAAGAAGAATGGGATGGAAGTATTGATGAATCTAATGTGTAGTAGATGAAGGTCTTGTTTAAAATAAAATTATTTTGAGGGTTATATGTAATACCCAGTGACAAATAAATATAAAATAAATCTAAGTCAATTAAAACAATTAGACTGCCTCAACTCAAATATCAAATCATATTACCCCGCACGAGTGATAATATAAAAAATCGTTAAAAAAATATTACGGTAAAAATATGATAGCATTTTAAATTTATTTTTAACCGTTTTAAGTTTTTAAGCGGGTCAACCCACAATCCGATTCAAATATCCATTTATTCTGACATTGCAAAACGATCTATAAAACAATTGATACAGTTTGATTTTTCAACTCATTTAGTTTCACCTCTAGTTTCCACTTCTTCCCTATACTACGAGTGAAAGAAAAAATATAAAGACTACTATTAAAGTAGCTAGACGAGACTTACTATATTCATATGAATTATGTCCTTTATCTCTATAAATATGACGGAATTATTCCATTATTCCTTTGTTACTAACCTCTTATTTTTCGACAAACCACATCCCAATCACACTTTCACATGTCTCTTATCTCTTGGAAAACAAACCACCAATCTTAATCGATATTTAATCTCGTGACCAAACACTTTGTTCAATCAAATACTTTATTCATATTTTTTAACCACTCTAAAATTGTTACGGGCCTATTATACCTCGGAAAACCACATCCCAATTATACTTGGTTAAAAGATGATGAGTCAATAATCGGTTGTTGAGATGTTTGGATAGAAATCTCGAGCTCGATTGGATTGAGTTCATGTGTCCCAATCCAAATTATTTTTTAGTGGACTATTAGACTCAAAATGAACCGTATGATGTCTAGTGACCGCGATCGACCGATATGTTTACTCACAACTTTATTATTACAACGATATGAGAGATTTTTTTCTAAAAAATCGGTAGAGGCTGTCGGTGAACTTATTGATATTCGAGGATTTCTGAGCTCAATAACTTTACATTTTATGTTATTGTTAATCTCGAAATGATTAATTTTATTTTTTTTCAGGTGTCTTTAATGACAAGGTAAACACATGTTTTTATATTATTTTTATCGTTACGTTAAACTACTCTCATTAATATTGTATAATATTGACATTAAAATAAATAAATTAAAAAATACATTCAATTATAACTTAAATTTTAAATCTCAGTAACCCATCATAAAACAAGCTCATGTTGAAATAATAAATGGTTGAGCTCCCATCACCGCCTCGCCTCGCCTCCCCTCTTCTATATTAAAAAAAAGAACTTAGAGATTTATCTAATAAAATTTAAATATGGAATAATAAGAGGAGAGATCTATCATATTAAGAGAGTATAACCATATTAAAAGACGAAAGTTTCCAAGTTCCATCCCTAAAAAAAACTTAAATTGAAATTAGATTAAGACTTAGATTCTTAAAATTTAAAAAGAAAATAAAGGTCAGCCTTTTATTATTTTAAAGAAAGTAAAAAATTCTTGAGATCTGTTAAGATTGCATCTTATGCCACTCTATTTTGTCTCTTACTATCCAATAAATAAAGAGGTCATTCTGTTCCATCTTTAGAGATATAAGTAAACATATAGCTATCCATAACAAATAAATTAAGAATGAGAAAAGAGTTGTGCTTCTTGTTGGGTGTCTTCTTGCTTCTCCACATATGTTTTGCTGGTAGCTATTTTCGATCTTCAAACTCTTTATCATTGTTTTTGTTTTTTTGACATGGTACGATGAATTATAGTTTGAAATTTCTTTGCAGCGAATGATGAGGATGATAATTTTTTCATATGGGTAAAAAACATAAATTTCAAAAGGATGTGTATTACCAAGGACCCATGTCGTCTAGCTTGTGTGTATGATTTTCCATTAGCATTGGGTGGAAAATGTCAATATTTTTCATGCTACTGTAAAGTCATTAACAAAAACAGACCTCCCTCCATTCCCTAGTGATAGAGGAAACTAAATATATAAAAGGGGAGAATACTATCCTTTATGTTGTTGGGATAATAAATTTGAATAAAGTTAACATGAATATGAATAAAATATTTCATTATTTATTTATATATAGTATATATCATTATAAACCTAAGTCATTACATGAATATTCACAAATTATTTCTTTTGTTTTTTTTGGGAAAAAATAACTTAGTGTCATTTCATTCAAAATTTTCCAAACGGGAAAAAACCTACGAATTTAAAAGATCATTCTAGACAAACCTAAAATAATTTTGAAATTTTATCATTCTGAATAAAAACAAAAACATAACTGAACTATTAACAAGTTTGACTAATGAAAAGTATAACAACTGATCTCTTATAAGAATATTAGGTTTGGAAAATTGAACAAAAATTACTAAATTAATGATCCCATCAATTTGTAAGAACAAGTTCTACTTCCTCCATTCCTCAACAATTCATAAAGTTGACAAGCTATTATTAGTAATAATATTATTGCTGCTACACTACAAGGAAATATAAAGGAGAAACATAGAGTCATTTACTGTTTAATTTTTAAATTATGTGATGACCTAGGTCCAGTCGTGATTCCCTCTAAAATCTGGGCTCCAGCCTTTGTGTTCCAGTCCTTGACAAACTTCAAAAATAGTTTGTACACCATTTCACATGAAAGATTCTGAGTCGCAAATTCATTGTATCTCAAAAAGTAGTCATTATGGGATATTTCCTTAAACTCCAGAGTTATTGATAAATAAAATATATATAGCATTCTAAAAAAAACACACACAAACCAAATAATTCACAATATATAGTTTTTGTGTGTGTGTTTATGTTCTTCTAGCATCATCAACAAGACATTTTTGTTTAATGGATATGATTATAGCAAAACATTTGTTACTAAATATAAATTAATAAAATAAAAGTTAACAAAATAAATAAAAGAAATAGTACATTTTTTTTGTTTTATTGAAAAAGGATTTTTTTTTATATATGTTTTATTAAATTTCAATAGAATTCATATATATCACCATTAGGTTTAAGCTGGACTTGAAAAAATAAAAAACATATTTGATGCAAACTCCAATAAAATAAAAAAATAAAAATATTATGTATGGTAAAAGAATCACCGTATATGATTTATAAATTTATCATATTAGATATAGATAACTAATAATAATACTATTGATTTTTAATGATTGAAATATGTTCCCTTAATGTTAATTATTTTTAAATAATAATTATTTATTATAAAATATTATTTGAATCTAAAAAAATAAATAAACTTAAAAAATTCACATAAATTATAAAAACCTTAAATTAATATTATCAAACAAATTCTAAAAATAAATAAAATCTAAATAATTATAATCAAACTATATCCCATCAAAATATTAATTTACATATATGTATAATATCTATTTCTTTCTCACAAACAATAAATTGTTTATATATATGTATATAAAAAATATTTTGGATTGGCTAGGAGTGGGATTAAGCCCCCAACCCTAAGCTCCATTTATCTATGCATGGAGGGATGAATCTTGACAGATGCTAAATTTATGAAATTTTTTACATTATGGTTAGTTGTCGCATAAGGGTTGTCTGTGACTTTTTTTTTTATTGCTAAAGAGTGACTGCGATTTAAAGCCTACTTTGAAACATGATTAACATTTATGATGCCATATTCAATTGTTGGTTGTTGAGATGTTTGGTTAGAAATATCGGGTTTGGTTGAATTGAGTTGATGTGTCCTTATCCCGATTATTTATTTATTGATTGACTATATGATTCAAAAGGAACCTTATGACGCCCAGTTACCACGGTCGACCGATATGTTTACTCACAACGTTATTATTACGACGATATGAAGTTTTTTTTATGAAAAAACGTTAGTGGTGGTCGATAAACTCATTAATATTATGAGTATTTTTCCGAACTCGTTAACTCTAAATTTTATGTTTACGGTATATTTTTAAATTAATGAAGTATATGAAGTTTGAAAAATATCTAAAAGAATGATATAATGCATGCTTAATAATCATATAAATTGACAATATTCATTGATTAAAAGAAAAATTAGTTTAGAAAAAAAATCATTGATATTCTACCCGAGTCTAATATTCCTTACTATTATATACTTATTTGAAAAATAAAATATTAAAAAATTATCTAACCAATTTTTAATAATTTTTATATTTATAATAATTTTAATTATTTAAAAATCAAATTTAGTAAGAATTAATATTTACCAACAAATAAAATAAAAAACATATAATTAATTATTTAAAAATAAATAAATTAATATGATAGATAATTGAACAAATATAAAAATATTTAAAATTAATATATATACTCATTCTCATATGTATTTATGTATATATATATAACAAGACACGTGTCCAGTATAAGAGGCTATCTCAACGCACAGAAAAAAAGAAAAAAATTAAGATAAAAAATAAAAAAAAGTGGATGGGATAGCAGGATTTTTTTATTTCTCTTTATGGAATTATCCATTCTGATAGATAGGAGCTCTTTAACATCCGATGCTATCATCGGCGGTAGTTTTGTAGTTTTATCCGCTGGTGCAAGATACCTAAGCGAATATGGCAGATAGTGAAATATATATATAATTTAAACAAATATGACAATAAAATTGTTGTATATAATATCTTAATTTGTTTTTTATAATAATAAAATATTATGATGGATAATTGAACAAATATTAAAAAATAATTAAAATTAATAAAATAAAAAATAAAAAAAATATGTGCTAATAAAATAATGTTATTACAATGTCTTAATTTGTTTTTTTTATAATAATAAATTATTATGATATATAATTAAACAAATATTGAAAACTATGTAAATGTAATATATGAATATATATAATTAAATAAAAAAACATGTTAATAAAAAATGATTTTTTCGTCTTAACTTGTTTATTATAATAATAAATAGAGGAGTGATATATAGAGAGAATTTGGTGAGGAGATGACTTGGTATCACCTTCATTCTTCATTGGTTGGTTGGAAAATGTAAAAGTGAGAGAAAAGAGATAAATTATTTCATTTTATCAGCATTATCCTAAGTCATTCCCTCACCTAATTATTTCTCTAATAAATAATATCAAATATATTTCTAAATAAATTTAAAACTTAACTTTGTTAAATATATTTTTAATTTAAATATTTTTATTGATTTGTTTTATCGTTTTTATTTTTCATTTTAACAAATATTTTTTTATTTTTTATTTCAATCTTTTTAATTAATAATAAATTAAATATATAGATTGATATTATCCTATTTAAAATTTTCATCAATTCTAAAATATTATTTTATATATAGGATGTTTTATTTTGTTTTTTATAATAATAAATAAATCAAAAAGAATTTCTCGATAAGTTTTAAAATTTAAATTTTAAAATTTAACATATTTAGTTAAATAGATTTTAATATATATAATTTGAATATATATATATATATATATATATATATATATATATATATATATATAAATATATATAAAAGAACATTATAAATTAAAATAAAAAAATATTTATTATATTTTATAAATTTTTGTAATATATATAAATAATTAATAATTTTAATACTAAAAAGAAAAAAAAAAGTATATTATTAAAATCTCTCGCACCCATATAGATAATGCTATGCATTATTAAGCCTCGATGAAAAAACTTTGCAGTTGTCAATGTGCATTCTTAAACATTCGATTACATTTTCACATGATCTTAGACTCTAAGTCACCCTTCGTTAACGAACTCTTATGTTTTCTTACCAATGTTTTCCTTACTCAAACCAACATTCTCAACATTCGATTACACCTTTCGACATGATCTTAGGACCTAAATCAACCTTCGTAGACAGACCTTTAAGTTATTTCATTAATGTTTGCTTTACTCAAGCCGACATTTCCTCCGTGTATGAACCCTTAGGTTTTTATAACCAATATTTGCGTTACTCAAACCGACATTCCCTCCATGGACGAACCCTTAGGTGTTCTCACTAATGTTTGCGTTACTCAAAACGACATTCTCGCTTCAGCTTCATAAAACCAAAGTTAGGCCCTAAATCACTCTTTGTGTAGGAACCCTTAGATTTTCACACAAATGTTTCAATAAAATGGAAGCATGACTAAAACACATATAGTTAATTCAAATTTGAACTCATATATACCACCATCATACTATCCCTTCAAACACATATAATTCATTCAAATTTTTCCTCACATATACCATCATCACAATTTTATTCAAACACGTATAATTCATTCAAACTTTGCCCTCACATAGATCGCCGATATCACAATATCTCTTCAAACATATATAATTCACCTAAATTTGAAACCACATATACAACCATCACACTATCCCCTCAAGCACATATAATTTAATCAAATTTATACCCACATATACCACCATCACACTATTCACTCAAACACATAATTTATTCAAATTTTTACCCACATATACCACTATCATATTATCCCCTCAAACACATATAATTTATTCAAATTTGTACTCACATATACCATCATCACATTATCATCTCAAACACTTATTCATATTTATAACCACATATACCATCACATTATCCCCTCAAACAAATATAATTCTCTCAAATTTACATTTGCAAGAATTCAAACTCAAGTCTCAAATGTGGAAGGTGATCACTTTAACCATTAGACTACTTGTGATTGATGAGTTTTATTTATAATTGTACATATGCATATATATATTTTATACCCTAATAAATATTAAAATTGTGAGTTATTTTTATAAAATTCACAAATAACATTTCACTCTTTATTAATAAGCTACAAATATTTTTTAACTATAAAAAACATTTTCACACGTTTCTTATCTCTCGACAAACTAACCATCAACCACCAATCTCAATCAAACTTCCACACGCCTCTCTTATCTCTCGGGAAACCAACTACCGACCTGAATCGACATATTTTCCCTCGAAAAACTAATCACAAATTCTAATATTACCTGTCTCTTATTCATCGATAAACCAATTACCAATCTCAATCGACATCTCATATCATAACCTTACACTTTCACACTTACATTTATTTAATTCCTCGGGAAACTAAACACCAATCTAAATCTAGCTCTAATCTCATAAATTTACGATTCTTTGTTACCGAAGTTTTTATTCCTTTGCAAACCAATCACCAATCCTAATCTTACTAGCCTCTTATTCCTCGGTAAACCAACTACGGATTCAAATCACACATTCACATGCCTCTTATTCCTCAACAACCCAACCACTAATCTCAATCACACTTTCATACACCTCTCATCCATCGACAAACTAACCACCATTTTCAATCAACCTCTAATCTCGTCACCTCACAATCATGTATAACCGGTCTCTTATCCCTTGTAAAACCACATCTTAATCACACTTTTAAAAGTCTCTTATCCCTTAATAAACTAATCATCAATCTCAAACACACTTTTACATGCCTCTTATTCTTCAGTAAACCAACCATCAATTCCAATCATATATTTACTCGTCTCTTATCCATCGGCAAATCAACCACCAATCTCAACCACATTTTCAAATGCTTTTTATTACTCAAAAAATCAACCACTAATCTCAATCACAGTTTCACACGACTTTTATCCTTCAACAAACTAATCACCAATCTCAATCAACCTCTAATCTTGTGACTTCACGATCCTTTGTTACTAACCTCTTATCTTTCGACAAACCACATCCAAATCATACTTTCATAAGTCTCTTATCTCTTAGAAAATAAACCACCAATCTCAATAGATATTTATTCTCGTGACCTCACACTTTGGTCAATAAAATATTTGATTCATATTTTTTAACCACTCTATTGTTATCGACCTATTTTCCCTCGGAAATCCACATCCCAATCATACTTGGTTAAAGGATTGTACTTATTTTATTAGGTTACAAGTTCAAAACATACATATAACATTTTTAATTTTATTTTTAACCGTTTCAAGTTTATGGGCGGGTCAACCCACGATCCGACCCAAGTATCTATATATTCTCACATATATATCCAAATTAACCACAACTCTCGACCCGACAAACTAAGAAAATTCAAATTAAGTAATATATATACATATATATTAGTTAATTAAAAAGTTGAACTTATATTATTAAGAATGTTCCACGTTTATCAAATTTGGTGTTGAATTTTAAATATAAAGTCTTATTAGCATAGTTGGTTAAAAAGTTATACTTGTTTGTCAAATTACAAATTCAAAACATAAATATAATATTTTTAATTTAATTTTTAACCGTTTCAAGTTTATGGTCTATTAAATGGTTAAGAATGTGTAGGTTTTCCATTGCTTGAGTCAACCCACGATCCGACCATAGTATCCCTTTACTCTCACATAAATATCAAATTAACCATATCTCTCGACCCGAAAAACCAAGAAAATTCAAATTAAGCATTATATATATATATATAATGATTTGTTATTTTAAAGGTACTTAAGCCTATTTGTTCTATAAATAACTTGCTTTATTAAGAGTTTGGGGAGATAAACTATTTAGAAGAACCTCTATAATTTTTTGGAAAACGTCGTTCGGGGAGAAACACTAAGATTAATCGGCGATACAATCAATGGTTAGAGGTAAGTGTTTAATCTAATCACGCATCTGTTATTTGATTTAATATTTATATATTTTTTCTAAAATCATTAATTTTATTTTTAATTTGAAAAGATTTCTAATAGATTCATTCATATCTTTAATCATAAATTCAATTTGAAAGAACATTCATTTTAAAGTGACTAATACAATTTTTAAGTAAGATTTGTGGAATCCATCAAGACTTGGAGATTTAAAACTACACCCAACATTTTCTTCACTTTTGTTTTAAGAAAATGAAACACAATATTCTCCTTTTCACCTAAGTTTTATTCTTATTTTCACTATAAATAGGGTAAATTAAAACTTGTGTTTGTACCTCATTCAAATTATTGCTCAAATAATTTTTCATAAAATAAATCCTGAAAAAGAAATTACATCAATCTACTTTTTATAAAAAGAGATATAATAATGACTTTTTTTTTTAAAAAAAAAATAGATATTATATTCCATCTTAATTATATTTCAAATATTATACGCCTAACAATATATAATTTAGAGGTTGTTCATTTAAGTAACACTATACATATGAAATTAAGTTGAACAATGAATCATCTAACCGTTATACCGATTCAGTCTGAATTGAAAATATTGATTATATATATATAATATCTATGTTAGGTCTTAGGTGGACTTGAGCCCACTCCAAAAAATAAATTTATTTTATAGTAAAAATGTGACATAACCCTATAAATTCCTATTTTTTTTAAATTTAATTCACTATTACTTCTCTAATTTTAAAATAAAGATAAAACTCATATTTATTAACTTGTTTTATCCATAATTTTCCCTTTATTGTTTAAGCCCACCTTAAATGGAAATTTTGACGAGATGTACCTGATAATGAGTCAAATTCAAAAAATGACCCACACACTTGATAATCTTTACAAAATGGCCTTTTGGCCTGTGAAATATCCATATATCCCTCCCTTAAAAACCCCAAATCATCTTTTGTTCGCCATCCCATGATTCTTCAACTTCCAATCTCTCATTCTTTTGGTTCATCTTCTCTCTCCCTAACAACCCTAAATCTCTCGTTCTCCCTAAACCAGCGGTTTCTCTCTAAACCCTCCTTATCATCCCTACGATTCTCGTTCAACATCATCAGAAAGGAAGGTTAGTTACATCCTCCCTAAATCTCTCTTCCCGTGATGGGAACAGTAAAGTTTGTCACGTGAAATGCATTTCTCCTCACGCGAAATGCATTTCTCCTCACACAAAATGTTTTCCCTGTTAGGAGGAGCTTCAAAGCTAATGGTTTTGATAATCCTTTTGTTGGATCAGAGGAAAGATCGAAATGTGATGATGATTTTCATTCTTTATATAAGTTACTTTCTTGTTACCGTTCAAATGGAGAGAGATCGAGAGAGTCAATTACTGTCGGACCTGAGATTTCGAGGCCTGAGGCGAGCACAAAACTTGGTGCCCTCAAAGCTTAATATTCATACATATATTTTTTTATTGATTTAAATATAATAGTATTTGTAACATGAATTCTAGAAATAAAATATCATCAAAACAATATGTCATAAGTAAATACTAAAAAAACAAAGAAGATCCAAATAAAATATAGATACAAATTGTGAATCCATTCCACCAGACAAGTCCTCAACAACAAAAAATAATCAAGTAAATCGAACCAAAATCTCACCGAAATCGGAGGAAGAACTCTAGTGGGCAGTGGCGCAGTGTCGAGAAACAAGGCTGGAACGAGCGAAAAAGGCCCAAGAGCTCGGGGAAGGAGACAACCGAGTTTTCTGCTCCGATTCCGGCAAGCTAGAGGATCGACGACGGGCTTGGGGTTTGGGGGAAGTGTTTTTTTTTTTTTCCAGAATGCTTGTTCTTATTTTTTTTCCTTGATTTTGTTGATAAATGGGAATCGTGCGATTCTTTTCTCCAAGTAAGATAGTGTTTTTTATTTTGTTGGATATAAATTAAGTTAGGGTTTATCATTGATAAGTTATGAATTATTATTTATGGACTTTTTTAAAATAAGACCATTAACATATCATTATAATTTTCTTTTTGAAGATTTTGGTGCCCAAAAACATTTGGGCCTAAGACAATTGTCTCACTTATTACACAGCAGGTCCGGGCTTGGAGAAATAAGTTAGTGAAATTGCTTCCCAAACTTGTAAAAGACATTTCATAAACATGCATGTATCCATCTTTTTAGTTGGTGAATATTGATTATGATGCGTCATTCTTAGGAATTATGCTGAACATGATTTAATGACAAATATAATATATCTCCTTTTATCTTTTGTACTTGTTTAGAATCCAAATTTAATGTTTAATACAACATGGCTACAAAGAGATAAATTGTTGCTCGAGATTGCTTCCTTACAATTGATGGATCGAGGTGGTGATAATATGGGCATGTTGGTGTTTTGTTATTGAAAACTCGAAAATGAATCAAGTAAGAAGAAGATCGAAACCACTACTTCCGCATTTGATTTGCCCCCAAAACAACATTAATCGGAATTTGACCATGAAGGTATGCCAGGACAGTTAGGTTAGAAATAATTGCATTATACTTAGAAACCACATATAGATTCATAAAAGAAACATGTATGTAAAGAATAATTACTAGGCTAAATTAGTTTTAATGAATTGCATGTAGCTCAACTAACTGTTAATTGGTTCATTACATTTGTAATCTCTATAGATTTTCATTATAATTCAGGTCACGGTTGTAGTAAAATGAAAAGATTTTATAATATGTCTTGCAGATGAAAAATTTTGTTTGGTTACTGTCCTTCACGCAAAGTAAGAACTTCTAGCAATAAACAAATACAATAAGATCACAGTCACTTCAAGAGATAAGAAAAACTACAAATAAACAAACAATTCCTTCATTTTAGCAAAGCTATGAATATTAAATTGTAATATCAAGAATAAAAGGTTTATAATGATGTTGAGTAAAAGAATTTATAAAATGATTGGTTCTTGTGTCAACAAAACATTACAAAGAAAAATATTATTTGAACGTCGCAATTAGCTCCACAGTTGGCGACTGCGGTTCTTAAAAGTCTACGATTCTGCTTCCACCTAAAAATAATAGGGATAAAGTTTCGTTGTCTGAAATCCACAAGTCTAGCCACCTCAATCATTAGTTTCCAACATCCGCAAGGACCATCATTTTTATAAGAATCGAGAATGTCACCTAAGAAATACACAATGAGAAAGTTAGATATTTTGATATAGTTTATTGCGATGAATAAATAGAAAGTATAGAAATTACAATAAATAGATAAATAGTCACATAGTTTTCACCACAAAAGGATTATATTTTAGTTGAATAAATGAATGGATGGTGCGAAATTCATTTCGCGCGAGGATAAATGCATTTCACGTGCGTGAGGAGAAATACATTTCGCGTTATCAACTATAGTATATAACATAATGTTCATAATCATATATCATAGAAAGAGAGAAAAAAGCTCTAGAGATTTTTAAAGAAGTACGATCGGCACAGACGACACATCACAGCACGATAGGCACATACGACACGATCATCATAAGTGATACGATATTGTCTTGAGGCACATGTCATCAAATCGACACCGAAATCACCATTTATCAAAGAAGTGCGATCGGCAAGGGTGACACGATTGGCACAAGCGGCACAGCCTGATCTGTACAGATGACACGATATTCTCTTGCATCATAAATGAGCCATTAAGTTTCTCTAGTCTAGGGTTTCTTGTGTATTTGTAAAAATCGCTGGAATTTTTCCTCGATTGCGGTTTATCTGTGATCATTTCTTAGGTTTCCTGCAATTAATCTATTCTTTTTCTTTGTTTCTGCCAGCATGGGGAAGAGAAAGAACAAAAGTAATAAATCTAAAGAAGTTAGGGATTTTGTGTTGGGAGGAATCAAGTAAGCGGTCATCAAATAATTAAAAGAATTACTGAAGAAGTTATCAAAGAACAATAGGATACCAACACAAGTAAGCAATCTGCTCCAACTGCTACTGGGAAAATTCCTGTTGAAAATGATGCAGGAAAACAGGGATAATGAATGAGCTTGGAAGATACACTATAATGAAAGAGAGAATCTGTTTGGGCTCAAGAATTAGATTACAAAGCTCCTTATACATGTCAAAAGGGGAGAAATTGTCATCAATAAGGAGAAAGCACATCAGATTACAATTTAACTCAATATCCACTATCTTCAAGACTGTAATCTGTTGAAAAAAGAAGAATATAAAGAAACTGTTCAATGGTCAGTTGCTATAATGTAGGAGATGATGAAGACTCCCAAATCTAAGTCATATATACTATCAGGAGCAACTCGACATGAAAAACTAATGAAGTCTGGAAGAACAACAATGCAAAAAAGTCATAAGATCATGTCTATAAAGGGAAAATCTACTTGGGAAATACACGGACAAAAGTCGAGGTATTGAATTCTCAATTTAAATTTAAATTGCCTACTGAAGTAGAGGAAAACTGTATAAAGGAATGGGAAAATGTACTTGTGGGAAACTACATAGAAAAAAATAGAGTATCATTCCCAATTACTAAAAATGCACTGTTGAAGCAATGGAAAGGAAAATGGCTGAAGAAGATTTCAACAAATGTCCATGATTTATATTTCCTTAAATTCAAGAAGGGATCTAATTTGGAGGAAATTTTAGAAAATGAGCATACATATATATGATCCAACTATATGAAATTGGAAAAATGATCTGAAGACTTGAACCTATTGAGTAAGCCAAAAGAAACTGCACAAATATGATTCAAGCTTTGGAATATACTTGTACACATGTACAATTCTAAAGCACTTAGTCATTTTGCAGGTTTATTGGGTAGACTATTATACATGGATCTAATTACTGAAGGAGGAGAGCACATATCATTTGCTAGAATTAGCATTGAGGTGCATCCTAGAAGCACGTTGTCAAAAAGTATGACCATAGTAGACAGAAAAGGTAAACCTACTGTCATGTAAATCACTTATGAGTGGAGACCAAACAGATGCTCTTTCTGTAATACCTTCCAACATGCAAGCTCAAAATGTGATTTGGCTAAGGAGAAGATTAGAAAATTCATAGAGGTCAGAAAGTAAAGATGCAGGAAAATGAAACAGAGGTGTCTGTTTTCAAAGAAAAAAATGTGGTTAAAGAACATGAAACAGAAGATAAAGAAAATTCTGTACAAAAAGGAAATAGTACGAAGAAGGAGGTGGAATCACAACCTAATCATGTTGAAGAGATAGTTGAGGATTCTCAATCAAATCAAGTTGAAGTGGTTGCTGATGAAAATAGAGAGGAAGATACCCAGGTTAATCAAGAGGAAGAAGAGAATTCCAAGGTTGATACAGAGAAATTCAAAGTTGCTGAGAATTTCAAAGCTGAAGTTGAAGGAAATAAAGACAATGATCTCGAAATTCAAGTTGAGAACAACAAGGTGAATTTCCCAGAAATCCTAAATAATAATTTTTTCTATCAAATCAAACGAATTCATATAAAGAAAGAAATCAAAATGAAAATAGACAATATTCATCAACCTCTTCAGTTCATCCCATTTTCATTGCAAGAGGAAGGGGAAGGGGAAGAGGAAGGACAAAGGGAAAAGGAAGACAACATGTTGAAACATCAAGTTGGTATGAAAATAAAAATCTTGATTGAAATAATTAGGATTTGAAACAGTTTGTAATATTTGTTTGTAATCTTTGTTTCTTGTATGTTTAATTGTTACTGATCAAGTTCTTTAGGGTTGTTTGATTGTCATCATTTAATTATAGCTAAAATTTGTATAGCTTTAACTATTGACCTCCCACTTTTAGAATTTTAATGAAATTATTTTAATCATTTTAAAAAAAAAAAATATTCATAACAAAGTCCGGTGATCGTCAAATTTCCCTTAAATCTAATTTTTAGATTGATCCCTGCTTATATAAGATTTTAATACAATAATAATATAGTGAGATAAAGAGTCTATATAAATTAAACCTATTGGATTTGTGCTTAAAATATTTTAATTAATGTTACGATGTATGAAAAATTCTTTATTAGATAGATTAACTTAAAATATGTAGGTTGGTAAGTTTTTGTAATTATATTTATAATATTTAACTTGCTGAATAATAACTTAATATATATATATTTTTAAAATAGAAAAAAGATATATACAAATAAAAAAAGAAAAAAAAAGTTAGAATGCTATATTTGTTAGTAATTCTATTATTTTTAATTAGTTGAATGATTTCAATTTATTAGTTCTCCAGAATCTTTGAGCTATATTCTAGAAAACTCAAATTGATTTCATTTAATTTTAACATTAAATTATATGTTAGGTTTATTGTTAATGAATATTTTTTATTCATATGTTAGTGAATACTTTTGACTTATTATTCATTGTTACTCCCTAAATGGTTAATCGCATTGTGTTTCGTTTTTTTATATATTATTTTTGGAATTATGTTTAAACGACTCTCTTTATATTATATATATATATATTAAATAAATTACAATATAATAATTCAACCAATTAAAAAATCAAATAATTTTTTTCTCTATATATATAAATCTCAAATAAAAAACAATTCTACAATCTATTAAAAATAGATGGTTGTGTCATGGCTGTGGGATTGTCATGCTAGCTCTCCTTTATTAAAAAAAAACAAAAAAATGGTTCAGCTTCCATCTCTGCCTCTTACCTGTTGAAAAAATAAATGAACTTTTAATCAAGCTAAGTTAAGGAATTTGTCTTCAAAATTCAAATTTTGAATAGAAATTGATGAGAGATCAATATATTAAGAGAGTTCAACCATATTTAGAGACTAAAGTCTCCAAGTTCAATTTTCTTAAAAAAACAACATAAGTTGAAATTAGATTATGACTTTACCTTCCTAAAATTTAAAAAAAAAAAGAGTAAGAACTTCTTGAGATCTCTTAAGATTACCTAACAAAGACAAACTACAAGTCTCTAAATAATAATAATCTTGATATAAAATGCATTTTTCCTCCCCATTAATAACTATACACCTATTACTATAAATTAAAGAGGTCATTGTTCTCCATCTTTCACGATAAGAAGTAAGCAAACAATTAATTATAACTAGCATAATTAACTAACAAATTATGAATGGAAAAAAGTTGTCCTTGTTGGTCTTCTTATTTCTTCTCCTATGTTTTTCCTCTAGCCAAATCTCTTTATCATTGTTTATTTGTATGTTAAGATAAATTATAGTTTGAAATTTTTCGGCAGGAACAGGAGAGGACTCATAGTCAATAATTGACCATGTTGATGAGTTAAAATGGGTAAAAAATAGATGTTTCCAAAGGAAGAGATGCTTTACCCTCTGTCTCTACAAATGCATTACAACTTTTAGGAATGATGGAGCATTGGATGGAAAATGTCTACATCTTTCATGTTACTGCAAAATTCTGAATTAGAACAAGTTCCAGCTCCTCAAAAGTTCATCAATTTGATATAAGTTTTTATAGCTAGCTAGTACTCAACTATAAAGTACATGAATTTATATTTTCAAATCATAGTTTTAATCTTCACTCGGACCTTTTACAAAAATATAAATTAAAATATAAAAGTATACACAATAAGGCAGAACACATATTGTTTAATTTTCCAATTATGTTGCCCTAAAATCTGGGCTACAGTTTTTTATGGGATTTTATTACACATAAGAAAAATATAGTTTTTTGTACTTTGACTGGTATTATAGACCATGTAAAAATCTATACAAATAAAACTCAGAAAAATATCTTGAATTTATGGGAAAGTCATTTATAGTCTAGAGAAACTTCTAACACCCAAACATGAGGATATGGGTAGATGATCCTCTCCTTGAAAGCTTTATACCCTGAAAACATTTGTCCTTTTCAGCTAAGAACATAATCATTGAGAAGACTTTCATGAAGTAATGAAAATAAAGATTATAACTTATAAGTGTAAGTTTTTGCATTGAACCCAAACTTTATAAGGATTTCACCAATGATCTTTCATTCATATATATCTTTAATCATAAATTCACTTTAAAAGAACATTCACCATATTTTAGTGAGTAATAATTTTTTTAAGAAAGATTTGTGGAATCCCATTCCAATCAACTTGGAGATTTAAAACACACAACAGTTTCTTCTCTTTTGTTTTGAGAAAATGAAACACAACATTCTCTATTTCACCACAAGGTTTAATTCTTATTTTCACTATTAATAGGGTAAATTAAAACGTGTGTTTGTACCTCATTTGAATTATTCCTCAAATAAGTTTTATTAAATAGATTCTGAAAAAGAAATTACATCAATCTACTTTTTTGGGGGGGAAAACGACTTATCGTCATTTCATTAAAAATTTCTAAAAGTGAAAAAAAACCCACGAGTTTAAGAGATCATTCTAAAACTGACCTAGAATGATTTTGAAGTCGTATCATTCTGAATAAAAACAAAAACGTAAATGAACTATCTGATTACAATATTTTTGTTTCTAATGATTTCAGTAAAAAGATAAATTCCAATTTCTGTTGATATTCAAATTCTGCTCCGTACTTGAAACTTTTCTCCACGTTCTCGCAAGTGCGCCACAATCCGAGACTATGTCTCTCCATAATTCTTCAACACTTCTGCGGGTTCTGCCATAGACTCTCGCATTACATTCCTGTAAATGTTGTAGGCTACTGCGTCCAAAGCCGCACTTGAATACGTTTGTTGCGAATCTGTTCCCTTTGGCTTTGAGTAGTGCCGCTTCTTTGATTTCCTTCCATTCATTCGGGAAATCTGCCTTATATCTCTCAACAGTTGATTTATTCTTTTGTTATTAAACTGTTGGACTCTAACAGTTTAATTCTCTCTTGATGTTCTACATACTCTGCCTTATATCTCTCAACTTCTTCTTTTTTAGTGTAATATCTTTCTCATAATTTATAATTTATAAAGTAGTAACGGTTTCTTTAAGTGTATTTAACTCCAAAGAAATTTGTGTGCTAGATTGTCCATTTTCGAATACCTATTTTCGGCCGATATAGCCTATTCCAAACACACGCCCGTTCTTGGAACGCCATGTTGCCTCCATTCACAACTCCGTTTCAGATTTCTGTTTATTTGGATCCAAAGTTTCTTGAGTTTGATGGAGTTGAGTAAAATATTGTTGCATAAGAAAATATTGTTAGTTGTGTATAGAAAATAAAGCTCAACATTTTAATGAACATAAAAACATTAATATTACCACAACTTCTGTTGTCCTGTTTCCACTCCATGTATCATCCCTCTTTTTATGTGTTTTCTCAAATGTTTCAAAAGGGAAGAGTGTCTTTCAAGTTCCTTTGTCTATTATAAATTATAAATTTAGGTGTTAGTAATATTAAATTCAATTAATTAAATATAACTCAAATAAATAAATTACTTCATTACTAATCTTCTTTGATGTTCTATAGCCGAGATTGAACCCCCACAATATGTAGCACCGCTATTTTCTTTTTATTTATGTCGATTTCTTTGGCCTTTGTGCACTTCTGATAATACTTTGGGTCATTAAATTTGGTTTTTATTTCGTTCCAATCTTCAAGGGTAACGTGTGAAGGTTTTTTCATAGAGGATTTTTCCTTAGTAATAAAGTTTCTTATCTTGACACTACCCCTTTTCTTGAAAAATTTATTCACATCTGCCTTCTTAATGGGATCCCACTCAAATGTCCCTTAAAACTAGTTATATAAATTTGTTAAAGACATAGAACAATGAATTGACAATGAAAATCAATTAGAGTAATACAACAAAACATACCGTGAATTATTCCCACCAAACGTTCTTAATGTTTAAGGAACTTGATTCCAATTTAAGTATGGCCCTTCCAATAACCCGTGATTATCCTATGTATGTCTTTCAAAATATCTAGATAGAACCTTTAAAAACATACAGGGATTAAAAATGAAGTCATTTTATATAACTAAAGTACAATATACACATAACTTAAATGAATAAACTTACTTCTCTCCAATAATTTTTATGTAGGTCTTTGATGATTTGGAAAGATCGTCTAGGTCTACATCCTCCCTTGAATCTTCTTCATCCTCATCTTCCATTTTAATATTTGAGGATGGTTGAGTTCGATTTGTATTGTCGAGGAGGAGGGCACGATTGACCACAACATTTGTTGTGTCATGTTGAGTTTCTAAACCTTCAGAAGGAATTAGTTGAAGATTTTTCTGAACTGTAGTTGAAGGCAGTTTGTTTGGAATAGATTTCTTATTTTGGTTGGATTTTTGGTTTTTGGGTTTAGGAGTTGAAGTGAGTAGTGCTTTTAATGGGGTTACTGGTCATTTGGAGGTACAAGTTTTTTAGGGGGTATGAGTTGTTTGGGGGGTACTACTTGTTTAGGGGGTACGACTTTCTTTTTAGGAGATGGGTTTTTGGCTGCAGTTGGTGGTGGTTGTTTTGGGGTTGTTCGTCTTGAAGAGGGTTATATTTCTTTAGGGGATGTTACTATTTGGCACGTTTAGAAGATGAAGCTTTCGTCTTTGGAACCACTTTATCCTTTTTTGTTCTTCTATCGCCAATTTCATATTCACGTACATCCTACAACCATTAATAAACTTTGTAAAGACATAAATAACATTATTAACCAAACTATAACTCTATCAACCAAATCATACCTCATTAGATTTTGTATATTCAGATTCACTTAGATCTTGGTTTCTTTGAGATTATCTACTCATATTGTAAAGTACTATGTTCAACCAATATGAAATACAAAACCAATTAGAACTCAAATATTAGATCTCAAAGTTGAATAAACTGAAGTTTTAAAAGTTAAATAAGATATTCAAACAACCCCTAAACTATAACATATTTCTATACTAATTAACATGTCATCACAAACAAATCACATAAGAGCATCATATTAGCTATAAGCATCATATTAGACTTTAACTATCAACACAAAAAATCATCTAAGAGCATAATATTAGCTATAAGCATAATAGATCTTATAAAGAAATTACCAATCTTCAGCATATTACATTAAATACTAGGCAAGAGAATTCTGTTTCTATCTCACAACAGTTAATAAGCAACAACTTTGTTTCCCAACAACTTAGAATCCACTAAGGATATAATATTTATTTGAAATTGTATTGCCAGAAAAATGATCTCAACTATTACAATTAAGATTGCCTTATGACATGTTTGAAGATAATGTAGACAAAATTCAAAGAAGACAACATTAATATATATGGATCAAAATACGGTAGGTAGAGTTCAAAGAAGACAACATTAATATATATGGATCAAAATACAAACACAAGTCAAGGCCAAAAGAAATGACAACAACGACTAAGAAGACAAAAGAAGCCACCACTAAACGCTAATGAGCTTTAAGTTTCTCATATAAATCCACAATGCAGCCTTCAAATGGAGGTCACAAATAATTGGCATAAATATATAACTCATAATAAATCTACAAAATAACTTTCAAGGCAAACAGAGAAATTGAAATTAAACTCATTTTGAAATGCATGCTCAATATAAGCCTCCTAAGATACCTCAATATACAGCAACACAATCCTTTTAATGTTTAAGAGATTTTTCAACTAACATTTATTTCAGAAAAAGGAATTGTCTGCTAATGAAAAGAGGATGCAATTTTGATTATTTTTTACGGATTTTGAATCTAATATCTTAGTTAACCTGGT
Source organism: Impatiens glandulifera (assembly GCF_907164915.1). Taxonomy (NCBI): domain Eukaryota; kingdom Viridiplantae; phylum Streptophyta; class Magnoliopsida; order Ericales; family Balsaminaceae; genus Impatiens; species Impatiens glandulifera. The sequence goes on from NC_061866.1 coordinate 35,409,156, forward strand.
TTATTAATCTATCATTCCAAAGGATCATATTTTTCAAAGAAGACGGCATTGATACGTAAGTCCATTACCATTAATCAATATAGTAAGTAGAGTTCCATCATCATTTTGGGTTCAATTGAAGATCAAAATATAAAGAACTTACATTGTGGTTTACAATTATTCGACTTCAAGATAAAATAGTTATTACTCCCGAAGCTTCTCCGTTGATCTATTGATTAAGAAGGGTTAAGAAGAGCATCCAACAATTAGGGAAAACTATAACAGCAAACGAAATCAAATAGACAATAATGAAAAGAACAGTTATCGTGAAGAAGAAGACACTCGTTGTTTTCTACAAAAGTGAATATGTGGGCATCGGGGTTTAGTTAGGGGAGGCAGCGGGGTATTAAAGAATTGGGTATTAGAGAATCGATTTAGAGAAGCTTTAGGGTTCGGAGGGATTTGGCTAGGATGTGGGCGGCGGAGTTTGGCTAGGGGAGGCAGCGGGGTTTGGCTAGGATGTGGGCAACGAGATACTAAAGAATCGACAATGTGGCAGCGATGGGAGGTGGCGGTGTTTGGCTAGGTTTTGGGGAGGCTAGGGTTTAGGAATGAGAGAGGAGCGGGTTTGGATAGAGAGAAGGAAATGGGAGAAATGATAGAATCGCCTAAGTGTTAAGGCATTTGGGAGGGAGTTTTGGTGCAAATAAAATATTTACACGATATATTAAAAAATTTCGACTGAAGGTAAATGCATTAATTTTGCATTAAACAATACATATCGCAAATTAATTTTGAACTAAAGAGTTCTGCAACTACGTATGCATTAAACTTGAATATAGCGTTGAACTGCAATATTTACAGCAATAATATATATTGAAGGTCAATACCATTTTTAATGACATATTTGGTAATTATTTTTCAACTCTCGGGTAACAAATGCATATTTAGATAGCAACTATCAATTCATTAATCTTCATTTAGCGATGAACTACAATAGTTACAGCAATAATATATATTGAAGGCCAGTGCTGTTTTTAATGCAGATCCAATTGCATATTTGGTAATTATTTTTCAACTCTCGGGTAACAAATGCATATTTAGATAGCAACTAGCAATGCATTAATCAACATTTAACGCTGAACTGCAATAGTTACAACAATAATATATATTGAAGGCGGCCCTATTTTTCAAACCCTAGGTGAAGTGCGAACTGTGCGATCAGCGTGCCGTGTGTGCCGCGATATGCCGTCGCGGTCGTAATCGTCATTGAAGAAACCCTCGATCGCAGTCGCAAAGAAATCACACACAATTCGTTGTCGTGCGAACTGTGTCATCTGTGCGATTTGTGCGATCCGTGTTCCGTGTACGTCGTGATTTCATCTCTCGGTCGGAAGGGTCGTCTTTTCGCAGAAATCTACTAAATCTACTCATCGATCTCTCGGTCAAGACTAGAGTACATCAGGAAATCAATTTCAAACCTATGTGTACTGTAAAGTTGTTAAAAGCTTCGCTGACACGAATCCGTCCGTGTCGGCCACTTTAAATATGACTTTTGCAAACATTGTAGCTTCAGCAGTACGGGAAATTCCCTCTTTGTCAACAATTGGTACAAGCCCGGACAACTCTCTTAATCGGGCAATGGGTGAATCCAGCACATGCTCCCCTGATCCTAAGATAGAAAATTGGAATGCAACTAACCTCCACATAGGCTCAGGAGAGAATCACACGAATATCCTCTTTGAAAATCATGGGTCTCCAAAGCCAGGAGGAAATGGTGGAAATCTGACTGACGTGAGCAAGAGCAATAATAAAGATTTTGCAGTCAACACACCAGGTATGTTTTTTACCAATCCCAATAACACTCATGAGATGAATGAAAATGATAATAGAACTATTAGTGGAATACATGTTGATAGCCTAGATTGTGATAGTCTAGGACATGCTCTAGGAAAAGATAGAGTAGTTCTGGAAAATAGTCTAGGAAATAAAAATGCACAGGTCATTAACTCGGATTCTAATAAGAATCAAATTCAACTTGAGACTATTGATATACCTGACTCAGACGAAGAAGTAGAGAAAATATTTCAGAAAGAATTAAAAAAAAAAGAATTAATGAAGAAAATCTGGGTGAAACAGGAAAAATGCAAAGAATGGCAACGAAAGTATTGGATAAAGAAACAGACCCGAGGAAATGGAGGGTTGGTTTTAATGAAAGGGCCAATCTGAAAGGACTTAGAAATCAGATAACGAAATTTTTGATACTGGGAAAGAAAGGCCAATTCGTTTTAAGCAAAGAGAAAAGCCAACAGTACACAGAGAAGCTCAACCTACATTACCTACAAGACTGGAATCTCCTAAAAAAAGAGGAGTACGATACTATTGTGAGCTGGTCTGTTGAAACTTTGAGAGAGCTCTCTAAATGCCCCAAAACCAGAGTCTACTTCATCAAGAACAATTCTAATTGGAATGTAGACCAGGTCTGGAAGAAAGATGAAGAACAAAGAAAAACTCAAGGGAAAGATCAGAAAACTAGGCAAAACCAGAGTAACGAGCAGAATGAACAACAGAAACAGAATGTAGGGCAGAAGAACATAGAGGAAACAAAAGCTGACAATTCAGTTCAAGAGAGGGGAAAAATTTTTCTTGGAACATTTAAGCCAAAAGTTGAAATTATCGGTTCCCCGTTTGAATTCAAACTACCCCAAGAAGTTGAGGAAAATTGCGTAAATTCATGGAAGAATGTCATAGTGGGCAACTTCATTAGAAGAAACAATGTGCCATTTCTAGTAACCAAAAAAACTCTAATGGAACAATTGGGGGAAAATGGTCCAGAAAAGGTAACATCAAACATTCATGACTTGTACTTTCTCAAATTCAAAGAAGGATTAGATCTCGAAAGTATTCTGATCAATGGGAACACATTTGTTGGAAAAAACTACATGAAACTCGAAAAATGGACAGAAGGTATGAACCTCTTCAGCAAGCCCAAAGAAACTGCGCAAATCTGGTTCCAATTGCGCAACATCCCTCCCCACATGTATAACCCTGAAGCATTAAGTCACTTTGCGAGCCTATTGGGGAGTCCACTCTACATGGACCCAACTACAGAAAAAGGTGAGCATAAGACTTAGGCTAGGATGTGCATTGAGATACACCCGAGATCAAATCTTCCATACCAGATGACGGTAACAGACAGAAAATGTGAACCCACAATTATGAGTGGAGACCGAATAGATGCTTTGACTGTAATACATTCGAACATGTCTGTTACAAGTGCCCGAAAATAATTGAAGAAGAAAGGAAGAAGAAGATCGAGAAAGAGACAAAGACAGAGACAGAAAAGAAACAGAAAGAAGAACAAGAAATGTTGGAAAAGGAAAAGGTTGAGAATGAAAGACAGAAAATGGTTACTAAAGAATCAGTATTGAGTAAACAGAAGGATCAAGATAAGGAAGGAAATTCAGAACATGGTTTTGAAGAACAGGGGAAGGAAGACAGAGTGGTAAGAGATTCAGAATCAAAGGCTGAGAATGAAGAGGTAACAAAGAAACTTGAATTGGAAGCAAGAATTAATACCGAAGAGGTTGTGGAAAGGGAAAGTGTGGGAGAAAGCAAGAAAGGGGAAGTGGGTGAAGGAAATGGGAAAGATAAAGAAGAGGCAGCTGAATCGATTGAAACTGTACAATCTCCAATTCAAAAAAAAGTTGACTAGAGAAACACAAAAATCCCAAAACAAGAAGGTAAGAAAATTAAGGAAAATACAATTCCTTATAGCCATGCTATATGGGAAAAACAGAAATGAAGAAAAAGTAAAGGAAGGGGAAGTAAAGCTGGAACATCTTCTTTTCATTAATGAACTTAATGACATTGAATATTAGAGGGTTAAATGACCCCATAAAAAGAAGAGAAGTTAGAAGAATAGCAGAGAAGAATGAAATCATAGTATTTGGAATTATTGAAACAAAAGTCAGACAAAGTCAAATAGAGAATGTTGCCCAAGGTTGCTTCAAAGAAGAATGAGAATTTATTCATAACTCTGATGGGATTAAAAGTAGAATCTGGGTAGGATGGGATAAAAGAAGGGTTGAAAGCAAGCAAGTTATTTTGACAGAGGTTATCAATCTGATGACAAGGGTAAAAATATTTTTTGCGGTAGTTTATGCAAGCAACTCTGGGACAGAGAGGAAGACACTTTGGAATGATTTAAGAAGAAGCATTATGGACGACGAACCATGGGTTATTATGGGAGATTTTAACGTTACAAGATTCAGGAATGAAAGAGAGCCTCAGACAGACATAACACAAGACATGCAGGATTTCAATGATTGCATTCGAGACATAAACTGCATTGAACCGTCTTTCTCAGGTAATCTATTTTCATGGTCAACTACAAGAGGGGCGGACAACATGAGAAAGAGCAGAATTGATAGAGGCCTAGTGAATGAAAAATGAGTGGAATTTTACCCAAGAAGCCAAATACAGGTTTTGCAACCAGGTATCTCTGATCACTGCCCTTTGAAATTCTTTTGGGAAAAGGAGAAAAAACAGAAAAGACCCTTTAAGTTCTTCAACTTCTGGATGAAAGATGAAGAATTTAATAAAATCCTTAATGAAATTTGGAACATCAGAATTAATGGAACAAAGATGTTTAGAGTTTGTGAGAAACTAAGATTACTGAAAGTAAGCTGAATAAACTAGACCGGAAAAAATATAGTGGGATTTCTAAAAGAGTAGAGGAAGCCAGAACGAAACTAGAGGAAATACAAAGCAAGGCATTAAGAGCCCCAAATCTACCTTATAACAGGGAAGATGAAAAAGAGGCTCTTACGCGATTCAGAGACCTCTGTTTAAAAGAGGAAAGTTTTGCTAAGCAAAAATCTAGAGAAAATTGGCTTTCATTAGGAGACAAGAATTCTTCTTTCTTCTATAAAAAATGTTCATCAAGGAATTTCAGAAATCAGGTCCTAAGGCTCACAAACTCAAATGGAGATGTTTTACAGGGACAAAAAGCAGTTCGTGAGGAAGCAATAAGTTTCTACAAAGAGCTGATTGGAACAGAAACTAGCACAATAATAGAGGACAACCGAAGATTACTTCAACAGATTGTGCAAAGAAAAATCAGTGAAGAAAGTGGTAACAAATTGATTACAAGAGTCAGTATGGAAGAAGTTAGAAAAGCTGTGTTTTCGATGAAAGGGATAAAATCCCAGTGCTAGATGGTTTCAACGCGAACTTCTTCAAAGAAAACTGGGAAATAGTGGGTAAAGATGTAAGCGAAGGGGTTTTGGAATTCTTCCAAAATAGGAAAATGTTGAAGAAATGGAACGTTACAGTGTTGAATTTGATTCCTAAGAATTCAATTCCGGAAAAAATCCAGGACTTTCGTCCTATTTCATGTTGCACTGTTATTTATAAAATTATTTCAAAAATTATTTCAAAAATTATTTCAAAAATTATTTCGCAACGTTTGAAAACAGTTATTGATAAACTTGTAGGATTAGGGCAATCAACATTTATTCTCAAACGCTCTATTTCCCATAACATCCTACTCATGCAGAGCTTATTGAATGGATATGGAAAGAAAAACATATCGCCACGTGTGGCTTTCAAAATTGACATTAAAAAAGCTTTTGACTCGATCAGATGGGGATCAATCCACGAATTCCTCATTGCTGCAGGTTTTCCAATTATTTTCATTGATTGGATTATGCAATGTATTTTCACTCCTCACTTTGTTGTGAGCGTGAATGGTATTCATGGAGGCTTTTTCAAGGGTGAAAGGGGAGTAAGGCAAGGAGACTCTATATCTCCTTACCTATTCGTCTTAATAATGAAAATTCTTGACTGCATTTTAAAAATGCTTCTAAGAAGTCATCATTTCAAATTTCACCCGTACGGCAAAGAAGAAGCAATAACCCATATATGTTTTGCAGATGATCTATTTTTTTTGGCTTATGCGGATGTTGAATCTGTTAGTATAATCAAAGAAGCTCTAACAATCTTTTCGAGTATTACAGGTTTATACATCAATGAGGACAAAAGTCAGGCTTTCTATGGAGGGGTTAATGAAGAAAGGAAAGAAAACATTTTCAATATTATGGGAATCAAGGAAGGTGAACTACCAGTGAAATACCTTCGAGTACCCCTGTCATCAAAACAACTCTGATACAATCACTTTAGACAACTAGTAGAAAAGGTTAGAAATTCTGTTTTGGGTTGGGCTACGAAAAAACTGTCTTATGCAAGTAGAATCGAGCTCGTTAAAAAAGTCATTTTTGGAATTATTGGCTACTGGGCACAACAGATAGTCATACCAAAGAAAGTAATGGCTGAACTCGATAGAATCATGAGAGACTACATATGGGGACACAAGGCAGAGGAGGAAAAAAAGTCAAATGGGAGGATGTTTGCACTCCCATAGAAGAAGGAGGACTAGGAATAAAAGGTTGTGTTGAATGGAATAAAGCCCTCACCATCAACAGCTTATGGGAGTTGGAGCAAAAATCGGACTCCCTATGGGTCAAATGGGTGCATACAAGATTTATGAAAGAAGAGTAGAGTATCTGGACACTAAGCATCAACGAAAGAATGGCATGGTCATTGAAGAAAATCCTAAAAACAAGAAAATATGCCTTTAAAATGGTGAAAACCACAATTGGAAATGGAAGAGGGGTACTATTCTGGCATGATCCTTGGCTGGATAATATTCCCATTATATTCAAAGAAGAAATGCAAGGAAACGGAGTTAGAAGAGAATACATCAAGTACTCATTTAGAGACGTATATGAAGGTAGATGTGATTCACTTGTGAGGCGTATTCCAGAAGGTGATAGAATCCTAAACCTAATGACGAAGAAGCAACTCAATGAAAATAATGATGAAATAAGCTGGAAAACAGAAAGCAATGTGAAGTTTATTACAGGAAAGGCATGGGAAATGGTTAGAACAAGAGGACAGGAGGTAGATTGGCATAATGTGCTATGGTCTCCAAAGATTATTCCTCGTCACCAATTTATTCTCTGGCTAGTATACAGGAAAAGGTTGACAAAAAAAGACAAAATTCGAAAATATATAAACATTTATGATATCAACTTTGTCTTATGTTCGGGAGTTGAGGAAAGCATAAACCATTTATTTGGGGAATGCTCTTTTGTAATACAAATCTGGAGGATGTATGCTGCAAACATGAACATCATCAACTTTCCAAGAATATGGGAAGAAATCCAAGAGTGGATGAAGAATAAAGCAAAAGGAAGATCCTTCTATGTAAGTATGTTGAAATGCTACTTTGGAGCAGTAATCTACAATATCTGGAAAGAAAGAAATTCAAGAACTCACAGTGGAAGAAGTAGAACCGCTGAAAATATTTGGAGAGATATAACTTCATATGGAAATGCACTCATTCAATCCTGGAGAGGAATCGAAAGGAATGAAGAGAATAGAAAGCTCTGCCATATATGAGATATTTCGTTTGAGAATGTCACAAGTAGAATAAAAGTAAAAACGCTGTAGGCGCTAATTGATTATTGTTATTGTCTGTAATTCAATTATTGTTTCATTGTCAAATCTAGAAATTGTCTAGATCTGATCTTAAACTTTTGTATTTTTTTCTCTCTTTTGGGTTTTTTTAATGAAATGGCACTAAGCTGTTTTCCCAAAAAAAATATATATTGAAGGCCAATGTCGTTTTTAATGCAGATCTAATGGCATATTTTGTAATTATTTTTCAACTCTCGGGTAACAAATGCATATTTAGATAGAAATTATTAATGCATTAATCTTCATTTAGCGCTGAACTGCATATTGGAGGCCAATGCCGTTTTTAATGCAGATCTAATGTAATTTTTAGTAATTAATCTTCTTATTCGCGAGCAACAAAACCTGCGATGTTCAAATACTTGTTTTCATTCCATATAATTAGAATATTGCAGAATTTAAAAAAACATATTAAGCAAAATCATTTGCAATTAAGTCAGCAGTAACATTTCGAACTACAAAATTAAAATATATCATTTCTTGATTGTTCTTCTCCTTTTAAATCTTCATTACCTCCATTTATACTATTATTCGAATCGGTTTGTAGATAATCACTTTCCTCCGAAGCAATTCCAATCAATTTATTTTCATCAAATCCATCTAACTCACCATGAATAACATTGGGATCGCTCAAATCATTCACGTCATATAAGGGAATATGAAGGGGAATATACAATTCTATGGTAGGATACTCTTGTTGAATCACCAATTCATTTGTCCATATTTCCTCTATCTTTCTTCTTGATTTTGTTTCGCAAATGGCTATCCATCCAGAATCATGATCATTCTTTGTGGTTGGATAGTTTGAATAGTAAACTTGTATAGCTTGTGGAACAAGAACAAATGGGTCGTACTTAGTATATCTATGTCTCATGTTCACGTCAATCAATCTATATGTTTTATTAACACTAGTACCTATAATAGGATCAAACCACAAATATTTAAATAGAACCACATGTAAACATGGACCTGGGTATTCTAATTCAATACTCTCCTCCAAAAGTGCATAGTAATTAGAATCATTTGCATGAACGCAAATACCACTATTCATGGTTAATTTATTAGATCCAAAATCACCAGCTCTTCACATATATCAATTAATGAAGTACGTTGAATATCTAGTTGTTAGAGTCTTTGGACCAAATGATATGAAATACGTTAATTCTTTGTCAAGTTGATCCATTCTTTGTTCTTGTAAAACCTTCAAAGTGAATTATTATAATGTTTAGATCGGAAACATGATGAGAATTGATAATTTGTTTCATTAGGATCTATTTCAACATTCATACCACAAAATGTCCTTAAATAATGAAATAATATAAGTTATCAAATTCAAAATAAAGAATTATGATATTATCATTCAATACCTATAATATGGATCCACCTCCGAACAATTTAGTAGGACATATGTGTGAGCAACTAATGTTTCTTTGTTGTTCATGAATCTCTTTGAACCACCACTTCTACGTCCTAGGTAATTAAAAGTCAAAATTGGTTGTTGATTTTTGTTCAATGACACTTCCGTGTTCCTTTGAGATTGTCTTTGTTTGCAATTTACATTTGATTCAAAATAATACGAATCAAATGTTGATATTTCTTCAAGAATATAGGCATTGCATATGGATGCTTCAATTCTAGCCTTGTTTTTCACCTTATTCTTCACTTTTTAGAAACCTAAATTGAAAAGAGTACAAATTATGAAGTATCTTTAATTATTTTGTACTGAGATAATAAAAAATATGTATGTACATACCTCTTGAAGGGATACATCCATATGTATTGTACTAGACCTCCTATTTTTTCTTCATATGGTAAATGTATCAAAAGATGTTCCATTGAATAAAAAAAACATGGTGAAAATCTCTTCTCTAGGTTGCATATAATTACAGGAATTTGAGCTTGTAAGTTATCCACTTTGTCTTGTCTCAAAGTTGAACAATTAAGGTCATGCATGAAATTACTTAAATCACTCAAGGTTCCCCAGACGAATTTAGGTAATATTTTCCGGAATGTAATTGGAAATAACCTTTCTAAAAAAACATGACAATTATGACTTTTGAATCCGATCATCCAAGATTCGGTTGTGTCAATGCATCTTGACAAATTTGAAACATAACCATCTGGGAATTTCAACATCTTCAACCATTTATAAATTATGGTATTTTCTTCCCTCATCAAGTTATAAGAAGTCTTCTTAGGCTTACGATATATTGTATTAGGATCAACATGTAGCTCTAGACGATTGCAAACAAGAAACATATTCTTACTCGCGTTAAGGTTGTCCTTCGTCTTAGCCTTCACATTCATAATAGTATTTATAATGTTTTCAAACACATTCTTTTCAATATGCATAAAATTCAAGTTATGTCGAATTAGAAGTTTTGACCAATATAGAAGCTCCAAGAAGATAATTCTCTTAGTCCACTTGTGATGATCGCTAAATCCATGAGGATACTCGTTGAGAGATTCACTTGCAAGGTTGTAATGTGAAATTTTAGACCATATTTCATTGTTATCTTTTATATGGGGATGAAGAGTTGTTTCCACCCGGTCTTTTGTAAAATGTTGTGTTTTTTTTCTGTAAGAATGCTCCGGCGGCAACAATTGTATATGACAATCAAAATAACAAGCCTTTCGGCCATATTTTAATCGAAAGGATTTAGATTTTTTCATACATATTAGACAACCATCAAGTCCATGAGTACTCCAACCCGACAACATTCTATAAGCAGGAAAATCACTAATAGTCCACAACAACATTGCCTTCATGTTAAATGTTTCATCCTGGGAAGCATTATAGGTAGGAACACCAACATTCCACAATATTTGTAACTCTTCTATCAATGGTTGAAGAAAAATATCAATATTTCTTTGTGGACTTTTTTGTCCAGGAAGAATTAGTTAAATAAATATATACGGTGATTTCATGCACATACTCGGTGGTAGACTATAGGGTGTTAGAATTACTGGCCATCATGAATATGATTTTCCAAACTGTCCGAAAGGAGAAAATCCTTCTAAACAAAGGCCAAGTTGAACATTTCTATGCTCGAGTGCAAATATTGGATAATGATGATCAAACCTCTTCAAATCCTCTCCATCATAAGAATGACACATGATCCAATGTTTGATAACATGACCACCATGCCATGTCATGTGAACGGAAGTCACATTCGATGCGTACAATCTTTGCAACCTGGGAACAAGTGATAAATAAAATAGTTGTTTATGGGGCTTCGACTTAACATAATTGTCTTTAAATCTGGAGAGATTATAAAATCTGCATGATTGTTTATCAATATTTACACTCAATAAAGCATGCAGTCATCTCTACATACATCGATTCTAATCACGGGCAAACCCAAATCTTTAACCAATTTCTTCATAGTATAAGAACTTTACGACATACAATTATTTTATGATAATATTGACCTATGTAGTCCAGATTTTGATTTATAGTGCGCTCGGACCAATTGTTCTTAGATTTCATGTTAAGTTGTTTTACCGTAGCTGATAGTTTACTCTCGTTTTGATGATCATGCCAGATTGGTTGATGTGTCGCGTTCAATGTAGTCCAAAACTTTTAAGATAAAATATGTGTGTTTAAATTGGTAGAAGCTTCATTCCCCATATATCATTTACTCATACGCATTTGATCTTTCAATGTCACCTATCAAATGACTTTTACGTGGATAGTTCTATACCTTTGAGTTTTCAATTGGTTCCCCATTAACAGCCCACGTATAATAGTTTTTCATGAATCCATTTCTTAGCAAATGATTATAGCATAATTCAGACGGAATGAACATTTGAATACGATATTTTTTTGTAAGGGCACCTGATTTTTTCACCATCCATATAAGCAGGTTGAGTTCTAGCAAATGAATTGAACTCTTCTAAATCTCTTAAAAATATTTCAATGCATTCAGGTTTATTATTATACATCCAAAGCCGATCCTCCATCATTTTGTAAACTGCAATATATATATATAATAATATTCAAATATAAGATTAAAATGTATTTATCCAAAATATATAAATGATGTTGTATATAAAATCATGTACAAGAATAATATGTGATATATATAATCAAAGCCAAGATAAAAATCATATGTTAAATATATAAGATGTATTCAAGATATTGATCTTTGTTTATCAAATGGTGAAGATTTCCTAAAAATGTGATATAACATGAAGACATACATTAAAATGAGAATATTATCTACTTTTATATATATATATATATATATATATATATATAAATGATGTAGATAGAAGATAAAGACATATATTTACCTTAATGTTAAATAAAATTATATATATTGAAGAACTTCATGGTCTTGATCAAAGAATGAAGATAGAAGATAGAGATAGAGATATTGTAGTGTGTAATTGTAGAAGATGAAGTGAAGTAAGTACACAAGTACATTGGTAGTTGGTGGGAGTTAGAAATATTAAATACTTTGTTAATACTATAATTGTTACTAGTGTAATTAGTTTCAACGTGAAATAGAGATCCGCAATAGGTTTTGCAATATTATACTATATCAATATTGTAAACGTTAAAGCAATTCGGCGTTAAACACGGTTTAGTGCAAATGTTACTGTACTTTTATATAGTGAAATTATAATAGAGAGTTGAAAAATATTTACTAAAAATGACATTCGATTTGCACTAGTTTTCGCATTAATGTGTATTATTCATGTCGCAAACATTAAAGTAATTTGGCGTTGAACACGGTTTAGTGCAAAGTTTACTACATTGTCAAACATGAGAATTATAAAAGTGAGTTGAAAAATATTTACTAAAAATTTCATTCATTTTGAACTAGTTTTCGCAATAATACGTATTATCAATATTACAAAGATTAAACCAATTCGGTGTTGAACACGATTTAGTGCAAATTTTATTACACTCTCAAAAAGGGGAAATATAATAGAGAGTTGAAAAATATTTACTAAAAATGTCATTCGTTCTGCACTAGTTTTTGTAATAATGCGTATTATCAATATTGTAAGGATTAAATGAATTCGGCGTTGAACACGGTTTAATGCAAAGTTTACTGCACTCTCAAATAGGGTAATTATAACAAAGAGTTAAAAAATATTTACTATAAATAACATTCGTTATGCACTAGTTTTCGCAATAAGGCGTATTATCAATAAATCAAGGATTAAAGCAATTCGGTGTTGAACACGGTTTAGTGCAAAGTCTACTGCATTCTCAAATAGGGTAATTATAAAAGAGTTGAAAAATATTTACTATAAATGTCATTCATTTTCGGCACTAGTTTTTGCAATAAGGCTTATTATCAATATTGCAAGGATTAAAGCAATTCAACATTGAACACGGTTTAGTGCAAAGTTTATTACACTCTCAAATAGGGTAAGAGTTCATAAATAATTTCAACATATTGTTATTGCAAAAATAACAGCAATGAGACGATGAACGTGGATTAATGCAAATGTTATTGTAGATTGATACTGTAGCTGTGAATTGAAACATTTTTATTGAACTAGATCAGCAATATTATTCGCAATAATTTCCCTGGAAAATATGCCTAAAAAAGTGCAAAATTTATAAAAATGTATGTAAAATTTATATTTTTAAAGACTAAACTATATGATTAAACTATAACCATAAACTTTCAAAAATTATGTAAGTAAAAAAATATAAAAATCATAACCATAACATGTTAAGCATAAATAATCATATAATCAAAAATCATAAATATTAATAAGCATTCATAAACCACAAAATTTAATTCTTCATAAAGAAATTGTTCAAAACATTCATAACTAAAACCATTCATAAACAAAATATTCATAACATTTATAAAACAAAACAACCAAACCATTGTTCAAAAATTTAATACAAACCATTAAAAAGAAGTAAAAGTTCAGAAATTAAATGTTCTTTTGTTGCCTTCTAAATTGTTTTTCATGTTTTATGTATCCATGGCACCCAAAACATATTCAATCAAATTGTTTTCCACCGACAATACTATCAAAATTAGTACTATCAAAACTTGAAAAATGTAACATTTTAATAAAAATCAAAGTATATATAAAATATGACATACATTTTCCGTTGTGTCATTGACAATCTTGATAGTTGTAGTATTTAATTTTCGTATATCAACAAGGACATTATATATACCTCCATTCGTAGCCTTCATCTTAGCTTCTAAGCTTGCCATTCTTGATTTAGAGGCTGTCAGCTCCGCTTTCAAGGTTTCGACCTCAGTATATGCTCTCTCTAGTGCGGTTTCCTTCTCATCTTTGGAGCTTATGTCATAGACAGGAGTGGATGAGCTTGGTCTACTTAAAAGAAGATTGTTGCTAACAAATCTTATGTAAACCATGATGATATGTAGAGAAAAAGGGTTTAGAGAGAGAAATGGGTTGAAGAAAGTATTTGATGAAGAGATGAAAAAGATGAAATGATGAAAAAATTGGGAGATGAAAAGGATGAAATGATGAAGAAATATTAATGATGAAAAGAGGGTTATGATTGGCCGAATTGATGGTGAAACAGGAACCGAGGAGACTTAATTTATTAAGACTCGCAACTAATCTTGCATTGAATATTTATTATTTTTTTGAAAATGATGTTACATGTAAAAATTCATATAGTTTAATGCACAATTTAATTTAATAATTATTTATAATGTTTAATGTGAAACCTACTGGTAATAGATTAAAATTATTAAATATGATATATTGCAGAACGTTTTGCGAAAATATTATATATAATTTTTATTGCGAAACGTATTGCTGGTATATTACAAATATGTCAAACAAAATTTTCAAAACTAATAAATATATATGCAATGTAGTTTGCAATAATAACATTTCATACCATTGGAGAATTGGTTGCGAAGAGATTATATATAATAATTAATGCATAACTTAATGTTATAATATTATGAATATTTCGAAAAAACTATTATATAAAATTGCAATATAGTTTGCAGTAATATATTATAATAGAATTATAGTACCAGTTGCGAATATATTATTTATTTGTGTTAATGCAAAATTATTACAGATTTGTTTATCAATATTATCCCAGTTACTTGCGATTTTAATTTGTAATAATCACAGCCTTATCTATATAGTATTTGTTATAATAGTTAATGAAAATAAATTTTATTACAAAACATTTTGCAAACATTGACGTGAATTTATATTAGTATTATTATTAGCATTATTCCGTAGCTTCTTTATTACTAGTTTAGTTACAAGGATATATTAATATAAATTTAAAAAATATATATTAAAAATTTTCATTTTTAATAATATATTTTACATTAAATATTTTTCAAATTATATTTTTCGTAAAAATACGTTTTCTTTGAAAATATAATTGGAAAATTTGCAATATTTCAATTTTTATTTGTCAATTTTTCAAAATTTACATTAAAAAACGAAATATTACAACTATATGTTGTGATTTGACCATTATTTTGTAGTGATATTTTAAAAAATGGTGAATAATTATTGATATATATATATATATATATATATATATATATATATATATATATACTTATTAAAAAAAATTATTAAAGAACATTTGTTATTTTAATATAATTAAATTAAATTTTTATTCTTAAAATTTATTAATTTATAAATTTATTAATGTTAATTATAAATTTCATTCATTAGTTAGACTGAAATAAAAAAAGTCGTATTCATTTTCTATCGATTTGACCCATATGAATCGTACTTATCTATTCTAATGTCAAGATCCAAATTACTACCAATAAATATATAGATTAGAAGAAACTCTATAAAAGTCACTCTTATAAAACTTATCATTACAAGTTTCCATTTGAAAAGATTGAATTAAAAGAAATAAAACATCTCATTATTTAATGTTATATTAATACAACAAGCCACTTATTTTCCAATAAACCAAAAATAAAAAAATTATAATTGTTTGAGATGGTGTGTTTTCAAATTAAAGATGAAAATTCTTGAATTTTAGTTTAAAGCTTTTAAGACTTTTTTTTTACAATTTGATGTTTTTATTTAATTATTATTTTATAATGTTTTTAATTATTTAATGACACCTATAGATAGAGCTGGACAATCTCAGTTCAAATCTTCTGCTACCGATCGCCGTGTTCCCCTGCGGCGGACCAATCAGATTGCAGCATTATTAATTTAATAATAAATCAATCTGGGTAGGAGACGGAGGGAGGGAGAATCCGGAATCCGGGTTTAGGCCCGGGTTCACACAAGACGTCGTTAACGGAAGCGCCTGTTAACGCCAGGAAATAATATAATATTCAGATGATAAACAGATAAGATATCTTCGCTCCGGGCACCGTGTCAGAGGGAAGGGTGAGATGCGATGGGAGCGAAGATCTACACGCCCGTTGCCCTGAGCCTCATGTAAACCCCCCATACCCACCCATGAGAAGACCGCCTGCCTTCCATGAAAATACACTTACACGTCTATGTAAAGACCGAATTGACAGGGATATTATATTTACGTTTATTAAATATTAATTTAATTTATTAAAAAACACATGCAGCGATATAATATTCGCTTCAATTAATTCATTCAATTTTTTTCTAGGAATTTTATTTAATTTTTTATTTCATTTTTTGGGCTTGGAGACCCTCTGGAGCGAAGATATATTTGCTTCAATTAATTTTAATGAAAAACTCATGTAAACCCCCCAACCCACCCATGAGAAGACCGCCTGCCTGCCATGGAAAGACAATTACCCGTTTATGTGAAGACCAAAATGACATGGATTTCACATTTCCATTTATTAAATATTAATTCAATTAATTGAAGATGACATGCAGCAACCGAACAAATCTTCGCCTCAATTACTTTTCTATTTTTTTCCTTTTTTTTTATTTCATTTTTTTTGGCTGTAGACCTTCATGAGCGAAGATATATTTGCTTCAATTAATTCTAATGAAAACATCATGTAAAACCCCCCTACCCACCCATGAGAAGACCGCTTGCCTACCATGTAAAGACATGTACCCGTCTATGTAAAGACCAAACTGGCCTGGATTTTATATTTCCGATTATTAAATATTAATTCAATTAATTGAAGATGACATGCAGCAACCGAACAAATCTTCGCTTCCATTCCTTGGGTATTTTTATTTTTTTTATTTTTTTTCCGTTTATTAATAAATGTTAATGTAATTAATTTAAATTGACAATCAGTAAACGACCAAATATTCGCTTGAATTTTGTTTTTCGAGTAGACGATTGAAAGCGAAGATTTCTTATTTTCAAATAATTTTAGCCTGACGTTCATGTAAAACCACCTCCCCTCCCATGAGAAGCCAACTTGCCTGTCATGTAAATTCACTTACCCGCGCATTTACATTCCGCGAATAAATCTTCGCTTCTATGAATAGTTTTCATTTTACATTTTTTTTTATTTTTTTTTTATGAATTTACGATATCGAACGAATATTTATTCGCTTCCATGACTAGTTGATATAATTTCAATTTCCCGCTACAAGCCGACTATCCCTCAATTTCATTTTCATAAGCAACTGTTCATATTCTTCTCTCTCTATCTCCCGGCGATAATCCAAACACTGAACGTCGAAACCCTAGATATTTCGTTTATACTACAAGGATTTCTTCTGAACATGTCGGGTAACCAAGGCAACAACATGGAAGTGGATCATCCCATCGACTCCCGAGAGGTCGTCTTGCAAGTTTGTAGGAGCATAAACGAAAACGAAACTGCACCCACTCCGGCATCCACCGTCAATCCCAGCACTAAACCAGAGAGGTATGTTCATTTTATTGTGTTTATACTCATTTTACACATGTTTATTCAATTTATTTCGTATAATACTGATTTATGCTATCCCACCAAAATTAATGACTTCGAGGACCTATGAAAGGAAGAGGAAGAGAAATCCGAAGACGAATACTAAGTCGTCATCGACTGCTGAATCAGTTTCCACCGTTGCTGTCGAAGCTACTGATGTTGCTGCAGTTAATGATGAGATTTTACCACCACCTTTTCCCCCTAAAAAAAAACCAAATGTTATTCCTACCTCCACTCCAACAGTCGATGAAGAGTTACCAGAACCACCCCCAGAAACCACTAATATTTCTCCGTCTACTACCCCATTCGATGAAGAGTTTCCCCCATCTCCCCAAAAAACCAAAACCCGCAAGAAACGTAAACTGACATTTCTAACCAGATCATCACCTCATGGCCTCGCTCAACTCATTCCTCAATTGAGCGTAGAATAGAGGGAAGCCGTGAAGGAAATCGGGTTTGGTTCTCTTCTTACAATGGGCGTCTCCAAGTGCCTGGCTCATTTTTCCAGACACGTAATCCAATGTTTTGACCCGGATAAGAGTTCTCTGGTATTGGCCAACGGTGATGAGATCCGTATCGATGAAGATCTCGTACAGCTCGTGATGAACCTCCCTAGAGGGGCAATGAACGTAGTCGAGTCCGTTGGTTTGGACAAGACTAAGGACCCTGATTATTTTAATTTCTTGAGGGATTGGAAGACCAGATGGACCGGGGAAGACTCAAAAGCTCCCGAAACACTTTCTATGATCCCCAAGATATTAAGTAACACAAGTGCAGACAACGATTTCAAAATAGACTTCGTTGTCTTTGTTGTCTCTAGTTTTTTATGTCCTGTTCAAAATTCACGAGCCAGGTAAACATGTATTCAAACCTATTATATATCTAATTGTATTTTTGAATACTGACAAATGTATTTTTTTCATTTCAGGTTCAAAATTCTCAAATCCTTAATGGAGGTTGATAACATAAAGGAACTGAACTGGTGCCACTTTACACTACAACGATTGGTTGACAGTGTAAGAAGTTGGAAAGAAAAAGCAAGTAAAGATAAAAATCCATATTTCGATGGACCTATAACCCTTTTATCGGTAAGTATTGTTGCCTCTCTTATATATGATTTATAGATATGTAATATTTTCTAACATGTTTCCCACTCCTTTACTCCAGATTTGCTACCTAGATGGTGTTTTTGTGGAAGGTGAACGTATCCCCTACGAAAGAAAATTTCCAATTATCTCCTGTTGGGATGACGTCAGCGTGTTAGAGTTTACCAACTTAGAAGGTTGTGCCGGTGGTTTTGGGCTGGGCAGGGCAAGGGCGTGCCTAGCAGTTAGACAACCCGAGAATCCAGTTGACTCGGTTGAAGTAAAAGAAGACGATAATGAGGTATGTGGAAATAATAAATTGACTCCCATTGTTCTTTATTATCCTGTTTTCAAGATGAATGAAGTCTGTTTTTCATAATGTACAGTTGTTGACATCCAAAATCCTGCAAACTTTTAAAGATACAGCCCAACAGCTGAATTACCTATCAGGGGAGTTGGAGAAACGCAACATCGATCCGAAGCCCTTTTTTGAGGCCGGTTTCCTGAACCTCAGAGAGTCTGAAGGGTTCATGAAACACTTGAAGGTGGTGATCGATGGTCCGGTTCATGTAGGTGTGGAAGATCCTACAAGGGATGCACTTGGGGACACTTTACAGTGTGCGGGCTTGAAATTCAATAGTCCCCGGGTTGATTACACATGTCAGACTGCAGTGGAGGACCATGCAGACAATCCACCAGCACAGGCTGAAGTGAATGATTTTGAGGATGCAGTGATGTCAAATGAAGAAAATCCATCAGATCACGTTGAACAGAATGATCTCGATGTTGCCGTTCTGGCCAATGAAGCTCCGTCACCCCCTGTTCAACCGAAATCTGTTGAGGATGTACGTGAGGACATTGAAAATGAATCACTCCTTGTTGAACAGGAAGTTGTACAGGCTGCATTTCAGCCCATTCAAGCCAAGTCACCCCCTTTTCAACCGGACGAACCTGAGGATGCAGTTATGCCCCATCAAGAAAATTGTTCGGATCACGTGGAACCGAATGATCTCGATGATGCAGTTCTGCACAATGAAGATCAGTCACTCCCTGTTCAACCGAAAGATGTTGAGGATGTAGGTCATGACATTGACGATGACTCACTCCTTGTTGAACAGGAAGATGTACAGGCTGCATTTCAGCCCATTCAAGCCAAGTCACCCCCTTTTCAACCGGACGAACCTGAGGATGCAGTTCTTCCCAACAAAGATTCCTCACCCCGTGTTGAACCAACTGATCATGAGGGCGAAGTCAAGGAACCGGATGAGGTACCCCCAGTGCAGACACCCACTCTTGAAGACGATGATCAGGGTGAAGGGAAGGAACCGGTTGAGGAACCCAAAGCGCAGCATGTTGAACCAAATGATCAGGGTGAAGGGAAGGAACATGTTGCGGCACCCAAAGCTCAGTCTGTTGCACCAAATGATCAGGTTAAAGGCAAGGAAAAGGTTGAGGCTTCTAATGCCGTTGAATCTTCTGAAGATGAAGATGAAGTTGATGGGGGGGGATGCATCAACATTAGAGAATATCCTAAGAGGAAGATCACGAAAATTCCTGTGCACCTTCGATCCCCCTACATGCAACAGGTTGCAGATATGTTGGACCACAACATAACCAACAAGGAACAGCGATTAGCCGATTTTGTGTTCGATGAAGACCTGCCTCCAATGTAAGTTACCTCTCATGCTTTTCGGAATTTCAAATATGAAATTAGTTAGTTATGGTCTTGTAAATGAATGTATTTTGCAGGGACGTTCTGTACGAAGGTGCACCGGGTAATATCACCCGTAAGCTATTTTAAACAGTGAAAATGGGTCGTGAAATTGCGAGCGAAGTTGTGGACGCTTGGTCCATAATTGTGCACTTCAAATGCCGTAGGTTGCCAAGGCATGAACCACGAATAATATGTTTTTCAACAATTTCACATGTAAGTGCTTCTCTTGTTTTGTTCTATGTATCCTTCAATGTTCATGACTTTGAGTCTCCACCCTTATTTTGCAGGTTAATCTGCAGTATGATAGGACCTTATTTTGTCAATCCCTTGAAGAAGACATGAGAAACTACCATGTCACAAAAGAAGACATCATCTTCGCTGACCTGGTATGTACATATCCCTCAATTCCAAGTAACGAGACTGCCATAAAATAACAAATGTTTATGTTCTTTTTGCAGATATTCCTACCTGTCGTCACTTCTGGACATTTCTTTCTTGTATGTGTGAATATTAAAGACTCCCAAATAAATGTCCTAGACAACTCCGGTCGTCCGCATAGAATGAAAATTTTGGACAAGTATGTCCAGTTGAGGAATCAAATCGATAGTTTTTCGACTTTCTTGGAAAGGCAAGGCATACAAAGATTTGCAGAAAAGGTTAAGATGTACAAGATAACGGCCCCAAAGCTGCCTTGGCAAGACCAAACAAACAAGACCGACTGCGGTGTATATTTAATGAGACATATGGAAACATATAGAGGAAAGATGAAGGGTTGGTCATGTGACATCAACGAAAATAATGTGAGTGTTTTTTATATGTTATTCTATGAAATTTAACAATTTTAAATGTTCTTATACTTTCTCTTGTTCTTTTGAAGTCCGACGAAGCTTTGAGTACATTGAGGATAAAATATTTATACAAAATTCTTATGTCTGAGCACAATGTCAATAGGTTCAAGTTAAAGACTGCAATTAGATCAAGATATTAGGGTTTTGTATGTGTGATACGGAATTATACTTGTACAGTAATTCTTATGTTCACACAGGTCAATTGACCTATTTTTAATGTATGGATGTTTGATATTGATTTATAACTTATAATGCAATTCAGATCTTAATGTATGTAAGGCAGTTCAGATCTTAATGTATGGAGTTATAATGAATTGCTTATAATGTATTGATGTTTGATATGTCTTCTTGTACACATATTTGTGAAATCCTAAACGATGTTATTTTCTTAACTGTATCTTTTAATATTCTTAAACGAAGATATATTCTTAACATGATGAAACTGATAAACTTGCAACCGGACCACCTCTTGAAACGGAATTATCTTGTTATGTCTTCTTGTGGCCCTCTTCTTAACTATCAATTTTCAAATTCCTAAACGAAGATATCTTCTTATGTTCCTGTGTGCAATCCTTATTTTGAAAATCAGAGACGAAGATATCTTCTTCAATATATGTTTGCAAATTACTAAACGAAGATATCTTCTTCACTATATATTTTGAAATTCCTAAACGAATATATCTTCTTAATTTATTTTGGGGTACAGTCGATATTTCGAAACTAGGAGACGAAGATATCTTCTTCAATATATACTTTCAAATTCCTAAACGAATATATCTTCTTAATTTATTTTGGGGTACAGTCGATATTTCGAAACTAGGAGACGAAGATATCTTCTTCAATATATGTTTTCAAATTCCTAGACGAATATATATTCGTATTGACAAGAAATAAAAAATATAATACGAAGATATCTTCACTACATGTAATGCACCTACCGGAGTTATGTATTGATGTGAATTCAAGAATGAAAACTCATTTATTACTTCAACTACTGATGTATCAACTTCATCACTCTCATACCCTCACTCTCACTCTCACTCTCACACTCCACTCTCACTCTCACCTCTCTCTCTGTTTTGACTCTTTCCTTCCCAAATCTCTATTTACCGGTGTCTTTCCTTCATTCCTTTAGCGTAAAACTCATAAGATGGATGTAGAGATTGACCCAGACATGCTTGTTTTATCGCAGCAACAGCTGGAGCGATACTTAAGTCTGATCAACGATGACCCTGTACCTTTTAGTGTCTATCATGTAGATGAGATTCTTCCTCTATTACGAATAAACGTTAACGACGGACTGATGGCCCACATGCAAAGCAGATGGAATACGGACTCTCGTTCTTTTGTTATTGGGGAAATGCACATATGCCCGACGCTAGAGGACTTTGCTTCAATCCTTAGGTGTGGTAGTCTTGCACTCATGATCTTGCCTGTCCATCAAGATCCTCATATGGCCGCCCACATTTGTGACAGCTTCTATGGAGTTACAATGTTTGATGCTCTTTTGTTTACCCTCCAACATGGATTTCTGAATATGACAAACATAGACGAGTACATTTGGCGTGTCCAGGGAGCTGAGAGGACCATCAACCACACACAAAGCAAACTGATCATGCTTGTGGTTCTGGCTCATTTTTTTTATGTCCGGCTGCAGGACGCCGGCCTTCGGAAAGGATCCTGCAGGTAGTTCCTGCACTGATGGGAAACGCCCCAAACCTGGCTAGCCTGGTACTTGCTGAGACATTAATTGGTCTTAACGAATTTGTTCCCGAGGAAAACAACTATTCTCGCCGTGGCTCACCTTTGGTTCTATACCTCTGGTTGTTAGACAAGTTGCATTGGTTGCCCCGTCCTTCAATTCCATACACTTCCTTTGCCAATCTACAAGTGCAAAGGGTCAATGGACTCGTGCCTCCGAATTTTATTTCGGATATTCACCCAATTAGGTTCATTGTTCCGTGGTATCTGTTTACTGAAATGATGTACGAGATGAGGGGTTCTCCATTCATCATTTTGTTGGGCCTTCAGGGAACTACCTCCTACTGCACAACTGTCATATACAGACAATTTGGCCTACGGAATCCCCTACCTTCAAATGGACACAATCCTCCGGAGGACTTCATGTTTACTCCTCACCATCTTTACTTTGAGTACGCATCAATAATTGAAAATTCTTTGACGGTTTTCATCCCCAACCGATGGATCAATGCTGTGAACGAAGCCATTCAGCTATACATTCCACCCGTCATCGAACATGAGGTCGTGTCGCTGACAGGACCGATAGACGAGTCATCCTCTCATGAATCAGACTAGAGCTTCATTTGTATTGTTGAACAGCTATATTGTTGGTTAATCTGTGCAGTACTTATGTAAACGGATTATGGAATGTTTTTGTGTATTCAACAATATTATGAAGTTATGTTTGATTATAGTCTGAAGTTATATTTTACATTATGTAGTTAGTTTATTCTGGAGTGATATAAATCGACTCATTGTCGTTATGTTTGATTCTTTGATTGCAATTTGGATGTCATGATCAATTCAAAGTATAATGTAAAACAACTGATCTGTTCATGTAAACCCCTTAGATTGATCCATCGATTGGTTGTTCGCTTCCTTACACAGTATCTAATCAGTAAATCGAACGGACATTTCTTCGCCTGTAAAACCCTTAAAACGAAGATGATGTCGCATCCAATCTTTGAAGTTACATATTATTGTTGACACTTTCATGTCATACTGTAACGAATTTGAAAACGAAGAATCATTCGCCTGTAAGTTTCTATATTAAACACAACATTGTTACGAAACGAAATACTATTCGCTTGATATTCATATTTGAGGTCGACCACATTGAACGAAAATGTATTGAAATTATATTTCATCATTGAAAAAAGAAGTGTGTTTTCGTTTAAAACCCTATAAAGAAATCATTTCATATCTATGGATTACTGTATTAAGCCTTTCATGACATATCAAATCGGAACAGTGTGCAGTATTGTTGTCACATCACAAAAATTAATAAATATTATATCTTAATAAAGTTGCCAATTATGTTTTTTTTTCAATTTTTAAACACATGAATTCATCTAATTATATATGAAAAGAAGCGAACATATATTCGTGTTCAGTGAAAATTGCAAATTATTAGGAACTAATTTGAAGCGAATAAATCTTCGCTTGAATGAATTCTAAGTTGACGTACATGTGAAACACACAACCCCTACATGAGAAGACCCTTTACACCTGATGTAAGTACACCAACGCTTGTATGTGAAGACCAAAATGATGAATGAATGTGGGAGGAAAATACACGCCGCGAATAAATCTTCGCTACAAACAATTTTTCAATTTCTATCCGTTAATCACATTTAATTTTTATTTATAATCGTTACACATCGAATCGGACCAAAACTTACATTTAAAATTATGGCAATGATATGACTTATGGGCAACGTATACTTAGCAAGAAGAGTAGATATGATAATACTTTATTATTTTTAACAAATTCGTTATTTTATTAATGTTTAATGACATTTGCATGAAAATATAAATAACAAATAATTATTATAATTCGACGTACAAATTTTCATTACAAGTTTCATAAACATTTCCCCGTTTCATAAACATTTGTACATTTTAACAATATTCATCTGCATCTCCAGCTTCAAGGCATCTCCATTGAAGCAACCACAGCGGATCTCTCACGCATAACTGGGGTCATACACCTGTTGAGTTATCTCTTGAGATGTTTTCCATCCCAGGGAATCTCCCACAGTTGGCGCTTCCCACCAGCAGTGTACACGAATGATCTTCATTTGATCGGTAGTTTCTACTTGAGTTACCAAGCATTCGTGGTAACTGAAGATGTTTTCCACCAGTTGATCTTCATTGTACAAGTTTTCCATCACAGAGAATCTCCCAAATGATACATCCCAATAGTTTATATGAAAAAAACACACACTCTCAACAAAAACGCTCAATAGATATTTCATGCTGCCGACGAAGATTGTTCATGTAATCCCTACATTTATAGCAAACAGAAAATCTGTTTTCTTCATAAAATATTTAGATCTTTTGATTTCGAAAAATTAAATTTTCCGTGATGAAATATCAAATCCGAACAGTGTGTAGTCACTTTGTCACATCATGAAAAAGTAATTTCATTCACGAAAAAGTAATAACACTTAATAATATAAAATAAAATAAATAATTCAATATTGTCATTCACATTATATTAGATAATAAATTATTTCAACATTAATAAAAATATTTTCATGAATAATTATAAAATTATATTCAATATAATACTATAATAGTATTGCTAGACGAACAGGGAAGAGATCTGAGCTAAACTAACTCAATAAGCGAAGAAATCTTCGCAACAATTGTTTTCGACCTGTCCCCCGTGTACACCCCCCATACACAACAATGAGAAGCCCACTTGTCTGTCATGGAAAGACACTAAACCGTGTATGTGTAGACCAAAATTAAATGTATTTTAAATTTCCCTTTATTTCATATTATATGAAATTATTATAACTGACATTAAGCGAACAAATATTCGCTCTAATGACCTGGCGGATCAGTAGGCAGTCCTTTTGTTTTGTCACATCTGCAGAAATTATATGTCATCATCAAAAAAGAAGTGTGTTTTTGTATAAAACCCTATAAAGAAATCATTTCATATCTATGGATTCAGTAAAAGTATTAAGCCTGTCATGACATGTCAAATCGGAACAGTGTGCATTATTGTTGTCACATCACAAAATGTTAAAAATAGTATATTTTAATAAAGTTGCAAATTATTTTATTTTTCTATTTTTACACACATGAATTCATGTAATTATAGATGAAAAGAGGCGAACATATATCCGTGTTCAGCGAAAATTGCAAGTTATGAGGCACTAATTTGAAGCGAATAAATCTTCGCTTGAATGAATTCTCATTTGACGTACATGTGACACACACAACCCTTACATGAGAAGACTCTGTACACCTGATGTAAGTACACCAACGCTTGTATGTGAAGACCAAAATTATGAATGAATGTGGGTGGAAAACACACGCCGCGAATAAATCTTCGCTACAAACCATTTATCAATTTCTATCCCCTGGATCACATTTCATTTTTATTTATAATTCATTACAGACATATTTTTGTACGGTACATCATATCTTAAAGTAATCATTATACATCGAATCGGACCAGTCTTCATTATTTTAGATAGGGAACATCAATCATAATTTATATATTGTTAATTAAAAAGTTTAGGTGATGTTTGATCTACACTTACTATAATTAAAAAATTATAGTAACAAATTAAAAAATTAAAAAATTATTCAAAAAATTATTCATACATAACAAAATTATTCATACATACATCATATCTGAATACTACGGTCATAAATTAAAAAATTACATTTACTATAATTAACATTATATGAAATATTAAATTATTCATACATAACAAACCTTATATTTATTACATGAGTGTCAAAGTGAAATATATACATTGTCATTTATATTCAAAAAAAAATTCATTAAATTTAATTGACAGCTCAATTAAAAAGGAAATTAGTACAATGAAGCGCCAAAAAATTTTCCACATGTCAAGTCAACTGTCACAAAGTCTCAGGCTTTGTGACGACGGCCAGTCAAATTTTTCGTGAAGGTGGGATAACTACGCGAGAAAAATTCAATGACAGGTTCTGTCTAGAAGGTCGGGCTTTCCAAATTTCAAAAATGGACCTCTGGGAAGTGGACCTCGTAAGTACATCTCTGGCTGTCATACCTTATACTATCATTTACCACTCAGTTCAAATCTAATCTTTTTTAATTCTATCCACAGTTGTTTTTCCCAATCATTGATGACAGACATTTCTACCTTGTTTGCTATAACTTCATACAAAGGCAATTTCAAGTAATTGATAACCGGCAGTCACCTATGCAATCGCCCTTCGAAAGAAGATATAAGAATGCACAAATCTTGGTATGACAATACAATTAAAATTTAAAATAGTTCAATTTTGGAATTCTAGTAGCACTAAAATACATTACATAATGTTGTTTGTAATGATGTATCAGGATGACTACATTCAACAATATATGAACGACGTAGACCCCGTTCTTGCTAAAAAGTATGGCGGTTTGGAAAAGATATGTCTGAAATTGCCGTGGCAGGATTCAAAGAATTACACTGACTGCGGCATTTTTTGCATGAGACACATGGAGACGTATGAAGGTGAGGTGAAGGGGTGGAAAACTGGCTTTGGAGTTAAAAGAAATGTGAGGAACCAAATAAAGACATTAAGGATGGAATACTGTTGGCGTGTCATTGGCTCGGAGCTCAACAAGGCCAGGAGCAAGGTCTACAATTCCTGCCGTAAATGGATAAG